>NW_027514090.1:714781-1072171 GCF_048772815.1 Callospermophilus lateralis
TTGATCACTCCTGGTTCACAGAAAGGGTGTCCAGGCCACCCTGAATTTAGGCAGATGAGGGGCAAGGGAGATTATTTTGGACACTGTCTTTGGCTGAGCCCCTCATGGAAAACTCCAGCCAGAAGTTATGATGAGTGTCTAAATGGAAGAAGATGAGGGTCATGTGGGAGTGTTTTGATTTTAATAGTGGTCATTTGTGTGTCGATTGGAAGAGATGACTGGGTCCACCTGGGCTTGAACTCTAGTGTGAGACTGAGTTCTGGAACTGACCTCAGGAAAGTATTGCCATGAATTTTGTTCAGATTTTAGAAGGCCAAGCATGAGATTCGCACTTGGAAACTGAGATCTAGGCCCAGGGTGGCTTTTCACAGAGCACTGGGAATCTCAGCCAGGATATCTCATGATTTTATTCTGAAGGACTTGGCAGCTGTAGTTGAGAGTCAAAACACACATGTACCTCACATCGTAGACCTCAATGCACCTTGCTTCATGTGACCTTTTGGCTAGTCTTTGGGAAAACTTCCCTCTGAGAGATCTCCAGAGCTTTCAGTGAAATGAGCATCCTCAACATTTAATTGTTCTTGAATGCACTGAAACCCACATTGCCTCCAACTTCATCCTTTAAAAATGGCTTGATAAATACCATGAAATTTTTTAAAATTTTCATGAAGAGGTGTCACTGCAGAACCTTTGAATATCCTGTTGCTGATTATGAGTATACCAGTCACTGCCTTGATTGACAGGGTTTCAAGAAAATGGTGTAGAACTGAGAAGCCAGTATGTTAGAGCCTGGTGAGTAGTGGGCCTATAGACGTGGTGGGCAGGTATATGATGGAACATCTGTGGTGGGGCCATGTACATCAGCCATTGTCTTCCAAATGGCTTTTGGCTGACAAGGTGCAGCCAGCAGACCCTTATATGTAATGGCATCTTGTTATATGGAGAGGTTTCAGGGCAATGTTCAGAATCAGGTTGCTATGGTCAAAGGGCAAGCTATGAGGGATAGAACCTTGGTTGGTGCATTCTCCTGCAGACCCTGACCTACCACACGTGACAGAACTCCCTCCAGCACTGTGTTTCAGTTGACTTCCTTGTATTTCGAGAAGCAAATGCCAAACTACCTGTGCAGAAGGAAGAAACCCCATAAAATGTGGAGGATGACCAAATGGCTTCAGAATTCCCACGGGGATACACATAGCCGCCAGTGGCCCCAGTTTACCTACAAAGATTGAATTCAACACTGCTACCACATGTTCATTGGAAAATATTAAACCATGTCCTCCAGGTCACATAGATGCTGACCCAGCTTTGATGGTTTCATTACAAAGGAAGCTAAACCTCCTGACAACAACATATATTTCAAGTGCCCAAACTCAGAGGCAGTTTCTCAGGAAGTATTTAGGCCAGCAAAGCTCCATGTTTGTGGAGTGTTTACCCTGTCCCTTACTTTTGGAAAGTACTCTACCACCTCCACAGTTTTAAACTTTTGAGCATATTCTATTCCAGATATTTATTCCTAGATTTTCTAACTCTTCACCTCTAAAGATATATTACTTGGGGCGAGGGTAATTTCAAGGCATTGTTCTGGATGAGAGTGGGAAAATTTTTGTGTAGCACATATTTGCACACACATTGGGTTCATTTTCCAATTTTTCATTTGGAATACTAAATTTCTGACACTAACCAATACCCTACTAGACTCTGACTACTAATCCTCATATGATCGAGAAAAACAACCCAAACAGAATACAATTACAAGCATTTCAGAGGAGGCATGGTGTATAGTTGCACTTGCATTTTGCATTATATAAGGTAGCAGTTATTAATATAGTCAACTTTATGTTGAAATGGTTCTCCATGTGTTTTTTTTTCAATTATTTTATTTTATTTTATTTTATTTTATTTTTTTAGTTGGTTTTTCAAACCTTACAAAGCTCTTGACATATCATATTTCATACATTAGATTCAAGTGGGTTATGAACTCCCATTTTTACCCCAAATACGGATTGTAGAATCACATCGGTTACACATCCACATTTTGCATAATGCCCTATTAGTAACTTTTGTATTCTGCTACCTTTCCTATCATCTACTATCCCCCGTCCCATCCCCTCCCATATTCTCTCTCTGCCCCATCTACTGTAATTCATTTCTCTCCTTGTTTATTTTTCCATTCCCCTCACAATCACTTATATGTAATTTTGTGTAACAATGAGGGTCTCCCTCGATTACCATGCATTTTCCCTTTTCTCTCCCTTCCCCCCCAACTCAAGTCTCTGTTTAATGTTAATCTTTTCTTCATGCTCTTCCTCCCTGCTCTGTTCTCAGTTGCTCTCATTATATCAAATAAGGCATTTGGTATTTGTTTTTCAGTGATTGGCTAGCTTCACTAAGAATAATCTTCTCTAGTGCCATCCATTTCCCTGCAAATTCCATGATTTTGTCATTTTTTAGTGCTGAGTAATACTGCATGGTGTAAAAATGCCACATTTTTTTTCATCCATTCATCTATTGTAGAGCATCTGGGTTGGTTCCTCAGTCCAGCAATTGTGAATTCTGCTGCAATGAACATCGATGTCGCAGTATCCCTGTAATACGCTCTTTTAAGGTCTTCAGGGAATAGTCTGAGAAGGGCAATAGCTTGATCAAATGGTGGTTCCATTCCCAGCTCTCCCAGGATTCTCCATACTGCTTTCCAAATTGGGTGCACCAGTTTGCAGTCCCACCAGCAATGCACAAGAGTAACCTTTTCCCCACATCCTCACCAAAACTTGTTGTTGTTTGGCTTCATAATGGCTGCCAATCTTACTGGAGTGAGATGGTATCTTAGGGTGGTTTTGATTTGCATTTCTCTGGCTGCTAGAGATGGTGAGCATTTTTTTCATGTACTTATTGATTGATTGTATGTCCTCCTCTGAGAAGTGTCAGTTTAGGTCCTTGGCCCAATTGTTGATTGGGTTATTTGTTATCTTATTGTCTAATTTTTTGAGTTCTTTGTATACTCTGGATATTAGGTCTCTATCTGAAGTGTGAAGAGTAAAAATTTGTTCCCATGATGTAGGCTCCCTATTTACCTCTCTTATTGTTTCTCTTGCTAAGGAAAAAACATTCAGTTTAAGTAAGTCCCATTTGTTGATTCTTGTTATTAACACTTGTGCTATGGGTGTCCTATTAAGGAATTTGGAACCCGACCCAATAATATGTAAATCGGAGCCAGTTTTTCTTCTAACAGATGCAGAGTCTCTGATTTGATATCTAGCTCCTTGATCCACTTTGAGTAAAATCTTGTGCATGGCGAGAGGAGGGGATTCAGTTTCATTTTGTTGCAGATGGATTTCCAGTTTACCCAACACCATTTGTTGAAGATGCTATCCATCCTCCATTGCATGCTTTTAGCTTCTTTATCAAATATAACATAGTTGTAGCTTTCTTGTGTCCTGTATTCTGTACCATTGGTCTACCTGCCTCTTTTGGCACCAGTACCATGCTGATTTTCTTACTTTTGCTCTGTAATATAGTATAAAATCTGGTATCACTATACCGCCTGATTAACACGTCCTGCTTAGAATTGCTTTTGTATTTTTGGGTCTTTTATTTTTCCATATGAATTTCATGATTGCTTTATCTATTTCTACAAGAAATGCCATTGGGATTTTGATTGGCATTGCATTAAAACTATAGAGAACTTATGGTAATATCACCATTTTGATAATGATAGTTCTGCCTATCCATGAACAGAGTATATTTTTCCATCTTCTAAGATCTTTTTCCATTTCTCTCTTTAGGGTTCTGTACTTTTCATTGTATAAGTCTTTCACCTCTTTTGTTAGGTTGATTCCCATGTATTTTTTTTTTTTTTGGAGATATTGTGAATGGAGTGGTTGTCCTCATTTCCCTTTCAGAGGATTTGTCGCTGATATAAAATTCGTTACTGTTCACACTGATATCTGAGTTTTCTGAGATGTTTTGAATGGACTGTTTTTCAGAAGGGTTATTTCCACTTCAGAAGATTGGTCGCTGATACAGAAATGCCTTTGATTTATGCGTGTTGATTTTATATCCTGCTATTTTGCTGAATTCATTTATTAGTTCTAGTAATTTTTTGTAGACCCTTTTGGGTTTTCTATGTATAGAATCATGTCACCAGCAAATAGTTATAATTTAAGTTCTTCTTTTCCTATTTTTATGCTTTTGATTTCTTTCGTCTGTCTAAATTGCTCTGGCCAGTGTTTTGAGAACTATATTGAATAGAAGTGGTGATAAAGTGCATCCCTGTCTTGTTCCAGATTTTAGAGGGGATGCATTGAATTTTTCTCGATTCAGAAAATTAGCCTGAGGCTTAACATAGATAGCCTTTACAATGTTGAGGTAAGTTTCTGTTATCCCAAATTTTTCTAATGTTTTGAACATAAAGGGATGCTGTAGTTTGTCGAATGCTTTTTCTGTGTCTATTGAGATGATCATATGGGTCTTATCTTTAAGTCTATTGATGTGGTGAATAACATTTATTGATTTCCATATATTGAAACATCCTTGCATCCGAGGGATGAAGCCTACTTGATCATAGTGCACAATTTTTTTGATGTGCCTTTGTATTCGATTCGCCAGAATTTTATTGAGGATTTTGCATCTAGGTTCATCAGAGATATTGGTCTGAGGTTTTCTTTCGTTGAGGTGTCTTTGTCTGGTTTTGGAATAAGGGTGATGTTGGCCTTATAGAATGAATTCGGAAGAGCTCCCTCTTTTTCTATTTCCTGAAATAACTTGAAAAGTATTGGTATTAATTCTTCTTTAAAGGTTTTGTAAAACTCCGCTGTATACTCATCCGGTCCTGGGCTTTTCTTGGTTTGTAGTCTTTTGATTGCTTCTTCTATTTCATCCATTAATATTGGTCTGTTTAAATTGTGTGTATTCTCCTGACTCAGTCTGGGCAAATCATATGTCTTAAGAAATTTATCCATGTCTTCACTATTTTCTATTTTATTGGAATATAGGTTTTAAAAATAATTTCTAATTGTCTTCTGTATTTCGGAAGCATCTGTTGTGATATTGGCTTTTTCATCCCGTATGTTACTAATCTGTGTTCCGTCTATTTTTCTCTTCGTTAGCATGGCCAAGGGTCTGTTGATCTTATTTATTTTTTCGAAGAACCAACTTTTAGTTTTGTTAATTTATTTTTTTTTATTTTTTTATTGGTTGTTCAAAACCTTACAAAGCTCTTGCTTGACATATCATATTTTATACATTAGCATACATTAGCTTCAAGTGAGTTATGAACTCCTTTTTTAAGCCCAAGTACAGATTGCATAATCACATGGGTTACACATCCACATTTTTACATAATGCCCTATTAGTTACTGTTGTATTCTGCTCCCTTTCCTATCCTCTACTATCCCCCCTCCCGTCCCCTCCCATCTTCTCTCTCTACCCCATCTACTGTAATTCATTTCTCAGCTTGTTTATTTTTCCATTCCACTCACAACCTCTTATATATAATTTAGTATAACAATAAGGGTGTCCCTCCGTTTCCATGCAATTCCCTTTTTCTCTCCCTTTTCCTCCCACCTCATGTCTCTGTTTAATGTTAATCTTTTCTTCCTGCTCTTCCTCCCTGCTCTATTCTTAGTTGCTCTCATTATATCAAAGAAGACATTTGGTATTTGTTTTTTAGGGATTGGCTAGCTTCACTAAGCATAATCTGCTCAAGTGCCGTCCATTTCCCTGAAAATTCCATGATTTTGTCATTTTTTAGTGCTGCGTAATACTCCATGGTGTATAGATGCCACATTTTTGTAATCCATTCATTCATTGAAGGGCATCTGGGTTGGTTCCACAGTCTAGATATTGTGAATTGCGCTGCTATGAACATCGATGTGGCAGTATCCCTGTAATATGCTCTTTTAATGTCTTCAGGGAATAGTCCGAGAAGAGCAATAGCTGGATCAAATGGTGGTTCCATTCCCAGCTTTCCCAGGATTCTCCATACTGCTTTCCAAATTGGCCGCACCAATTTGCACTCCCACCAGCAATGTACAAGAGAACACTTTTCCCCACATCCTCGCCAGCACTTGTTGTTGTTTGACTTCATAATGGCTGTCAATCTTACTGGAGTGAGATGGTATCTTAGGGTGGTTTTGATTTGCATTTCTCTGACTGCTAGAGATGATGAGCATTTTTTCATGTACTTGTTGATTGATTGTATGTCCTCCTCTGAGAAGTTTCTGTTCAGGTCCTTGGCCCATTTGTTGTTTGGGTTATTGGTTATCTTATTGTCTAATTTTTTGATTTCTTTGTATATTCTGGATATTAGGGCTCTATCTGAAGTGTGAGGAGTAAAGATTAGTTCCCATGATGTAGGCTCCCTATTTACCTCTCTTATTGTTTCTCTTGCTTTGAAAAAACTTTTTAGTTTAATTAAGTCCCATTTGTTGATTCTTGTTATTAATTCTTGTGCTATGGGTGTCTTATTGAGGAATTTGGAGCCCGACTCCACTATATGTAGATCGTAGCCAACTTTTTTCCTATCAGACGCAGAGTCTGTGATTTTATATTAAGGTCCTTGATCCATTTTGAGTTAACTTTTGTGCATGGTGAGAGGAGGGGGTTCAGTTTCATTTTCTTGCATATGGATTTCCCGTTTTCCCAACACAGTTTGTTGAAGATGCTATCCTTCCTCCATTGCATGCTTTTAGCCACTTTATCAAATATAAGATAGTTGTAACTTTGTGGATTGGTCTCTGTGTCTTCTATTCTGTACCATTGGTCCACCCGCTGGTTTTGGTACCAGTACCATGCTGTCTTTGTTACTATTGCTCTGTAATATTGTTTGAAATCCGGTATTGCTATACCACCTGATTCACACTTCCTGCTTTGAATTGCTTTTGCTATTCTGGTTCTTTTATTTTTCCATATAAATTTCATGATTGCCTTATCTATTTCTACAAGCAATTCCTTTGGGATTTTAATTGGCATTGCATTAAACCTATACAGAACTTTTGGTAATATTGCCATTTTGATGATGTTAGTTCTGCCTATCCATGAACAGGGTATATTTTTCCATCTTCTAAGATATTCTTCTATTTCTCCCTTTAGGGTTCTGTAGTTTTCATTGTGTAAATATTTCACCTCTTTTGTTAGGTTGATTCCCAAGTATTTTATTTTTTTTGACGATACTGTGAAGGGAGTGTTTTTCCTCATTTCCATTTTAGAAGTTTTGTCGCTGATATACAGGAATGCCTTTGATTTATTCTTGTTGATTTTATATCCTGCCACTTTGCTGAATTAATTTATTAGTTCTAGTAGTTTTTTTTTGTAGACCCTTTTGGGTCTTCTAGGTATAAAATCATGTCATCCACAAATAGTGAAATTTAAGTTCTTCTTTTCCAATTTTTATGCCTTTTATTTCTTTCGTCTGTCTAATTGCTCTGGCCACTGTTTCAAAAACTATATTTAATAGAAGTGGTGAGAGAGGACATCCCTGACTTGTTCCAGATTTTAGAGGGAATGCCTTCAATTTTTCTCCATTCAGAATGATGCTAGCCTGAGGCTTAGCATAGATAGCTTTTACAATGTCAAGGTAATTTTCTGTTGTCCCTAGTTTTTCTAATGTTTTGAACATAAAGGAATGCTGTACTTTGTTGAATGCTTTTTCTGTGTCTGTTGAGATGATCATATGGTTCTTATCTTTAAGTCTATTGATGTGGTGAATAACATTTATTGATGTCCATATATTGAACCATCCTTGCATCCCAGGGATGAATCCTACTTGATCATGGTGCAGAATTTTTTTGATGTGCCTTTGTATCCGATTCCCTAGAATTTAATTGAGGATTTTTTCATCTAGTTTCATCAGGGATATTGGTCTGTAGTTTTCTTTCTTTGAGGTGTCTTGTCTGGTTTCGGAATCAACGTGATGTTGGCCTCATAGAATGAATTTGAAAGAGCTCCCTCTTTTTCTATTTCCTGAAATAACTTGAAAAGTATTGGTATTAAGGTTTTGTAAAAGTCCGCTGTATACCCATCCGGTCCTGGGCTTTTCTTGGTTGGTAGTCTTTTGATTGCTTCTTCAATTTCATCCACTGATATTGGTCTGTTCGAATTGTGTGTAGCCACCTGACTCAATCCGGGCAAATCATATGTATTAAGAAATTTATCGATGTCTTCACTATATTCTATTTCATTGGAATATAGGTTTTAAAAATAATTTCTAATTGTCTTCTGTATTTCTGTAGCATCTGTTGTGATATTGCCTTTTTCATCCCGTATGTGAGTAATCTTAGTTCTCGCTCTTCTTCTCTTTTTTAGCATGGCTAAGGGTCTGTCAAACTTGTTTATTATTTCGAAGGACCAACTTTTAGTTTTGTTAATTTTTTAAATAGTTTCTTTTGTTTCAATTTCGTTGATATCCACTCTGATTTTAATTATTTCTTGCCTTCTGCTGCATTTGCTGTTGTTTTGTCCTTCCTTTTCTAGGGCTTTGACATAAAGTGTGAGCTCATTAATTTGTTGGTTTTTCTTTTTTTTTGAGGAATGTCCTCCAGGCAATGAATTTCCCTCTTAAAACTGCTTTCCTTGTGCCCATAGATTCCGATAAATTGTGTCTGTATTTTCCTTTATCTCTAAGAATTTTTTGATTTCCTCCTTGATGTCAGAAGAACTTTATGTCTCTAACCCCTTAATCATTCAGTAACATATTGTTCATTTTCCATGTGATATAGGATTTTTTCTTCCTTCTTTCATCATTGATTTCCAGTTTCATTCCATTATGATCAGATAAAATGCATGGTATTCTCTCCACCCCTTTATCTTTACTGAGGGTTGCCCTATGGCAAAATATATGGTCTATTTTTGAGAAGGATCCATGTGCTGCTAAGAAAAAAGTATATCCACTTGATAATGGTTGATATATTCTTTATATGTCAGTTAAGTCGAGGTTATTGATTGTGATATTGAGATCTATAATTTCTTTATTCAACATTTGTTTGGAGGATCTGTCCAATGGTGAGAGAGGTGTGTTGAAGTCACCAATGATTATTGTGTTGTGGTCTATTTGATTCTTGAACTTGAGGAGAATTTGTTTTATGAATATTGCAGCACCATTATTTGGTTCATAAATATTGATAATTGTTATATGTTGTTGGTGAATGGTTCCTTTTAACAGCATATAATGTCCTTCCTTATCCCTTTGGATTAACTTAGTCTTGAAGTCAATTTTATTCGATATGAGGATGGCCACCCCTGCTTGTTTGCGAGGACTGTGTGGTATATTTTTTCCCAACCTTTCACCTTCAGCCTGTGTATGTCTTTTCCCGTCAGATGTGTCTCCTGGAGGCAGCATATTGTTGGATTTGTTTTTTTTAATCCAAGTTAGCAGCCCTATATTGCTTTATTGGAGAGTTTAACCCATTAACGTTTAGAGTTTCTACTGATGTATGGTTGTACTGCCAGCCATGTTTGATTATTTATCTTTTTTTAAATTTAGATTGTTTCTCCATAATTAGATCACCCCCCTTCTGTCATTACCGAGGCACATCCCATTGATGATTTTGGTTGTTGTTTTTTATTTCTTCCTTGTGTAGTGTTTTGCTCAAGAGGCTTTGCAATGCTGGTTTTCTGGCTGCAAATTCTTTTAGCTTTTATTTATCATGAAAGATTTTTATTTTGTTGTGTACCCGAAGCTTAATTTTGCTGGATACAGAATTCTTGGTTGGCATCCATTGTCTTTCAGTGTTAGAAAAACGTTGTTCCAGGATCTTCTCGCTTTCATCGTCTGTGATGAAATATCTCTTGTTAACCTTATTGGTTTACCCCTGAATGTAATTTGCCTTCCTTTTCTTGTAGCTTTTAATATTTTCTCTTTGTTCTGTATATTGGATATCTTCATAACAATGTGTCTTGGCATTGGTCTACTGTGATTTTGTGTGCTCGGTGTCCTCTATGCATCTACAATTTGTATATCCGTTTCCTTTTTTATTTCTGGAAAGTTATCTGTAATTATTTCATTCAGCAGGTTACTCATTCCCTTGGTTTGAATCTCTGCACCTTCCTCTATCCCGATGACTCGTAAGGTTTTTTTTTTTTTGTTTTGTTTTGTTTTTTATGTTATCCCATATCTCTTGGATGTTTTTCTCGTGATTTTTTATCAGCCTTTCTGAGTTGGCTAGACTCTTTTCAAGATGATATATTATGTCTTCATTATCTGACGTTCTGGCTTCTACTTGCTCCACACTTTTAATGATACTCTCAGTTGAGTTTTTAATTTGGTTTATCGTTTCCTTCATTTCTAGAATGATTGTTTGATTTTTTTATAATCTCTATCTCCTGATAAAGATGCTTATCTTCTTTTTTATCTGTTTATGTAATTCATTTTCAATGTGTTCTTTCACTGTTTGGATTTGCTATCTCGTATCATCTTTAAGGTTCCATTCCATCTGTCTAAGGTATTCCTAGAGTTCTTTATATGATCATTTTTCTGAAGACTCTAGGTCCTTCTGAATATTTAGGCTGTCCTTCATTGTTTGTACTCCTTGTTTTTCCTGCTTGTTTATGCTTCTGTTGTTACTTCTTGTTTTGTTTGACTGTGGAGTTACTGTTTACTCTTATAAATTTATTTCATGCTTGGAAGGAAAGATATTAGAAGGAAAAGAAAGAAGTCACTAAAGAGAATGAGAGTAGGCAGGTAGAATTCAAGGAAGAGAGAATAAGAAAATTGAAAAGAAATGAAAAGACAAAAGAAAAAAAAAGGAAATAAAGAAGGAAATATTTTTTTAAAAAAATAATAATGATAAAAAAATGAAAATTAAAATTTAAAAATAATAATAACCCTAGTACTGAAAGTAACATCAGTGAATGGTGCATACATATCTTAATATTTATACAGTTACTGACCCAGTTTAACATCAATGCATGTAGATTCCTATGGGACATTATTTGTATTTTGATGTTCATTTTTATTCATCACTGGTACATTACTATTTCTTCAGTTTATGCACACATTAGGATATATATTTCATCCACAAGTTCGCAGATTTACAGGAATTTGTTTCACTTTCAATCACTTCCTGCTTCAGGACACATGTATTCTTCCTTGTCTCCTGACTGGTCTTTTCATGAGACTTCTTTCCAAACACATTATTTTCGATTTCCATAATCACTTTTGAAGCAAAACTCACATCCCCTTCATGATAAATTATAACTCTGATATTACCATTAGATGTATAACTGGTTGGAATGAATGATTGTATACCAATATAAGATTTCTTATATATTTTCAGATATCAATTTATTCCATTATTTAAAGTAAAACCCGTTATATTTTTATTCACTGTATGTTCTATTCATTCATTATCTCTATACTCATAGACACAGTGTACACCTCTTTGTGACCCCAATACTAATTTATACGTATTCAAAATATTGCTCCCAGAAACAGTGGAAGGAATACTCATGTGACCTGATCTGCATATACATTTAATCACAGAAATATTTTGGACAAAAAATGCAAAGCTCACACTTACGATTGTACCAAAGCCTAAATGGAAAGTAAACATGGATTACTAAAAACATCCAGGTCCAGGTTGCCTAATCCTTTCAAATGTCAATCCTATTGGTGACTACATATTTGTTTCTTCTTAAGATTATATATTCAAACTCAACCCTATTGAAAATGTCTAATTCTATCCCTCACTTTATACATTGCCTAATTTCATAATGTCTCTATTGCTATCATCTTTCCTACATATATCACCAGTTCATCATTGTGACTGACTCTTCACATGTGCTGATATTTACATTCACACTCTATTCGATAACTTATTGCTGAAGAACTTTTGTTCCAAATCCAATACTCACTCTTCTTCCTAAACCTACTGACTATCTTCCTAATCCTACTGACTATCCCTTTTTGACTGGATGTTCCCTTCTACATTCAATCATCCAAGGTACAATGTCTTATGCCATTGTGTATCGATTTATCTGAGAAACCTGTGCAGAACGTAATTCAACGTTAACTATAAAAATCAAGGGCCCAATAACATTCCGGGCTTCAAATAATACTTAGATTTCTTTTTTCATACATATATTTCACCTCTATATTCTTATAAATTTCGCAAGTTCCCAATTACATTAATGATCCAGAAGAATGTTTCCTAACCCAAATGGAACTTGTTATTAACCCTAACCATGCACTGTTCCTTCAATCTAAGTTTACAGAAGAGCAGGGACAGTGTTGGTCTTCTAATACAGGAATGTAGTAGATCTTCCATCTCCTGAGAACCTCAAAGCTCCATGCAGAAATGATCCCTGGAGAAGATGTAGATAGCTATGAAAGACCTGAAAGAGCAAAAGTCATCTTCCATGGGAAACAACCTGGTCAGGATGAAGGGTTGTGTCAGAGTCAACTTATCTCTTCTTAATGTAGAGAAGATGGACCAAACCAGGCCTGTGTTGGTAGCTGTTCCTGGGTGCCTATGGTTGTAATACCATTCTAACATGTGAAAGTGTCACAGGAAGTAGGGGCAGCCTCCATCTCAAGGGACCGATGGAAGCAACTGATAGGACAAAGTGGTTGCAAAGGCAGTGATCTCATTCATTCCTGAAGAAAGTAACCTCACCTCACTTCTTTGGTGATGGAACTCTCTGAACTTGCGATCCAGGAAGCCAGGCACCCAGAGCCAGTCCCAGTCCCAGTCCCACTGGTCTCACTTTTTTGGATTTACCAAGGACAGAGTCAGTCTTTCCTGGTACCTACTAATGTGAGAAGGCCAATTGTCAGGAAAGCTCGGAAGAGGGGCTTTTTCTGAGAAATCATGTAGTGGCTCACTCCTGGCTCTTGACAACTTCACAGAGTTGGCCAAGGAGACCAGATGTGAGACAGGACAGGACATTTCGGGGATCATAGTATGGCCCATCATTCAGAGGATACTCCGGATAGTCACAGACCTATTTGGGGGGAGGAGGTGCCATTGTGGCTGTGGGTGTGGGTTTGTGGTTTTGTCTCATGTTCTGAGATTAGGTAGGAAAGGCGGTTTGTTTGGTTTGGAGCAAACTAATTCTAGGAAGTCGTTTGACAAGGGCAGTGTTTCTTTTCCTGTGTATCACACTGTGTCCGTGGTTGCAGACATTAGAAAAGAGAATGCATCAGTGGATGTGTCCTGTCTAGTAGAAAGCTTCCCAGCATTCATCCAGCCCAATTTATGAATGGACTGTGGCTTGCCATATCGATGGGCAATACCTGCTACCTTCTTAACTTGATGTTTTCTTCATGAATTCTGGCCACTTTCCAGAATAGGCTCACGATTTTGTTTCCAAGTTATGTACCACCTCCAAGCTCTGTGACATGGCCATGTACTAGATAGCTGAAGGGAATGACGAGCATGTCAGAAAACTCAGATATCAGTGTGACCAGTAAAGTCTCAGTGGAGAAACCCTGCTTTGGGCCATTTGCTTACATATTGTTTTGTTGCTCTGAGAGTCAGGAACGACTTAGTCTCAGGCCACTCCTTTGTGAAGCCTGAAGAAAAGAGTTTTCAAATGGAAATGAATAGGCTTCATCTGTGGCTCTTTTCTTAATTAATTAGGAAAGAGATGTGTCTGAATCAGCCTCTTTGCCAAGTGTGATTCTTTGGTTTAGATTCTCAGCACCTGATGGATCTAAAGAAAGATCCCATGTGTGCAACCACATCCAAAATGGCAAAAAAAGCTGTCATTGTGGATGAAGTCTCTTGCCTTCCTCTGTAATGTTCCTGAATTCCATCAAGTGAGATAGAGATCATTTGGGTCAAATTAGTTCTTAAAAGCCATTAAGAGGCTATCCCATAGTTGCTTGGTTTTACTCATCTCTCCAATTCACATAAAGAATCTGTACCCGACACTCAGTAGGCCTCAAATTGGAGAAGTGGAGCAGTATTAAGGGCAGGCCTATTTGATCACTCCTGGTACATGGAAAGGGTGTACAGGCCACCATGAATATAGGGAAATGAGGGGCAACGGAGCTAATTTTGGACACTGTCTTGGGCTGTGCTAATGCTCTCAAATGTCAATCCTATTCGTGACTACATATTTGTTTCTTCCTAAGATTATATACTCAAACTCAACCCTGTTGAAAATGTCTAATCCTATTACTGACTTTACACTTAGCCTGATTTCATAATGTCTCTAAGGATATCTGCTTTCCTACATGACTGACTCTTCACTTGTTTTGACATTTACATTGACTCTCTAATCGAAACCCTATTGCTAAAGAACTTTAGTTCCAAATCCTATACTCTCTCTTCTTCCTAAACCTACTTACTATCTTTCTAATCCTTCTGCCTATCACTTTTTGAATGGATGTTCTCTTCTACATTCAGTCATCCGAGTAAAGGTCGGGCAAGTGTTAAAGGAGGAGACATCCAAGAGACCATCTCATGCAACAGCAAAGGTTTTATTGGGGGTCAAGCATGCTGGGGCTCAGAGCTCACTTGAGTAGAGCAGAGAGCCCTGAGAACAGCTTAAGCAGAGCTTATATACTTTTCTTGGAGAGGGCAGGGAGGGAAATTTATTGATGGGTCAGGGCAAGTGGGCTGTTTGCATTCAAACAGGTGAGGGAGTACATTCTGCAGTTTGGCAGTTGGGGACAGCACATTCTGGGAACAAGTTTAGCAAACAGTTTGCAAGATTTCAACAGTGTTTTTTTTTAAGCATACAGAAAAACAGGAAGTGACAAGTACATATTTTATCAACCTTTCATTCCCCACTTCTTCTTCTGGCTACTTTTAATCATAAAAGTGACCGTTGGGGGGGTGTCACATTCTATGTCTGGTAGTGGGGTATTACCATAAGTTTAACTTGTCCAATTTGAGCTTGGAGAAAAGAAATTACACGGTTGAAGAAACAGGGTTTTATTTTTAGCAATAATATGGGGATTTTTATTGGACCGGCCAGGGTTGATAAAAACGTAGTTAAAGAGGGGGACTGTGTAATCCAAGACTCAAACCAGCCTTTTGGGGCCTCTCTCTCTCGTTGACGCTCTTCAAGGCGTCTTTTTAATTTACTCATAGTTTTTTTTTACAACTCCAGTATTGTCGACATAAAAACAACATTCCTCCCTCAATGCAGCACAAAGGCCCTCTTCTCTCATGAAGAGGAGGTCCAACCCTCGACTATTCTGTAAAACAACTTCAGAGACAGAGGTTAAATATTCCTGCAAAGCTGTGATGGAGGTTTCTAAAATCTTTAAGTTTTGATCTATTGCTGCTTCTAATTGTGTCATTTGTTGTGTCCCATGGACCAGGGCAGTGGTTCCTGTGCCCAACCCTGCAGCAACGCCTATTCGTAATAGAATGGCTAAGATGAGGGATATATGATCCCAGTGGAACCGGGTTTTATGCCCCCCTCTTTGATCTTCAAATGAACCTGCATCATGATAGAGCACTCTGGGAAACAACTGCACCATTACACAATTAATCACATTTGTTGACCATTTCATGAAAACATAAAAAATGTTTAAGTATATAGAATTATACTGTTGTAGGGACGGACAAGGCAAGGCACCTAATATAGCACCAAAGACACAGAAACTGTCTTATTTGGTTGCAACCAGATTCAGAGGGCATTGCTTCTGTTGTAATCAATTAATTTCCTGAAACCCAAGTTTAGGTAGTTTCAGAATTTTGTACCCAACATGTAAGGGAAGGGGCTCAGAAGTTCACAGTCTGCAGAAGGTCACAAAAAGCAGTTTTTGTTTCCGTTTTTTTCTCAGATCGGGGCATGTCAACTTTTAAAGGACACCTGGGTGGGGAAGAGCTTTTGCTTCCCTTTCTTTTTTTCCCCCTGCCAGCTGTTTCTATGCAGCCCAGTTTGTAACTTCTTTATCTTAGAAATGTAGCCATCTCCGTGAAGCTCCAGCTCAAGGCCAGAGGCCTTTTTTCACATATTTTGTGAAAAACTACTAAGGGTGTGTCTAGATCAGGAGTGCTGAATTTATTAGCCAGTTGCCAAGTAGACCAGGGCAACAGGCAAAGAGGAAGTTTATCTACAGTGAACTCTTTTATAGGGACTCTTTAGCTGAAAGTCCTAATGTCAGCCATCATGAAGACTTCTGGAGAAGGTCAGTTAAGACTTTTCTGTGGGCCTGGTACAGAGGGGGAAGTCTGGGAAGGCTGGGCTGAGAGCAGCTCCATGGATCTGAGAATGAGGATGGAGACATGTTAAAGAATATTGGGAAAGGGGTTTGACATTTTCTAGCAACAAAAACTTGAGCAGTAGAACAAGTAGAGCAGAGGGGAAGACAGGAATGAGTATCCCAAAAAGCCTGTGAGGGACTTTAAAATCTTAGTAACCTGTTTACAGTGATGACAAAGCAACCTTTAAGGCCATTTTTATTACATATAGGATAGGGGTCTGAGAGCTCTCCTCAGCTGGTTTGAGCTTTGGGTTAGCTGGTAAGAGGACCTGGTGGGACCCGTTGTGGGCACTGACAGGAGAAGAGAGGAGTGAGTGAGTGGAGTGGTACCTCAGTACCTCTTACCTCAGCAAGGGGGCAGTGGTCTGAGAACCAGCAGAGGTTTGGGTTTTTTATCTAGTAATTGGAGGGGAGAAATCAAATTCCTGAGGTGGGTGTGACAGCAGAGAGTCGGGAGCAGAAGTCTGAGGGTTAGCATGTATTTGAGAAGCATAGTTCAGGATGTGAGCAAAGGAGGGAAAAGGCCTCCACATAGGGAAAACTTCTTTCACTCTTTTGAGCACTTGCAGAAGTTAAAAATGTCATGCAGAATTTGAGGATCTAGTGACCCCTCTGTGGGCCATCAGTTTTGATTATCTAATTGGTAATATGGCCAATGCTGTGTACAGAATTTGATGAGGACTTTGGGTTCCATCTGGCAGTCCCCGTATGCTCACATCCCCATGACTTACAGAAGAAGTTGGCTCTCCCCCCAAACAGCCGTGACTGTTTGTGACTTTGATAATCTGCCTCGCAAACATAGTAGACTAGGCTAGCCAACCTGCATCTGGCTCACGTGTCCCTACATCCATAATGTTTGTTTCCATTATCTATTGTACGGAAGGGATTTAATGGAATTTTAGTGGGATTCTCTATATCAGGGATATCCCAATAGGAAAAACCTATAGCCAGCTGACAAATGTCTGCGTGGATAGGTGGCCACCACGTCAGTAAGGGGGCTGTATGCGAGATAGACCATACTTCTCATTCATTAGGATTTGTGATCAGCCATCGCTGCTAAATGGGCTGATGAGAGTTAGGACTTCTTGTGGTCAAGGGGAGAGTCTATAGCCTTATCCACACGGCGAATACACAATTTGAAAGTGTTACCAGTTTTTTCCAGTTTTCAGCCACAGTCTGGACATGGCACAGGCTTCAGATGAGAGGCATCGATTCAGGAAGTGATTCCGTCTACCTTAACTGCTGTAGGTGTTATAAGTAGCACCTAGTATGCTCCTTTCCAGTGTGGTTCCAGAGATGACACCTGTTGTCGTCTTATGTAGATGAAGTCTCTTACTTGATATTGATGTGGAGTCCCCTCGTCCCCAGGTTGGTAGGCAGTGGCCATCTGTTTTCACAGGTATCCCTGAGTTCTTTCAAGAGCTTTAAGTCTGTCAAGCAAGGGGGTGTGGAAGGGATCGTTATGTCTTAGAGTTGGGGTAGGACCCTTACTGGAGGAGGAGCAACATAGATAATTTCATAGGGGGTGAGGTTACACAATGAAACAGAGGGAGTATTTCTTGCATGAAACAGTGCATAAGGCAGGAGCATAGTCCAAACTTTTATGCCCGTCTCTAAGCTTAATTTCTTTATGGTCTCTTTAATGGTTCTAATCATTCTTTCTACCTGTCCTGAACTCGGGGGTCTATAATCACAATGTAACTTCCAATTAATCCCCAGGATCCTGCCTCACCCCTGACTTACCTGGGCCACGAACACCGGTCCATTATCAGACCCTACTACTTTAGGCAGGCCTTTTCATGGAAAAATATCTTCCAGGATCTTCTTGACAACCATTTGCACTGTTTCTTTTTTTTTTCTTTTTTCTTTCATTTTTTTCATGTGGAAGTCTTCAATGCATCCTGAAAATGTATCTACAAAGACTAGGAGATATTTAAGTCCATAACTTGCTGGCTTAATTTCAGTAAAGTCCACCTCCCAGAATTGTCCTGGTCTGGTTCCTCGTAGGTGCTTTCCTGCAGGAAGCTTGGAAGGGTAAACATTAACCAATTGATTGACCCGACAGGCTTTTGTTACCCATTCAGTTATTTCGTTTTATTGTGATTTGCTTAGTGGAAAACTCTGTTCTTGATCCTTCAGGAATGAATGCAGTTTCTTTGAACCAAGGTGAGTGAGTTGATGTACATTTTCTACTGGCATAGTTAGAGCCATGATTATAGGAGTTTTTACTGAAGGATTTAGAAATTCCACTTGGGGGTCTTCAGGGTTAAAAGTTATTTTGTCCCAGAGTTTGGTGAGCAGATCTCTGCCCATCAATGGGGCCAGGCATTCTGGGATTACTAGGAAGGAGTGAAGGATTTTTCCTTTCCCCTGGTCCATGGTCCTCTTAGTTTTCAAATTCCGATGTTTACTGCCATTAGCCCCTTGAATTAGAGACCTTTTATTTGATAGAGGGCCCAATGGGGCCTTAAGGGCTGAGTATATTGCCCCTGTATCTACTTCAAAGTTTACTGGGGTCTCCTTCACTTCAAAAGTTACCCTGAGGCCGGGGAGAGGATCTGAGCCCCGTCTTTCTTAGTCATCCTCCAGATTCAAAATGTCTGGCTGGCATGACTGTCTCTTTCTAGTGCACTCTTTGGCCCAGTGTCCTTTTTCGTTATAGTAGACCCATTTATCTGAGGTGAGGGGTGGCCTCTAGTGTGGGCCCAGTTATCCCTTCCGGTCTCCATGTTTCTTAATTTCTGGCCTATTTTTTGTTGTGACCAGGACCTTAGTCAATGCCTTAGTCTGTCTTTTGTTTCTTTTATCCTACCTTTGCTACCTTCTCTTCCTCAGTTTCTCCCTTATGGTATACCTTCTTGGTTTCTCTGACTAAATTTCTCAACGTCATATCTTGTAATCCATCTAAGCATTGTAACTTTCTTTTAATATCCAGGGCAGCTTGCCCAATGAAGGCCATCATGACAGATGCATTTTGATCCTCTGACTGAGGATCGAAAGTAGTATATCTCCTATATGCCTCCCTTATTCTCTATAGAAACATAGAGAGAGTTTAATCAGGCCCTTGAATATTCTCTCTTACCTTGGCCAAATTTGTTGGTCGCCTAGCGGCCACTAAGATATCCACTATTAGAGCCAGGCGATAAGTAGACAGATGCTCTCTACCTTCAAAGGTTTTGGGGTCCCAGTTGGGTTGTTTCAAGGGAAAATCTGGCTTTGAATATGTTGGGAAGTTTTGTCAGTGACACATCTGGTCCGAGGATAATTTTTCTAGCAACCAGGAGGATTGTCTTTTGTTCCTTTCTCATGAAGGGAGTCCCTAGGTGTTGTTGGCAGTCATCCCAAGTAGGCTGGTGTGAAAACATCAATGACTCAACCAGACCTGGGATCCGGGTTGGGTCCTTGGTAAAAGGTGGATTGTAATTTTTCCACTTATACAGGTCTGAAGAGGAGAAAGACTAATACTGGTAGGCTTGTATTTTTTCCCATGGCTGTCGTCAATCATTGGCCCATAGGGATGGAGGGGGGGCAACACGGGAGTTCCAGGGTTTTCAATCATTTGCCGACAGTGAGTTCCTTTAGCCGGGCCAGTTTCCTCCAGGGGAGGAGGGGCTGTGAGTGCCACAGGGGAGTTATCTGGAGGGCGCTGGGCTGGCTTAGCTTCCTCCAATGGCGGAGAGGCTGAGTTAGCAGCAGGGGAATCACTTCGAGTGTGTTGGGGGTTCGGGGACGAGGGCAGAGGATAAGGAGGGGGACAAGAGTCCAGTAGAGTCAAATCTTGTGACTCAGGAAGAACAGAGGGTGGAGGAGAAGAAGAAGCAGAGGGTTTGAGAGATCGTGGGAGAAGGAGTAGGAGCGGAAGCAGGGGCAAGGAAAGGCTATACCCATGAAAGAGGAGATTTGCAGAGGTCCTGCCAAGTTAAGTGATATGGCTGTTGATCCGGATGACTATGTGGCTCTCTCTGAAAGACAATATCTCTGACTTTTTAAATTAGTGGGAAGTAGAAAGATCCTTCTAGGGGCCATCCAAATCCAAAGCTGGGCCATTCTGAGGCACAGAGAGTCTGCCAGGTCCAGCGTTTTACTGAGAAAGAAAGATTCTGAGCCCTTAAGAGGACTTTGGTCCAGTGATCAAGGGTCAGGGAGAGAGGAATTGAAGTGATCTGTCCCATAATGAAAGATACACAAACAGTAAAAGCAACGACACACGACACAGACAAGAAAAGACAATAAAGACATGCAACGGACGTCCAACACTGAGACCAGGACTGAGTAGCCGGCAAAATCCGATGGGCTGGCAATACTGAATCTGAAACAAATATCACTGAGTCGAGAAGACTATTGTTTTTCAATTTTCCGAGTCCTCTGTGGCGTCCCCCAGGGATGTGGCCTGTGGCTCTGGTGACACGTCTGTCAGCCACCATCGGAGAGAACTCATGCTCTTCATCGACAGCCATTTTACAAAGCCCTAAATTGAAACCTGAAACCAGAAAGAGGCGCCCTACTTACCCCGAGAGGAGCCCGTTGTGGTCTCTCATCTGCCACTGCCAGATCTCGGTGGAACCTAAATATGTAAAGGGAGGGTGAGCGTTGGTGGAAGAGACAACCAAGACACTGTCTCATGCAAAAGCAAAGAGTTTTTTGGGGATCCAGCATGATGGGGCTCAGAGCTCATTTGAATAGAGCAGAGAACCCTGAGAACAGCTTAAGCAGAGCTTCTATACTTTCCTTGAAAAGGGCAGGGAGGGAAGTTTATTGATGGGTCCGGGAGAGTGAGCGGTTTGCGTGCAAATGGGTGAGGGAGTACATTCTGCAGTTTGGCAGTTGGGGACAGCACATTCTGGAAACAAGATTAGCAAACAGTTCTCAAGATTTCAAAAGTGTTTTATTAAGCATACAGAATAACAGGAAGTGACAAATACCTATTTAATTAACATTTCACTACCGACTATACTTTGCCAGATTTCTTAATCTCTCTATTGATATCCGCTTTCCTACATATTTTTCCCAGTTCATCATTGTGACTGACTCTTCACATGTGCTGACATTTACATTCACTCTATACCCGAAACCCTATAGCTAAAGAAATTTTGGTCCAAATCCTATACTCAGTCTCCTTAATAAACCACCAAGTATCTTCCTAATCCTACTGACTATCCCTTTTTGACTGGAAGTTCTCTTTGAAAATCAATCATCCAAGGTACAAGGTCCTATTCAATTGTATATCAATTTATCTGAGACATCTGTGAAGAAAATAAATCAAAGCTAAGTATCACAATCAAGGGCCCAATTCCCTTCTGGGCTTCAAATCTTACCTATATTTGTGTTTTCATACTTATATTTCACCTATATATTCTTGTAAATATCGCAGTTTTCCAATAACATTATTCATCCAGCAGAGTGATTCCTAATCCAAATCAAATCTGTATTTAACCCTAACCATACACTGTTCCCTCAATCTAACTTTACAGAAGAGCAGGGATAGAGTTGGTCTTACAATACAGGAATGTAAGGGATCGTCCAACAGCTGAGAAACTCAAAGGTCCATGCAAAAATGATCCCTGGAGAAGCTGTAGGTAGCTATGAAGGAACTGAGAGAGCAAAAGTCATCTTCCATTGCAAACAACCTGGTCAGCATGAAGGGATGTGTCTGAATCAGCCTCTCTCTTCTTTATGTAGAGAAGAAGGACCAAACCAGGCCTGTGTGGAGAGCTGTTCCTGGTTACCAATGGTTTATATACCATTCTAACTTGTAAAAGTGTCACAGGAAGAAGGAGCAGCCTCCATTTCATGGGACCCTTGGAAGCAACTGTTAGGACAACGTGGTTGCCAAGGAAGTATTCTCATTCAGTTCCTGAACGAAGTGACCTCACCTCACATCCTTGGTGATGGAACTCTTTGAACTTGGGATCCAGGAAGCCAGGCACCCAAATCCAGTCCCAGTCCCAGTCCCAGTGGTCTCACTTCTTTGGATTTACCAAGGACAGAATCAGTCTTTTTTGGTACCTACTGATGTGAGGATGGCCAAATGCCAGAAAAGCTTAGAAGAGTGGCCTTTCCTGAGAAAGCAGGTAGTGGCTCACTCCTGGCTCCTCAAAACTTCACATAGTTGGCCAAGGAAACCAGATCTGAGACAGGACTGGCCATTTCAGGGGAACATTGTATGGCCCACCAGTCAGAGGACACACCCGATAGTCAGAGACTTACTTTGGGGATGGAGGTACCTTTGTGGGTGTGGGTGTGTGTTTGTGGATTTGTCTCATATTCTGAGAATAGGTAGGAAAGGCGGTTTGTTTGGTTTGGAGTGAACTGTTTCTAATAAGTGATTTGACAAGGCAAGTGTTTCTATAACTGTGTATCCCACTGTGTCCGTGGTTGTAGACATTAAAAAAAAGAATGCATCAAAGGATGTGTCCAGTCTAGTAGAAAGTTTCCCAGCATTCATCCTGCCCAATTTATGAATGCACAGCGGCTTGCATTATCTATGGGCTGCCGCAGACTAGCTGGGCACAAAATCATGAGCCACTCACAGCCTTGTAGATTCAAACAGCAATTCTTTATTCCCAAACTCACACTGGCAACCTACAAACACGTTCTGGGGGAATTTACGTTCTGGGCCCAAATCATGTTCTGAATCCCAAAACCTCTGTGAATCCCATGAGAACTCAAGAGGAACTCAAGGAGCGGGTATCCCTGAGGCAGCAGGATAAGCCCTATTCCCAGCAGGGTACACCTTAAACCTGGAACCGCCCTAAACCCAAGGAGCAGGATTCTCCCTAATCCCAGCAGGATACACCCTAAACCTGAAACCACCCTGGTCCTTGAGCAAGGTCACCTTACACGCAATGACACTGCAAGTGACCTGGGTCATGCCATGCGTCATTCTTACTTAGCAATGGCCCTCAGCATCTCCCCCGTTCTGATTAATTAAACAACAAGCAATGTGGCTTAAGGACCGTGCCTGGTAGGTTGTCCAATTCAACATATGGTTCTTACCCATCATGGGAAAAACTGACCTCTAGGCGTCAGCCTCCTGTCTTAAGGTTGATACCACTGCAATTGGATCATACCCTTCACTGACTACCGATCCAGCATACAGCCATACTTGTGGATAGGCCTATGCACCAGTGTGGGGGGGTGAGGTTCTTGGTGTGGAACAGAGATGCCAGTAATTTCGAGCCTGCTGAGTAGTGCGTCTAGAGCTATTGTGGGCAGGTGTGTGACAAAACATCTGTGGTGGGGCCATGTGGATATGCCATTGGCTTCCAAATAGCTTGTGATTGACATGGTGCAGCCAGCAGACCCTTCTATGTAGAGGAATCTTGTTATATAGAGAGGTTTAAGGGGAATGTTCAGAATCAGGTTGCTATGGAAAAGGGGGCAATGGGGCAAGCTATGAGGGATAGAAGCCTGGATGGTGAATTTTCCTGCAGAACCTGACCCACCACAATTCACAGAACTCCCTCCAGCACTGTGTCCCAGTTGAACTCCTTGTATGTCGTGAAGCAAATACCAAACTCCAAGTGCAGCAGCAAAAAACACCACGAAAAGTGGAGGATGACCAAATGGCTTCACAGTCCACATGGGAAGACACTTAGCCCACAGTGGCCTCATGTTCATTGGAAAATATGAAACCATGTCCTCCACGTCACATAGATGCAGATCCAGCTTTGATGGTCTCACTACAAAGAAAGCTCAAACTTCTGACAACAACATATATTTCAAGTGCCCAACCTCAGAGGCAATTTCTCAAAAAGTTTTTAGTCCAGAAGAGATCCGTGTTTCTGGAGTGTTTACCCTGTCATTTGCTTTTGGAAACTCCTCAACCATTTCCACGTTTGTGAACTCCTGAGCATTTTCCATTCCTGATATGTATTCACAAATTTTCTAACTCTTTTACTCTAATTGTGTCTTAACCCAAACAGAATAGAAATACAAGCGGTTCAAAGGAGGCATGGTGTATATTTGGACTTGCCTTTTGCATGATAAACTTTAGGTGTTATACATTTAGTCAATTTTTAATTAAATAGTTCTCCACGTGTTTTCAAATTAAAAAACATGTGTATTTCTGTCTCCCTTTCTCTGAAGCTTATTCAACACATGTATTTTTATATGCACATATAGAATGCTAACTGGTATCACACGTACATTTTTGTGAGGTGGTTTACTCGGCAAATAGAAATTGAGAGAAGAGATCACTCATCCTGAACTCTGTTGGAACTGAATATTCAATCTATGGGTGAGCTTCCTAGTAGAGCAAAATTATACATAAATCCATGTTCTGTAAAATATATATTTTTGGATCTGTGGATGATATATATTTCATGATGAATTTCCATTGGCATATATATTGCTACATTTTAATGTCTCTGTGGGTGTTCTGTGTGTGTGTGTGTGTGTGTGTGTGCGCATAGTCTCCAGATTTTTCAAAATATGTGTCTTATATACAGTCCCAAACTTCATTTATGTTCATGTATGTGGATTTATAATCAAATTTTCACAAGATTATTCTCAGAAATATTCATCCACCTGAAATACTTATTTGTTTCCTAGTACTGAGAAACAATATCAGTGAATGGTGCATTCAAATCCTAATATTTCTACAGTAACTGACCCAGTTTAACATCAATGCAATTAGATTCCTATCGGACATGATGTGTATTTTGAGGCTCATTTTTATTCAACACTGGTACATTACTATTTCTTCAGTTTATCCACATCATAGGATATATACATCATCCACCAGTTCACAAATTTATAGGCATTTGTTTCACTTTCAATCAAATCCTGCTTCAGAACACATGTATTCCTCCAGGTTTCTTGACTGGTCTTTTCATGAAACTTCTTTCCAAACACATTATTTCAGATTTCCATAATCACTGTTGAAGCAAAACTCACACACCCTTCATGATTAACGATAAACATAATAACAACATTAGATGTATAACTGGTTGAAATGAATGACAGTATATCAAAACATGATTTCTTATATATTTTCAAATAACAATTTAATTGATTATTTAAAGTGGAACCAGTTATATAATTTATTCCCAGTATGGTCTATTCATGCATTATCTCCATATTCATTGACACAAGGTACAGCTCTTTGTACCCCCAATAATAATTCATATGTCTTCAAAATATTGCTCCCAGAAATGATGAAAGAAATACTCATGTCACCTGATCTACATATACATTTTATCACAGTAATATTCTGTACACAAATTGCAATGGTCACACTTATGATTCTACTGAAGCCTAAATGGAAAGTAAACATGGATTACTAAAAATATCCATGTCCAGGTTGCCTAATGCTCTCAAAAGTCAATCCTATTTGTGACTATATATTTGTTTCTTCTTAAGATTATATATTCAACCTCAACCCTGTTGAAAATGTCTAATCCTACCATTCAGTTTATAGTTTGCCTGATTTCCCAATATCTCTATGGATATCTGCTTTCCTACATATTTTCCACAGTTTATCATTGTGACTGCCCGTTCACAAGTGCAGACATTGACATTCACTCTCTTACCGAGACCCTATTGCTAAAGAACTTTCGGTCCAAATCCTGTACTCACTCTTCTTCTGAAACCTACAGACTGTCCTCCTAATCCAAATGACTATCCCTTTTTGACTGGATGTTCTCTTAGACATTCAATCATCCAATGTACACTGACCTATGCCATTGTATATCGATTTATCTGAGAAATCTGTGCAGAACAAAATTCAAAGCTAAGTATCCCAATCAAGGGCCCAATGCCTTTCTGGGCTTCAAATATTACCTAGATTTCTGTTTTCATACTTATATTTCACCTATATATTCATATAAATATCATAGGCGCCCAATACCATTATTCATCCCACAGAATGATTCCTAACCCAAATCAAACATGTTATTAACCCTAACCATACACAGTTCCCTCAATCTAACTTAACAGAAGAGCTGGAGCAGAGTTGGTCTTACAATACAGGAATGTAGGGGTTCTTCCACCTACTGGGAACCTCAAAGGTCCATGCAGAAATTATCCCTGGAAAACATGTAGACAAGTATGAACGACCTGAGAGAGCAAAAGTCATCTTCCATGGCAAACAACCTGGTCAGGATGATGGGTTGTGTCTGAATCAGCCTCTCTCTTCTTACTGTAGAGATGATGGACCAATCCAGGCCTGTGTGGAGAACTGTTCCCGGGTGCCTATGGTTGATATACCATTCTAACTTGTGAAAATGTCACAGGAATTGGGGCAGCCTCCATCTCATGGGACACTTGGAAGCAACTGTTAGAACAAAGTGGTTCCCAAGGCAGTGACCTCATTAAGTTCCTGGAAGAAGTGACCTCACCTCACTTTCTCGGTGATGGAACTCTCTGAACGTTGGATCCAGAAATCCAGGCACCCAGAGCCAGTCCCAGTCCCAGTCCCAGTGGTCTCACTTGTTTGGATTTACTAAGGACAGAGTCAGTCTTAATTGGTACCTACTGAAGTGAGGATGGCCAAATTCCAGGAAAGCTCCAAAGAGGGTTGTTTCCTGAGAAAGCAGGTAGTGTTAACCACTTGCTCCTGACTAGTTCAAAGAGTTGGCAAAGACACCAGATCTGAGACAGGACAGGCCATTTCGGGAGAACATAGTATGGCTGACCAGTCAGAGAAAACTCTGGATAATCAAAGACCTACTTGGGGGAAGGAGGTGCTTTGTGGTTGTGGGTGTGATTTTGTGGTTTTGTCTCATGTTCTGAGAAAAAGTAGGAAATGCGGTTTGTTTGATTTGGAGAGGACTATATCTAGTAAGTCATTTCACAATGCAATATTTCTTTGTGTGTGTATCCCACTGTGTCCGTGGTTGTAGACATTAAAAAAGAGAATGCATCAATGGATGTGTCCTGTCTAGTAGAAAACTTCTCAGCATTCATCCTGCTCAATTTATGAATGGACTGCGGCTTGCCTTATGGATGGACAACACCTACTAACTTCCTAAGTTTCTGTTTTCTTCCTGAATTTTGGCCACTCTCCAGAATAGGCGCATGGTTTTGTGTCACTTAGGAGATCACTTCTCCTAAACCATGTTGCAACTGAAAATTCAACCAATGGGTTATCTTCCTAGTAGAAAAACATTATACATTAATCCATATTAAGTAAAATTAATATTTTTGGATCTCTGGATGATATATATTTCATGAAGTATTTCGATTGGCATATATATTGCTACGATTTAATGTCTGTGAGTGTGTGTGTATGTGTGTGTGTGTGTGTGTGTGTGTGTGTGTATTTTTTTTCAAAATAAGAAATATATGTGTCTTATTTACACTCCCTAAATTCATTCATGTTCATATATGCGAATATATAATCAACTTTTCACAAGATTAGTCTCAGAAATAGTCATCCACCTGAAATACCTATTTGAAAACTATCTTCAGTGAATGCTGCAAAGAAATCCTAATATTTCTATAGTAACTGACCTAATTTAACATCAATGCAAGTAGACACCTATGAGACATGATATGTGTTTTGACTCTCATTTTCATTCAAAACTGGTACATAAATATTTCTTCAGTTTATGCACATCATAGGATATATATTTCATTCACAAGTTCATAAATTAATAGGCATTTGTTCACTTTCAATTATTTCCTGCATCAGAACACATGTATTTCTCCAGGTTTTTTGACTTGGCTTTTCATGAGACTTCTTCCAAACACATTATTTTCGATTTCCATAATCACATTTGAAGCAAAACTCATACACTCTTATGATTAACCATAACCCTAATATTACTATTAGATATATAACTGGTTGGAATGAATGATCGTAAATCAATATAACATTTTGTGTATATTTTAAGATATCAATTCAATCCATTATTTAAAGTTCGAAACAGTTACATTATTTATTCACAGTATGGTCTATTCAGACATTATCTCTATATACATAGAAACAGGGTACACCTATTTGTACCCCCAAACTACTTTACATGGTTTCAAAATATTGATCCCAGCAATGGTGGAAGAAATACTCATGTCCCCTGATCTACATATACATTTTATCACAGTAATATTCTGGACACAAAAAGCAAAGTTCACTCTTATGATTGTACCAATGCCTTAAAGGAAAGTGAGCATGGATTACTTAAAACATCCATGTACAGGTTGCCTAATGTGCTCAAATGTCAATCCTATTGGTGACTACAAAATTCTTTCTTTCTAAGATTATATATTCAACCTCAAGCCTGTTGAAAATGTCTAATCCTATCACTCACTTTATACATTGTTTGATTTCCTATACTCTCTATTGATATCTGCTTTCCTACGTATTTTCCCCAGTTCATAATTGTGACTGACCCTTCACATGAGCTGACATTTACATTCACTCTCTATGCGAAACCCTATTGCTAAAAAACTTTTGGTCCAAATCATATACTCACTCTTCTTTCTATACCTACCAAATATCTTCTTTATCCTACTGACAATCCCTTATTGAATGGATGTTCTCTTCGACATTCAATCATCCAAGGTACAATGTCCTATGCCATTCAATATATATTTATCTGAGACATCTGTGCAGAATGTATTTCAAAGCTAAGTATCCCAATCAAGGGCCCAATGCCCTTTTGGGCTTCAAATCTTACCTAGATTTCTGTTTTCATACTTATATTTCACCTGTATATTCTTGTAAATATCGCAGGTTCCCAATACCATTTTTTATTCCACAAAATGTTTCCTACGCCAAATTGAACATGTTATTATCCCTAACCATACACTGTTCCCTCAATCTAACTTTACAGAATAGCTGTGACAGAGTTAGTCTTACAATACAGGAATGTAGGGGATCTTCCACCTGCTGAGAACCTCAAAGGTCCATGCAGAATGATCCCTGGAGAAGATGTAGGCAGCTATGAAGGACGTGAGAGAGCAAAAGTCATCTTCCATGGCAAACATCCTGTATTGGATGAAGGGATGTGTCTGAACCAGCTTCTATCTTCTTAATGTAGAGAAGATGGACCAAACCAGGCCAGTTTGGAGAGCTCCGTTCAGGTGCCTATGGTTGATATAAAATTCTAACTTGTGAAAGTGTCACAGGAATTAGGGGCAGACTCCATCTCATGGGACACTTGGATGCAAGTGTTTGGACAAAGTGGTTGCCAAGGCAGTGACCTCATTCAGTTCCTGAAGAAAGTGAACTACCTCACTTCCTTGGTTATGGTACTCTCTGAACTTGGGATCCAGGAAGCCAGGCACCCAGTGCCAGTCCCAGTCCCAGTCCCAGTGGTCACACTTGTTTGGTTCTACCAAGGAAAGAGACAGTCTTTCTTGGTACCTACTGCGGTGAGTATTGCCAAATGCCAGGAGAGCTCTGAAGAGGGGCCTTTCCTGAAAAAGCAGGTCGTGGTGATACCCGGAGTGTATTCTGACAAGGTGAAGACTTATTATGTTCCCCCAAAATAGCCGACAGGCTATTTTGGGGGAACATAATAAGTCTCACCTGTCAGAATACACTCCGGGTACTCACAGACCTGCTTTGGAGAAGGAGGTGCCTTTGTGGGTGTGGGTGTTAGTTTGTGGTTTTGTCTCATGTTCTGAGAATAGGTAGGAAAGGTGGTTTGTTTGGTTTAAAATGGACTGTTTCTTATAAGTCGTTTGACAAGGCGAGTGTTTCTATGTCTAGTATCCCACTGTGTCCATGTTTGTAGGCATTAAAAAATAAAATGCATCAATGGATGTATCCTGTCTAGAAGAAAGCTTCCCAGCATTCATCCTGCCCAATTGATGAATGGACTGTGGCTTGCCTTATAAATGGGCAACACCTATTATCTTCCTAAGCTCCTGTTTTCTTCCTGAATTCTGGCCACTCTCCAGAATAGGCTCATGGTTTTGTGTCCAAGATATGTACCACCTCCAATCTCTGTGACATGCCCATGTACTCGATAGCTGAAGGGAATCGGAGCATCTCAGAAAACTCAGATATCAGTGTGACCAGGAAAGTCTCAGTGGAGAAACCCTGATTTGGGCCTTTTGCTTACCTATTGTTCTGTTGCCCTAAATGTCAGGAAAGTCTTTGACTCAGGCCACCCCTTTGTGAAGCCTGAAGAAAACAGTTTTCAAATGGAAATGAATGGGCATCACCTGTGGCTCTTTGCTTGGAAAGGGATGTGTCTGAATCAGCCCATTGGCCCTGTGTAAGTCTGTTGCTTTGATTCTCAGCACCTGATGGATCTACAGAAAGATCCCATGTGTAAATCCAAAACCAAAATGGCCAAAAGAAGAGTCAATGTGGATGAAGTCTCTTGCCTTCCTCTCTAAGGTCCTGACCTCTATCAAGTTAGAATAAATATTCTTTGGGTCAAATAAGTTCTTCCAAGCCCTGCAGAGGCTAGGGCATAGGTGCTTGGATTTTCTCATGACTCCAATTCACACAAAGAATCTATACCCGACAGTCAGTAAGCCTCAAAATGGAGAAGCAGAGCAGTATTATGGGCAGGCCTATTTGATCACTCTTGGTCTCAGGAAGGGTGTCCAGGCCACCCTGACTTTAGGCAAATGAGGCATAAGAAAGCTAATTTTGGACACTGTCTTGGGCTGTGCCCCTCATGGAAACCTCCAGCTAGAGGTTATTATGAGTGTCTATATGGCAGAAGATGAGGGTCATGTGGGATCTTTTTGGTTTCAATTGTGGTCATTTGTGTGGTGGTTGGAAAAGAGATGACTGGGTCCAGCTGGGTTTGAACTCTGGTGTGATCCCCTTAGAGACTGAGTTCTGGAATTGACCTCAGAGAAGAATTGCCATGAATTGTGTTGGGATTTGACGAGGCCACTCCTGACAGTCGCCCTTGGAAACTGATATGTAGGCCCAGGGTTGCTTTCCACAGATCACTGGGAATCTTAGCCAGGATATCACATGATTTTATTCTGAAAGACTTGGCAGTCATTGTTGAGAGTCAAAACACACATGAACCTTACATTGTAGACCTCAATGGGCCTGGCTTCGTGTGAACTTTTGGCCACTCTTTGCAAAGAATTGGCTGTGAGAGTTCTCCAGAACTTTCATTGAAATGAGCTTCCTCACTATTTAATGGTTCCTAAATGAACTGAAACCCACAATGCCTCCAACTTGATCCTTGAAAATTGGCTAGATAAATACCATGAAATTATTGACATTCCCATTACTAGGTGGCACTGGAGAACTTTTTGATGTCCTGTGTCTGATCATGAGTGTACCAGACAGTGCCTTGATTGACTTGGTTTCATGAAAATGGTGTAGAACATAAATACCAGTAAGTTGGAGCTTACTGAATAGTGTAACTAGAGAGGTGGTGTGCAGGTGTGTGATAAAACATCTGTGTTGTGGCTATGTGGATCTGACATTGGCTTGCAAATGGCTTGTGACTGACATGGTGCATCCAGCAGAATCTTATATGTCTGAAACCTCTCCATATAAAGGCATCTTTTTATATGGAGATTTTCAAGGCAATGTTCAGAATCAGTTTGTTATGGTCAAGGGGGAAATCTATGTGGGATTGAATCCTGGTTGTTACATTCTCCTGCAGACCCTGACCCACCACACGTGACAGAACTCCCTCCAGCACTGGGTCCCAGTTGAATTCATTGTATTTCATGAAGCAAATACCAAACACCCAGTGCAAGAAACAACATGAAAAGTGGGGGATGACCAAATGGCTTCAAAGTCCACACAGGGAGACACTTATCATTAAGTGGCCACAGTTTACCTACAAAGAGTGAATTCAGCACTGCTGCCTCATGTCCTTTGGAAAATATGAAACCATGTCCTCCAGGTCACATAGATGCAGACACAGCTTTGATGCTCTCAATAGAAAGGAAGCTAAAGCTCCTGATAACAACATATATTTCAAGTGCCTAAACTCAGAGGCAGTTTCTTAAGGAGTCTTTAGGCCGGTAGAGCTCCATGTTTGTGGAGTGTTTACCTGTTAGACCAGGACGCTAGAAAAGACCACTGACTCCAATTAAAATCAAATTAAAGCAAGTTTATTATTTCCACTTGTCGGGCTACGTCTCCCTCCCAAAATGGTGGTAACAATACAGCAACCCCACTTTTCCTACAGCCCAGCTTTATAGCCCAGAAAGTTACACAAAACCGGGGTTACAGATAACAGATCTCTGACTAGCATCACACTAATGGTAGTTTAGATTTTTTTTGCTGTCCCCAACATCAGAATTTATGAGGACCATTAGAGCCTCAGAGAGGGTTGTTTTCTGGCCAGGGAAGGCCAATATTTATGAGGTGTCACTAACATTTCAGAGAGGGCTGATATCTGGTCAGAGAGTAAGGAATGGGTGAGTTCAAGGCACTGGCTGGCATTCCAAGCAGGTTCAGAATTTCATTAATTTATAGTTAAGCCAAAACTATCTTTTCATGGCTTTGTGGCAAGATGGCTACCAATTTTAATAAAAGATTAGGTTGGGTCTATCATTCCCCCCTTTTCTAATGTGTCCCTTTCAAATCTTTGACAGGGTAGGGGAAGAGCACTGAGTAAATTTTAATCATTCAGGTAACAGTCTCCAAATTTTTAGAACTCACCCAAAACTGAATTCCTGATTGTACCTGACTTAATTATTTACTTAAATTGATAGTCTATTTATTTTTGACTTCATTATTGTAAGAAAAGAGGCATCACACATTTTGGCTTCTTCTGAGCTGAGAGAGGGTGATGTGAGGGGGCATGGCATGAGGGACATGAGTTGCCTTTTGGAATTCAGTTAAAGGACATGAGTTGCCTTTTAGAAGTCAGTTTGTTTTGAAGTCTGGTTGGGAAAGAACAGGTTGTAAAGGCATCTGAGGATGGATTCTTCTATGACAGAAACAAAAACCATGAGTACTGAATAAATGTTGCAGCAGCTGGAACATGTCACTGTATAGAAGTTCCCTCACCAGTCTTTAATATCCCCAGTTATCAGGACTGTCAACTTAATATTTAACACTTAGTGTTACAGTTGTCCTTCCCCATAAGTTACAGTTTAATAATTTATTGTCACTGATCTTGCAAAATCCTTTTACTAGTATTATCTCTGTGTCTAATAGAGAAACTTTTAATTCTGTTACTCAGGGCTGGATAATCGTACTAGCAAACACCAAGCCTACCTGTGTAGGTTAGGAATATCTGTAGGCCTTAAACTAAAAACTTCTGCCTCTGGAAGCTCCTCTTGATAGTCTCTTTTTATGGTTATCAGGCATTCTTGTCTGTGAATCCTTCTTTGTAACCTCCAGTCTTACTTATTTTGGGAGGCTAACATAAAGTGTATACCTTAAAATATTATTATTATTATTATTATTATTATTATTTAAAATGCACAGGAATGGCTGTATTTTGGTATTTACTGTCTTTGCTAAGTGTTTAAGATGAAGCAGTCAAACTGACTTTTGTTTCTATCTATTGTTAACAGTCAGCTGAGGTTTTATGGGAGTCATTTTTGGGGAATCTTGAGAGCAGCTTCTCAGTTCTGCTAGTGTCATTTGCGCTAGGTGGGTCCAGGTCTTGCTTGACCGTGTGGCTTCCCTCGGAAGCATCAGGGATGTCTCCCTTCTCTGATGACTCTCCTCTTCGTAACAAATGCACTGATTGGCTTTCTGTACTCCAGTGGTCTCTTTTATCTCCCTGATCAGGAGGTTATGTGGCTCAGAGTTGCAAAGCTCTTTAGAGAAGTACCCTGTTCCCTGGATTTAGACTGACTCAGAGGGCAAGAGCCAAATATTGGTTTTCTTGGCCCTTTCATTTAACTTTAATTTTAAATCTTAATCTTAAACATCCAACAAATAAATTTTAACAGCCTTACATTAAGAGTACTGGGCTTTAATGTCTATAACTTTATAACTATTTATTTTTTTAATAAATTGGGATCTGTATTATTCTGTCTTTATTGTAGGTGATGACTTATTATCTTGAATAAACCCATGTTGTGTTCTTAAAGCAACACATTTGTAAAACAATAACAGGGAATCTTTGGATCACTTATAAGAAAATTTCAAAATAAAATTAACAAAAGTAAAAATAATTAGTTCGTGTAATACCTACCCTGAATTTTTTGGCTGAGTTATACATTAAATCCCCTGTTTGAGATCCTAGTAATCTTGACAGAAAAAAAAAAACAGCTTTTGAATATAACTTTAAATGAAATAAAATCTGACCTACTGCTTTTGCAGTTATTCTAACATGTAGTAAGTTGGAACACAGAGCCTTATCTCAGGTAAGTCAGGGGTCTTTATAAATCTCAAGTGTTTTAGTTCTAAAGCAGAAATTTGTTTTTTTAAATATCATTTTACAAAGTTTACATAAATTGTTTGATGTCACATAAACATTAGCTAACATGATATGATATCACATTTAAAACATGAATTAAAGAAAGGTTGAATGTACTTAACCTTTACATAGATTAGGCTCTCATTAAATTAAAAATATATTTAAATTTTCCCAATGTAAAAAGTAACATAAAACTTTACATGTTTATTGAAAACAGGTAAATGAATGCCCAATATATATTTTTACCATACAACTTCAGAATAGCAGCTTGATATAATGCTCTTTTAAGTTTCTACCTTACAGACTTGTATACCTGGAAGATATAAGCACATTAATAGCATCACAATTACATGGATGTTTCTACATCATCCCAGTTAAGCTTTTAAAGAAATGGCAGTACAGTGCTCTAAAACAACAGTTCTTATTTAATCATTTGTTTAATTTTTATGGTTGCTTGCTCTAGAAAAAATAAAACTTAATAAACACAATGTTATTGGTAAACTTATGTTTTAAGAAATTTTTGTCTCTTTAACACATGATGATTTTTACAATCTTATACATACTTTAGTACAAACTTATAAAGACCTTAGTTAAACAATCAGATATCTAACGAAAGTACTCATGAATGAGTAATCCCATATCATATTTACTTTACTAATTTATCAAAATATTAGACAAATGTATTGAACAGTGTAAACCATTTTTTTTGTTGAAGGAAACGTCCTAGAACCAAGTCATATTAGACATTTTATAGACATTAATATTTTATTAGATTTTTGAACACCTAGAAAAACTCTTAAGCTTAAATTTAAAGACATTTATTTTTATCTGTTTTTCAAATTTCAATTTAACCATTTAAATGACCTGAATTGAAGATCTTTGGATCCACTTTTTAAAATTTGTTTTTATGAGCGCTCCTTTTATATGTTAATTTGTGTATCACATGTATGATATACGGACATATGTATATATAGACATACAACACATAACAAAAGTGTGCACACATAATAATAGTAAAGGCCTTGTAGCTTTGCGCAGGTGAAATCTCCATTGCAATGTATCAAAAACTCCACAGTTGGTCAAAGATAGATCTGATCAGATAAACATTAACCTAGGTCTGCAGGATCAAAATCATGAGCTCAAAAAAAAAAAAAAAAACCCAGAATCTAAGGAAAAAAAGTAAAAGTCCAAGAAAAAATGACTCGCCAGTAATTTGTAAATACCATATCATTTACATTTTTTCTTCCTTAGGCCCCAGATCAGTCTGCTACTCAGCTTGCAGGCTTCTTTAATTTGCATTTCAATCTAAGTCCTGTCTGAGGTCTGGAAGGAGCAGGAAAAAACTGCTATTCTGAGCAGACACCTCAGCCCTAAGTCATTTAACCATAATTTTCAGGTTAGGATGTTGAAAATTATGATACATGTTTAAGATACAACTCATAAAATTTTATATCTTTACATCTTTTTTGTCAACAGAAACCATATTATGATTTACTATCCTTGTCCAAATTAATGCACTGATACACACAGTGATATTTTCTCAGGCTACCCAATTCAAAATTGGTGAAAAAAAAAAAAAGCCTGAATGATTGGGAAGTTACTTGCCAACTTGGAAGTAGAGTTCTTTAGTTTTCCATCCTAAGTATTAAAGTTCTCTGGAATTAATTATCTGAAATCACAAACTAAACAATTACCTAATCCTGACTTTTAACTGCAAGATTGTGCAATGCTTCAAAAACCCATTCAGATACCAGATTGTTACAATAGAAAATCATAATTTAGACACACATTCAGCTAAGATCATTCCCAAGAAACAATTTATAATATCAACACATTATTGCACATATCTAAAAGGGCCAGAAACAAAGACACAAGACAGACAGAAAGGAGCTCCAGACTATGGCTGACAGACAGAAGCCTTTAAAACAGAGCAGATAAGAGAAAAATCTCCTACACCAGTGGCAATATAGATGTCCCCACAAGGGAACCAGATGTTTTCACAGAGGGACAACCTGAAATGTAAAATCAAGGGTCTACATGGTGACTTTACTGCATATAGTGTCCCCTTTTTCTTTTTCTCTTTTTTAAGAAGACAGAGGTGGCATAATCCTTACAGTTCAGGTAAGGAAGGAGGGAATTCCCTGAAGCAACAGGGCTTTGGCAGCTGCTGCGAGTCCCTCAGTCCCTCCTTTTACTTACAGGATTAGCTTCTCTGGTTCGGTTCCACCCCAAGCAGGATCCATCTCCTAACATTTCAGTAGTCAGGTCTCAAAAAGGTCCAGGGCGGAGGGGGAGGTGGTATATCAAAATTTGTAACTTAAAGTTCGGTTCCTGACCTTGAAGCCAATTAATGCCAATTTAATAATGAGGACAGTGTTTGGAGAAAAAGAAAAATGGGGTTTTATTGCTTTGCTAACAAAGGAGAAACACAGAGGACTCTTCCCAAAGTTTGTGACTCTCCTGATATGCAGGGACAAGGGGTTTTAAAGTAGTTTCACTTGTTAACCTGGGAGATACTCAGTTCTAAGATCCCCAGCAGGCATTGCCCTCTGCAGTGGGTGTGCTCCAGTCAGCCAGCTAGGGGCTTCTCTCATCCTGCTTAACCAAGGGTGGTAAAGTTCATCGCAGTTCCTTTAAGCACAGTCCAAATGGGTGTCAGGCTTACTTGCTTTTTTACCCATTTCCACATCCAATATCCTTAAGATTTTACCACAGAAATCACACAACAAAATGCACAAAAACGAACAAACAAACAAAAAAAAACCCATATAGAACACAGAACAACACACACACACACACAAATAAAAAAAAAAAAAAACAGAAACCCTGCACCGAAACAGAAAATCTGAGGAGCAATGCAATGTATTGGTAAAGCTCAGGGGTACAAGTGCGTGTGTGCCCGTCGGCCCCTCTCTATCCTTCCAGAGCAATTCCCTACAGAACAGAACAGAGGAAAGAACGATTCTCCTTACTGTCCCGGACAGGAGTATATGTGAGCCTCCTGAGGCCACCTCTCTGTCATCAGAATAGATCTCCCTTAACCGAATATTACATGTTATAAAGGCAGCACTTACATATGGAGACATCCTCCACCAGGTGCTTCCTAACAGTTTTAGTTCGGTGGTTCACTGTAGTGCTCCCCGGACCAAAGGCTCACTCCAAGGTCTTGGAACTTGGCTCTCCAGCCTGGAGCCCTGGAGGGAAGGCCAGCTTTAGAATTTCCAGCAGTCTGGTCTTGTGATATGCTTGGGCAGTGTCATCTCGCTGGGAAACGACAAAATGTTAGACCAGGACACAAGACCACACACTCCAATTAAAATCAAATTAATGCAAGCTAATTATTTCAACTGGCCGGGCTGTCTCCCTTCCAAAATGGCAGGAACAAGACAGCAACCCCACGTTTCTTAGAGCCCAGCTTTATATTCCAGGAAGTTACACACAAAAGGTTTTACAGATACCAAAACTTTGACAAGCATCACACTAATGGTAGTTTACATTTTTTTTTTCTGGCCCCAACATCAGAAATTATGAGGACCATTAGAGCCTCAGAGAGGGTCGTTGTCTGGCCAGAGAAGTGCAATATTTATGAGGTGTCACTAAAGTTTCAGAGAAGGCTGCTATCTGGTCACAGAGCCAGGCATGGGTGAGTTCAAGGCACAGGCAGGCATTCCAAGCAGGTTCAAATTTTACAGTAATTTATAGTGAAGCCAAAATTATCTTTTCATGTCTTTGTGGCAAGATGGCTCCCAAATTTAATAAAAGATAAGGTTGGATCTATCAACCCTGTCCCTTACTTTTGGAAACCCATTACCACCTACAAGGTGGTGAACTCCTGAGAATTTTCCATTCCAGATAAGTATTCACTGATTTTCTAACTCTTATCCTCTAATTGTGTCTTACTTAGAGTGAAGGTAATGTCAAGGCATTGTTCTGGATGAGAGTGGGAAGATTTTTGTGTACCACATATTTGCATACACATTGGATTCATTATCTAATTTTCCATTCGAAATACTGAATCCCTGACACTAAACCATACCCTACTAGACTCTGAATACTAATCCTAATATGATGGAGAAAAATAACCTAAACAGAATAGAAATACAAGCAGTTCAGAGGAGGCATGGTGTTTAGTTGGATTTGCGTTTTCCATGATAAAGGAATGGTGTAATAAATCTAATCAATTTTTTATTGAAATAGTTCTCCATGTGTTTTTATACTTAACAAATATGTGAATTCCTGTCTCCCTTTCTCTGTAGCCTATTCAGCACATGTGTTTCTATATGCACATATAGAATCCTACATGTTATCACACGTATAATTTTGTGATTTGGCTGATTAAACGCTGTTGGAACTGAAAATTCAAACTATGGGTGAGCTTCCTAGTAGAACAACACTATACATAAAACCATGTTCAGTAAAATAAATATTTTTGCATCTGTGGATGATATATATTTCACGATAAATTTTGATTGGCATATATATTGCTACTTTTTAATGTCTGTGTGTGTATGTGTGTGTGTGTGTATGTGTCCAGATTTTTTAAAATAAAATATATGTGTCTTATTATACACTCCCTAAATTCATTGATATACATGTATGTGGTTTTATAATCAACTTTTCACAAGTTTATTATCTTAAATAATCATCCACCTGAAATACATATTTGTTTCCTAGTATTGAAAACTAACTTCAGTTAATGGTGCATTCAAATCCTAATCTTTCTACAGTAATCGACCCAGTTTAACATCAATGCAAGTAGATTCCTATGGGTCATGATATGTATTTTGACGTTCATTTTTTCACAATACTGGTACGTTACTATTTCTTCAGTTTATGCACATCATTGGATATATATTTCATCCACAAGTTCGCAAAATTATAGGCATTTGTTTCACTTTCAATCACTTCCTGCTTCAGAACACATGTATTCCTCCATGTTTCTTGACTGGTCTTTTCATGAGACTCCTTTCCAACACATTATTTTCTATTTCCATAATCACATTGAAGCAAAACTCACACACTGTTCATGATAAACCGTAACCCTAATATTACCATTAGATGTATGACTGGTTGGAATGAATGATTGTATATCAATATAAGATTTCTTATATATTTTCAGATATCAATTCAATCCATCATTTAAAATGGAACCAGTAATATTATTTATTCGGAGTATGGTCTATTCATACATTATGTCTATATTGATAAACACAGGGTACACCTCTTTTTAAACCCAATATAATTTATACGTTTTCAAAATATTGCTCCCAGAAATGTTGGACGAAATACTAATGTCACCTGATCAACATATACATTTTATCACAGTAATATTCTGGACACAAAGTGCAAAGGTCACACTTCTGATTGTACCAAACCCTAAATGGAAAGTGAACATGGATTACTAAAAACATCCATGTCCATGTTGCCGAATGCTCTAAAAAGTCATTACTATTTTTGACAACATATTGATTTCTTCCTAAGATAATATATTCAAACTCAACCCTGTTGAAAATGTCTAATCCAATATCTCAATTTGTACTTTGCCTGATTTCGTAATGTCTCGAATGATGTCTGCTTTCCTACATATTTTCCCCATTTCATCATTATGACTGAAACTTCACATGAGCTGACATTTACATTCACTATCTAACCAAAACCCTATTGCTAAAGAACTTTTGTTCCAAATCCTATACTCACTCTTCTTTCTAAACCTATAGACCATCTTCGTATTTCTACCGAGTCTCCCTGTTTGATTTGATGTTATCTTCGACATTCAATCATCCAAGGTACAAGGTCCTATGCCATTGTATATCGATTTATCTGAGACATTGCTGCAGAATACAATTCAAAGATAAGTATTCCAATCAAGGAGCCAATGCCCTTCTGGGCTTCAAATCTTAGTTAGGTTTCTGTTTTCATACATATATTTCACCTCTATATTCTTATAAATATCGCAGGTTCCCAATACCATAATTGATCCAGCAGAATGATTCCTAATCCAAATCGAACATGTTATTAACCCTAACCATACACTGTTCCCTCAATCTAACTTTACAGAAGAGCAGGGACAGAGTTGGTCTTAAAATAGAGGAAGGTAGGGGATCTTCCACCTGCTAAGAACCTCAAAGATCCATGCAGAAATTATCTCTGGAGAAGATGTAGGCAGCTATGAAGGTCGTGAGAAAGCAAAAGCAATCTTTCATGGCAAACAACCTGGTAAGGATGAAAGGTTGTGTCTGAATCAGTCTCTCTCTGCTTAATGTAGAGAAGATGGACCAAACCAGGCATGTGTGGAGAGCTGTTCCCAGGTGATTATGGTTGATATACCTTTCTATCTTGTGAAAGTGTCAGAGGAATTAGGGGCAGCCTCAATCTCATGAGACCATTGGAAGCAGCTGTTAGGACAAAGTGGTTGCCAAGGCAGTGACCTCATTCAGTTCCTGAAGGAAGTGACCTCACCTCACTTCCTTAGTGATGGAACCCTCTGAACTTTGAATCCAGGAAGACAGGCACCAAGAGCCAGTCCCAGTCCCAGTCCCAGTAGTTTTACTTGTTTGGATTTAACAATGAGAGAGTCATTCTTTCTTGCCAACTACTGATGTGAGGATGGCAAAATGCCTGGAAAACTCTGAAGAGGGGGCTTTCCTGAAAAAGCAGGTAGTGGTTCACCGCTGGGTCCTGACAACTTCACAGTGTTGGACAAGGAGACCAGATCTGAGACAGGACAGGCCATTTCGGGGGAACATAGTATGGCCCACGAGTCAGAGGACACTTCGGAGAGTCCCAGACCTAATTGGGGAAGGAGGTGCCTTTGTGGGTGTGGATGTGAGTTTGTGGTTTTGTCTCATGTTCTGAAAATAGGTGGGAAAGTCAGTTTGTTTAGTTTGGAGTGGACAGTTTCTAGTAATTCTTTTGAAGAGGCGAGTGTTTCTATGTCTGTGTATCTCACTTTGTCCGTGGTTGTAGACATTAGAAAAGAGAATGCATCAATGGATATGTCCTGTCTAGTAGAAAGCTTCCCAGCATTCATCCTGCACATTTTATTAATGGATGGTGGCTTGCCTGATTGATGGGCAACATCTGCTATCTTCCTAAGTTGCTGTTTTCTTCCTGAATTCTGTCCACTCTCCTGAATAGGCTCATGATTTTGTGTAAAAGATATATACCACTTCCAAGCTCTGTGACAAGGCCATATACTGGATAGCTGAAGAGAATTTTGAGCATCTCAGAAAACTCAGATATCAGTGTGACCAGGAATGTCTCAGTGGAGAAACCCTGCTTTTGGCCTTTTGCTTACCTATTTTTCTGTTGCCCTTAACGTCAGGAATGTCTTTGCCTCTGCCCCACACCTTGGGAAGCCTGAAGAAATCAGTTTTCAAACGGAAACGAAAAGGGCATCACCTGTGGCTCTTTGCTTAATTGCTTTGGAAAAGGATGTGTCTGAATCAGCCTTTTGACCCTGTGTGAGCCTGTGGCTTAGATTCTCAGCACCTGATGGATCTAAAGAAAGATCCCATGTGTGCATCCAAAATCAAAATGGCCAAAAATCAGTCATTGTGGATGAAGTCTCTCGCATTCCTCTGTAAGGTTCCAGACTTCCATCAAGTGAGAATAGTGATCCATTGGGTCAAATAAGTTCTTCAAAGCCCTGCAGATGCTAGCCCATAGGTTCTTGGGTTTTCTTATGAATCCAATTCAAATAAAGAATCTAAACCCCACAGTCAGTAGGCCTCAAATTGGAGAATTGGAGCAGTATTAACGGCAGGCCTATTTGATCACTCCTGGTTCACGGGAAGGGTGTACAGGCCACCGTGACTTTAGGCAAATAAGAGGAAAGGGAGATTATTTTGGACACTGTCTTGTGCTGCGCCTCTCATGGAATCCTCCAGCCAGAAGTTATGATGAGTGTCTTTATGGAAGAAGATGAGGGCCATGTGGGAGTGTTTTGGTTTTAATTGTGGTCATTTGTGTGGTGGTTGGAAGAGATGACTGGGTCCACCAGGGCTTCAACTCAGGTTTGATTCCCCTTAGAGACTGAGTTCTGGAACTGACATGAGAGAAGTATTTTAGGGATTGTGTTGGAATTTTAGGAGGCCATGCTTGAGAGTCGCCCTTGGAAAATGAGATCTTGGCCCAGTTTGTCTTTCTACAGAGCACTGGTAATCTCAGCCAGGATATCACATGATTTTATTCTGAAAGAATTGGCAGCCATAGATGAGAGTCAAACCACACATGGACCTCACATTGTAGACCTCAATGGGCCTGGCTTCTTGTGACTTTTGGCCACTCTTTGGGATTTTCCATGTTCAGTAAACTGAATATTTTTGTATCTGTGGACGATATATATTTCATGCAGAATTACGATTGGCATATATATAGGTACATTTTAATGTCTGTGTGTGTGTGTGTGTGTGTGTATATATATATATATATATATATATATATATATATATATATATATATATATACTCTCCAGATTTTTCAAAATATGAAACATATGGGTCTTAATGTACACTCCCTAAATTCATCCATATTCTTGTATGTGGCTTTATAAACAACTTTTCCCAAGATTATTCTAAGAAATATTCATCAACCTGAAATATATATTTCTTTCCTAGTACTCACAACTAATTTCCGTGAATGGTGAATACAAATCCTAATATTTCTACAGTAACTGACGGTGTTTAACATTAATGCAAGTAGATTCTTATGGGACATGATGTGTATTTTGACGTTCATTTTTATTCAACACTGGTATATTACTATTTCTTCAGTTTATGCACATCACAGGATATATATATTTCATCCACAAGTTAGCAAATTTATAGGCATTTGTTTTACTTTCAATCACTTCCTGCTTCAGAACACATGTATTTCTCCATGTTTCTTGACTGGTCTTTTCATGAGACTTCTTTCTAAACACATTATTTTCGATTTCCATAATTAATTTTAAAGCAAAACTCTCACACACTTCATGATAAACCATAACCCTAATATTACCATTAGATATATAACTGGTTGGGATGAATGATTTTATGAAAATATATAATTTCTCACATATTTTCAGATATCAATTCAATCCATTATTTAAAGTGGAACCAGTTATATTATTTATTCACAGTTTGGTCTATTCATGCATTATCTCTATATACATAGACACAGGGTACACTTCTTTGTACCCGAATACTAATTTATAAGTCTTGAAATATCACTCCCAGAAATAGTGGAAGAAATACACACGTTACCTGATCTACATATACTTTTTATCACAGTAATATTCTGGACACAAAATGCAAAGGTCAAACTTATGATTGTACCAAAGCATAAATGGAAAGTGAATATGGATTACTAAAAACATCCATGTCAGGGTTACCTCATGTTTTCAAATGTCATTCCTATTGTTGACTACATATTTGTTTTTTCCTAAGATTATACATTCAATCTCAACATTGTTGAAAATGTCTAATTCTCTCACTCACTTTATATTTGCCTGATTTCATAATGTCTCAATTGATATCTGCTTTCCTACATATTTTACTCAGTTCATCATTGTGACTACCTCTTCACATGTGCTGATAGTTACCTTCACTCTCTAACCAAGACCCAATTGCTAAAAAACTTTTGGTCCAAATTATATACTCACTCTTCTTCCTAAACATACCGACTATCTTCCTAATCCTACGGACTATCCATGTTTCAGTGGATGTTCTCTTCTACAATCAATCATCCAAGGTACAAGGTCCTATGCCATTCTATATAGATTTATCTGAGACAAGTGTGCAGAATGTAATTCAAAGCTAAGAATCTCAATCAAGGGCCCAATGCCCTTCTGACCTTCAAATCTTACCTAGATTTCTGTTTTCATACTTATATTTCACCTCTATATTCTTATAAATATTGCAGGTTCCCAATACCACTAATCATCCTGCAGAATGATTTCTAACCCAAATTGAACATGTTTTTAAACCTAACCATACACTGTTCCCTCAATATGACTTTACAGAAGAGCAGAGAAAGAGTTGGTCTTACAATACAGGAATGTAGGGGAATATCCACCTGCTGAGAACCTCAAAGGTCCATGCAGAAATGATACCTGGAAAAGGTGTAGGCAGCTATGAAGGACTTGAGAGAGCAAAAGTCATATTCCATGGCAAAAAACCTGGTCAGGATGAAGGGTTGTGTCTGAATCAGCCGCTCTCTTCTTAATGTAGAGAAATTGGACCAAACCAGGCTTGTGTGGAGAGCTGCTCCCGGGTGCCTATGGTTGATATACCATACTAACTTCTGATAGTGTCACAGGAAGTAGGGGTAGCCTCCTTGTCATTGCGACCCTTGGAAGCATCTGTTAGGACAAAGTGGATGCCAAGGCAGTGACGTCATTCAATTCCTGAAGAAAGTAACCTCAACTCACTTCCTTGGTGATGGAACTCTCTGAACTTGGGATCCAGGAATCCAGGCACCCATTGCCAGTCCCATTCCCAGTCCCAGTGGTCTGACTTGTTTGGATTTACCAAGGACAGAGTCAGTCTTGGTATCTACTGATGTGAGGATGGACAAATGTCATAAAAGCTCTGAAGAGGGGCCTTTCCTGTAAAAACATGTAGTGTCTCATTGCTGGCTCCTGCCAACTCCACAGAATTGGCCAAGGAGACCAGATCTGACACAGAACAGGCCATTTTGGGGGAACATAGTATGGCCCACCAGTAAGAGGACATTTCAGATAGTCACAGATGTACTTGGGGGAAGGAGGTGCCTTTGTGGGTGTGGGTGTGGGTTTGTGGTTTTGTCTCATGTTCTGAGAATAGGTAGGAAAGTCGGTTTTTATGGTTTGGAGTGGACTGTTTCTAGTAAGTCGTTTGACAATGCGAGTGTTTCTAAGTCTGTTTATCCCACTGTGTCCATGGTTGTAGACATTAGAAAAGAGAATGCATCAATGGGTATGTCCTGTCTAGAAAAAAGCTTCCCAGAATTCATCTTGCCCAATTTAAGAATGGACTGCGCTTGACTCGTGAATGGGCAACACCTACTATCTTACTTAGTTCCTGTTTTATTTCTGAATTCTGGCGACTCTCCAGAATAGGCTCATGGATTTTTGTCGAAGATATGTACCACCTCCAACCTCTGTGATATGTCCATTTACTGGACAGCTGAAGGGAATGGGAGCATTTCAGAAAACTCAGATATAAGTGTGACCAAGAAAGTCTCAGTTGAGAAACCTTGCCTTGGGCCTTTGCTTACCTATTGTTCTGTTGCCCCGAACGTCAGGAATGTCTTTGCCTCTGCCCTACACTTTGGGAAGCCTGAAGAAATCAATTTTCAAACGGAAATAAAAGGGCATCACCTGTGGCTCTTTGCTTAATTGCTTTGGAAAGGGATGTGTCTGAATCAGCCTCTTGGCCCTGTGTAAGGCGATGCCTTAGATCCACACCACCTGATGGATCTAAAGAAAGGTCCCATTTGTGCATCCAGAACCAAAATGGCCAAAAGAGCAGTCATTGTGGATGAAGTCTCTCGCCTTCCACTGTAGGGTTCCTTAACTCCATCAAGTGAGAATAGGGATCCTTTGGGTTAAATGAGTTCTTCAAAGCCCTGCAGAGGCTAGGCCATAGGTGCTTGGTTTTTTCATGACTCAAATTCACTTAAAGAATCTAAACCCCACAGTCAATAGACCTCAAGTTGGAGAAGCAGAGAAGTATTAACAACAGGCCTATTTGATCACTCCTGGCTCACAGGAAGGATGTCCAGGCCACCCTAACTTTAGGCAAATGAGGGGCAAGTGAGGTCATTTTGGACACTGTCTTGGGCTGCACCACTCATGGAAACCTCCAGCCAGAGGTTATGATGAGTGTCTATATGGAAGAAGATTAGTGCCATGTGGGGTGTTTTGGTTTTAATTGTGGTCATTTGTGTGGCTTTTGGAAGAGATAACTGGGTCCAACTTGGCTTGAACTCTGGTGTGATTCCACTTAGAGACTGTGTTCTGGAACTGACCTCAGAGAAGGTTAAAGGTCCTATGCCATTGTATATCGATATTTCTGGGACATTTGTGCAGAACGTAATTCAATGATAAGTATACCAATCAAGGGCCCAATGAACTTCTGGGCTTCAAATCTTACCTAGATTTCTGTTTTCATACTTATATTGAAAGCTTAATAAAATAGGTACTTGTCACTTGCTGTTTTTCTGTATGATTAAGAAAACACTGTTGAAATCTTGAGAACTGTTTGCTGTTCTTGGTCCCAGAATGTGTTGTCCCCAACTGCCAAACTGCAGAATGTACTCTGTCACCCATTTGCATGCAAACCGCCCACTCACTCTGACCCATCAATAAACTTCCCTCCCTGCCCTCTCCAAGGAAAGTATTTAAGCACTTCTTAAGCTGTTCTCAGGGCTCTCTGCTCTATTCAAGTGAGCTCTGAGCCCTTGCATGCCACACCCGCAATTAACCCTTTGCTGTTGCATGAGACAGTCTCTTGGTTGTCTCCTCCTCCAACGCTTGCCCGATCTTTACATCTGGTGGCCCCAGCGAGATCCAGCAGCCACAGACGAAAGACCCCCAATAAGCTCCTCTGGGTTAAATAAGGGCCCTCTTTCTGGTTTCAGTTTTCAGGTTAGGGCTTGGCAAAATTGCTATCAGTGACGAGCGTGAGCTCTTTCCAACGGTGGCTAACAGATATGTCATAGAGCCACAAGCCATGTCCCTGGGGAATGGACTCGGGAACTCGAGGAACAATAGTCTCCTTGACTCAGTGACATTTTGTTTTGGATTCGGTATTGCAGCCCATCGAGTTTTGCCAGCTACTCAGTCCTGGTTTCAGTATTGGATGTCCATTCCCTGTCTTTATTGTCTTGCCTTGTCTGTGTCGTGTATCCTTGCTTTCACTGTCTGTGTATCTTTCTTAATGGGACAGAGCACTTCAATGCCTCTGTCCCTGATCCTTGATCATTGGACCAAAGTCTGCTTAAGGGCTCAAAATCTTTCTTTTTCAGTAAAACGCCAGACCTGGCAGATTCTGTGTCTCAGAATGATTCACCTTTGGAGTCGGATGGCCCCCAGGAGGATCTTTCTACTTCGCCACGCCAGCCAGACATTCTGACTCTGGAGGATGACTAAGAAAGTCAGGGCTCAGATCTTTTCCCCTAACTCAGGGTAACTTTTGAAGTATAGGGGACCCCAGTACACTTTGAAGTGAATACAGAAGCAGTATACTCAGCCCTTAAGGCCCCATTGGGCCCTCTATCAAATAAAAGGTCTGTAGTTCAAAGGGCTAATGGCAGTAAATATCGGGCTTAGACAACTAAGAGTACATTGGACCTGGGGAAAGGAAACATCCATCACTCCTTCCTTGTAATCCCAGAATGCCTGGACCCATTAATGGGCAGAGATCTGCTCACCATGCTCTGAGCCAAAATAACTTTTAACCCTGAAGTCCCCGAAATGAAATTTCTAAATCCTTCAGTAAAAAGTCTTATAGTCACAGCTTTAACTATGTTAGTAGAAGATGAACATCAACTCTTCACAACCCCCAAGCTGATCAAACAGGAAAGCTACCCCAGAAATGGATAACAGATTACCCAGATACCTGGACAAAAACTGCTGGTTTAGGCCTGGCCGTGAAAAATCCTCCAATAACAGTGGAGTTAAAAACCTCAGACTCACCAATCAATGTCAAACAATATCCTCAAAGCAAAAAAAAAAAAGCTAAAAATGGATAAGGCCCCATATTCAGAATTATCTGGCCTTAGGGTCCTAAGGCCCTGTCAATCGGCCATGAACACTTTCCTGCTACCAGGAAAAAAAAGCCAGGAACTGGGGACTATCGCCCCGTTAAAGACCTAAGAGAGATCAACAACAGAGTGCAGGACATTCAACACACGGTACCTAATCTGGACAATCTTCTTAGCACTCTGAACCCTGAGAGGAAATGGTATACTGTTCTGGACGTAAAAGATGCTTTCTTTTGCTTGCCTCTGAATAAAGATAGTCAGTTGCTGTTTGTTTTTGAGTGGGTAGACCCAGAAACCAGAACGTCTGGTCAACTAACTTGGACTAGACACCCACAGGGCTTCAAAAACTCCCCCACTCTCTTTGATGAAGCCCTCTGCAGAGATCTCAACAACTTCAGAACTATGCACCTCAAAGTCACACTGCTTCAATACGTGGATGACAAGCTACTGGCAGCCAACACCAAGAAAAACTGTGAGTCTGGGTCCCAAGCACTATTATCCAACCTTGCTAAACTCAGGTATAGAGCTTCTGCCAAAAAGGCCCAAATTTGCTAGCATGAAGTCATCTTCCTGGGCTATTCCCTTAGGGGCAATAAACGTTGGCTAACTGAGCCCAGAAAACAAACCGTTTTGCAGATACCACCCCCATCTAACAGGAGACAACTCAGACAGTTTCATGGGACTGATGGCTTATGGATACCTGTGTTTGGGTCCTTAGTTGCTCCTTCATACCCGCTGTTAAAGGGAGATCCCCATTTCCAATGGACCCCTGAGCACCAGGAAGTTTTTGATAACATCAAAGGACACTGACACTGAACGCCTCAACTTCACTGAGCCCAGCCTTCAATTTCAGAAAGCCCTACACTACGTTACAAATGTACATCAACTCACTCACCTTGGTTCAAAGAAACTACAGGCTTTCCTGAAAGATCAAGAACAGAGTTTTCCACTAATCGACTCACAGCGAAAGGAAATATCTGAACGGGTAACAAAAGCCTGTTGGGTCTGTCAAGCTTCCTGCGGGAAAGCACCTATGAGGAACCAGACAAGGACAATTCTGGGAAGTGGACTTTCTGAAATTAAGCCAGCAAGGTATGGACTTATAAATATCCTAGTCTTTGTAGATATATTTTCAGGATGGATTGAAGCCTTCCCCCCCCCACACACAAAAAAAAAACAAAAACAAAAACAAAAAACAAACAAACAATGGCGCAAATAGTTTTCAAGAAGATCCTGAAAGATACTTTTCCAAGATACGGTCTGCCTAAGGTAATAGGGTCTGATAATGGACCGGTGTTCATGGCCCAGGTAAGTCAGGGGTTAACCAGGACCCTGAGGATTAATTGGAAGTTACATTGTGCTTATACACCCCAGAGCTCAGGACAGGTAGAAAAATAAATAGAACCATTAAAGAGACCTTAACAAATTTAAGCTTAGAGACCGGCATAAATGATTGAACTATTCTCCTGCCTGATGCACTGTTTCATGCGAGAAATACTCCCTCTGTTTCTTTGTGTAAACTTACTCCGTATGAAATTCTCTATGGTGCTGCTCCTCCAGTAAGGGACCTAACCCCAACTCTAAGGCCTAACGATCCCTTCCACACCCCCTTGCTTGACAGACTTAAAGCTCTTGGAAGAACTCAGCAATACCTGTGGAAACAGCTGGCCACTGCCTAGCAACCTGGGGACGAGAGGACTCCACATCAATATCAAGTAAGAGACTTGATCTACATAAGACGACATCAAGTGTCATCCCTGGAACCCCACTGGAAAGGAACATACCAGGTGCTACTTCAAACTCCTTCAGTGGTAAAAGAAGACGGAATCACTTCCGGGATCCATGCCTCTCATCTCAAGCCTGCGCCGTGTCCAGATTCTGGTTGGAAACTGGAAAAGACTGGTAACCATTTCAAAGTAGGTATTTGCCATGTGGATAAGTCTATAGACTCTCCCCTTGGCCACCAGTAGTCCTAACATTCATCAGCCCATTCAGCAGCCATGGCTGATCACAAATCCTACTAGACAAGAAGTATGGTCCATCTTGCATAAATCTCCCTTAGGGACCTGGTGGCCATTTCTCCACCCAGTTTTCAGCTGGCTATACTTCGTTCCTATTGGGATATCCTTGATGAAGAGGATCCCACTAATATTCAAATAAATCCCTTCCCTACCATAGATAATGGAAACAAACATTATGGATGCAGGGACACGCGAGCCAGATTCAGGTTGGCTAGCCTAGATTACTATGTTTGCCTGTCCAACTATCAAAGCCACAAACAGCCAGGGCTGTGTGTGGGAAAAGCCGACTTCTTCTGTAAGTCATGGGGATGTGAGCATACAGGGGCTGCCTGGTGGAACCAAACTCCACATCAAATTCAGTACACAGCATTGGCCATATTACCAATTAGACAACCAAAAACTATGGCCCACAGAGGGGTCTCTAGATCCTCAAATTCTGCGTGACCTTTTTAACTTCATCAAGTGCTCCAAAGGGTGGAAGGAAATTTCCCTATGTGGAGTCCTTTTCCCTCCTTCTCTCACATCCTGTACAATGCTTTTCCAATAGTTCCTCACCCTCTGCCTTATGCTCTAGATTCTCTGCTGTCATTCCCACCTCAGCAACCTGATTTCTCCCCTCCAATTACTAGAACAGAAACCCAAATCTCTGCCAGATCTCAGACCATTGCCTCCTTGCTGAGGTAGCAGGTACTGAGGCACCCCTCCACCCACTCACTCTTCTCTTCTCTTGACAGTGCCCGCACTGGGTCCCACCAGGTAATCTAACAAGCTAACCCAAAGATCAAACCAGCTGAGAAGAGCCCTCAGACCACTATCCAAGATGTAATGAAAATGGCCTTTAAAGTTGCTTTGTGATCACTGAAAACAGGTTACTAAAAATTTAAAGTCTCTCACAGGCTTTGAGGGATACTCACTCCCGTCTTCCCCTCTGCTCTACCCATTCTACTGCTCAAGTTTTGTTGCTAGGAAAATCCCAAACGCTTTTCCCATTATTCTTTTACATCTCTCCTTCCTCATTCTCAGATCCACTGAGCTGCTCTCAGCCTCGACTACCCCGTCTTCCCCCTCTGTACCAGGCCGAGAGAAAAGTCTTAAATGACCTTCTCCAGAAGTCTTCACCAAGGCTTATTTTAGGTCTTTCAGCAAAAGAGTCCCTCTGAATGAGTTCAATGTAGATAAACTTCCTCTTTTCGTGTTGTCCTGTTCTACTTGGGCACTGACTCGAAGAATCACCACTCCTAAGCTAGACACCCCCTTACTAGTTTTTCACAAAATATGTGAACAAGGCCTCTGGCCTTGAGCTGGGACTTCACAGAGATGGCTACATTTCTAAGATTAAAAATTTACCAACTGGGCTCCGTGGTGACAGCTGGCAGGGAGAAAAAAAGAGACAAAAAGCTGTTTCCTTCCTGGGTGTCCTTGAACAGTTAACTTGCCAAGAACCGAGGAAAGAAAAAAACAGAAACAAAAACTGCTTTTTGTGAACTTCTGCAGACTGTGGACTTCTGAGCCCCTTCCCTTACATGTTGGGTACAAATTCTAAAACTACCGAAACTTGGGGTTCAGGGGATTAATTGATTACAACAGAGGCAAGGCCCTGTAAATCCGGATGCAACCAAATAAGACTGTTTTTCTGTCTTCGGTGCTATCTTAGGAGCCTTGCCTTGTCCGTCCCTACAACAGTATAATTCTATACACTTTTACATTGTTTATGTTTTCATAAAATGGTCAACAGATGTGATTAATTATGTAATGATGCAGATGTTTTCCAGAGTGCTCTATCATGATGCAGGTTCATTTAAAGTTCAAATAGGGGAGCATACAACCCGGTTCCCCCTGGAACCTGTATCCCTCACTTTAGCCATCCTATTATTAACAATAGTTACTTCAGGGGTGGGCACAGGAACAACTGCCCTTGCCCATGGGACAAAACAATTGACACAATTAGAAGCAGCAATAGACCAAAACATAAGATATTAAAAACATCCATCACAGCTTTAAAGGAATCTGTAACCTATCTCTCTCTGAAGTTGTTTTACAGAACAGGCGAGTGTTGGAACTCCTCTTCATGAGAGAAGGGGGCCTTTGTGCTTGCGTTGAAGGAAGAATGTTGTTTTTATGACGACAATCCTGGAGTTGTAAAAGAATCTATAAGAAAATTAAGAAAACGCCTTGAAGAGCATCAACGAGAGAAAGTGGCCCAAAAAGGATGGTTTGAGTCTTGGTTCACACAATTCTCCTGGTTAACTACGCTTTTATCCGTCCTGGCCGGTCCATTAATAATCCTCATATTATTGCTAACTGTAGAACCCTGTTTGCTCAACTGTGTAGTTTCCTTTCTAACCCAAATCGAACCTGTTATTAAACATAACCATACACTGTTCCCTCAATCTAATTTTACAGAAGAGCGGGAACAGAGTTGGTCTTAAAATACAGGAATATAGAGGATCTTCCACCTGCTGAGAACCTCAAAGGTCCATGCAGAAATGATCCCTGGAGAATATGTAGGCTGCTATGAAGGACCTGAGAGAGCAAAAGTCATCTTCCATGGAAAACAACCTGGTCAGGATGAAGGGATGTGTTTGTATCAGCCTCTCTCTTCTTCATGTAGAGAAGATGGACCAAACCAGGCGTGTGCTGAGAGCTGCTCCTGCGTGCCAATGGTTGGTATACCATTCTAACTTGTGAAAGTTTCACAGGAAGTAGGGGCAGCCTCCATCTCATCAGAACCTTGGAAGCAACTGTTAGGACAAAGTGGTTGCCAAATCAGTGACCTCATCCAGTTCCTGAAGGATGTGACCTCACCTCACTTCCTTGGTGATGGAACTCTCTGAACTTGGAATCCAGGAAGCCAGGCACCCAAAGCCAGTCCCAGTCCCATTCCCAGTGGTAGAACTTATTATGATTTACCAAGGACAGACTCAGTCTTTCTTGAGATTTACTGATGTGAGGATGGCCAAATGCCAGGAGAGCTCTGAAGAGGGGCGTTTCCTTAGAGAGCAGGTAGTGGCTCACCGCTGGCTCTTGACAACTTCACAAAGTTGTCCAAGGTGACCAGATCTGACACAGGACATGCCATTTCGGGGGAACATAGTATGGCCCACCAGTTAGAGGACACTCGGGATAGTCACAGACCTACTTGGGAAAAGCAGGTGCCTTTGTGAATGTGGGTGTGAGTTTGTCGTTTTGTCTCATGTTCTGATAATAGGTAGGAAAGGTGGTTTGTTTGGTTTAGAGTGGACTGTTTCTAGACAGTTGTTTGACAAGGTGAGTGATTCTATGTCTGTGTATCCCACTGTGTCCATGATTGTAGACATTAGAAAAGAGAATGCATCTATTGATGTGTCCTGTCGAGTAGAAAGCTTCCAAGCATTCATCCTGCCCAATTTATGAATGGACTGCAGGTTGCCTTATAAATGGGCAACACCAACTACTTTCCTATGTTCCTGTTTTCTTCCTGAATTCTGGCCACTCTCCAGAATAGGCTCATGGTTTCTTGTCCAAAATATGTACCACCTCCAAGCTCTGTGACAACCCCATGTATTAAATAGCTGAAGAGAAAAAGAGCATCTCAGAATATACTGATATTGTTGTAAACAGGAACGTCTCAGTGGAGAAACCCTGCTTTTGGCCTTTTGCTTAAACATTGTTGTATTGCCCTGAATGTCAGGAAAGTCTTTGCCACAGGCTACCTGCTTGTGAAGCCGTAAGAAAACAGTTTTCAAATGGATATGAATAGGCATAACCTGTGGCTCTTTGCTTAAATGCTTTGGAGAGGGATGTGTCTGAATCACCCTCTTGGCCTGTGTGAGGCTGTGGAATATATTCTAAGCACCTGATGGAACTAAATAAAGATCCCATGTGTGCATCCAAAACCAAAATGGCAAAAAGTCAGTCATTTTGGATGAAGTCTCTTCCCATCCTCTGTTTGGTTTCTGACCTCCATCAAGTGAGAAGAGGGATCCTTTGGGTCAACTGAGTTCTTCAAGCCCTGCAGAGGCTTGCCCATAGGTGCTTGGGTTTTCTCATGACTCCAATTCAAATAAAGAATCAATACCTGACAGTCAGTAGGCCTCAAATTGGAGAAGTGGAGCAGTATTAAGGGCAGGCCTATTTGATCACTCCTGGTTCACAGGAAGGGTGTCCAGGCCAGCCCCACTTTAGACAAATGAGTGGCAATGAGCTTAGTTTTGACACTGTCTTTGACTGTGCCTCTCATGGACACCTCCAGCCAGAGGTTATAATGAGTGTCTATATGGAAGATGAGGGCCATGTGAAAGTGTTTTGTTTTAATTGTGGTCATTTGTTTGGCGGTTGGAAGGGATGACTAGGTGCACCTGGGTTTGAAATCTAGTGTGATTTCCCTTAGAGACTGAGTTCTGGAACTAACCTCAGAGAACTATTGCCATGAATTGTGTTGAGATTATAGAAGGCCACTCATGACAGTCTCCCTTAGAGCCTGAGGTCTAGGCCCAGGGTGACTTTCCACAGAGCACGGTTATCTCAGGCAGGATATCACAAGATTTTTTTCTGAAAGTCTTGGCAGCCATAGTTGAGAGTCAAAACACAAATGGACCTCACATTGTAGACCTCAATGGGCATGGGTTCATGTGACCTTTTTGCCACTCTTTGGGAAGCATTGCTAGTGCGAGTTCTCCAGACCTTTCATTGAAATAAGCTTACTCACCACTTAATGGTTCCTGAATAATTGGAACCCACAGTGCCTCCAACTTCATCCTTGAAAAATGACTAGATAAATACCATGACATTTTTGAAATTCCCATGACCAGCTGGCACTGAAGAACCTTTGGATGTCCTGTTGCTTATCAGCAGTGTACCAAACAGTGCCTTGATTGACTAGGTTTCATGAAAATGATGTAGAACAGAGATGCCAATAAGTTGGAGCCTGCTGAGTAGTGGGCCAAGAGCAGTAGTGTGCAGGTGTGCAATAAAACATCTGTGGTAAAGATATGTGAATCTTTCATTGGCTTCCAAATGGCTTGTGACTGACATGGTGCAGGCAGCAGACCCTTGTATGTAGAGGCATCTTTTATATGTAGAGGTTTCAGGGCAATGTTCAGAATAAGTTTGCTATGGTCAAGGGGGTAAGCAATGTGGGATAGAAGCCTGGTTGGTACATTCTCCTGCAGACCCTGACCCACCAGACGTGACAGAACTCCCTCCAGCACTGTGTCCCAGTTGAACTCATTGTATTTCTTGAAGCAAATACAAAACTCCCAGTGCAGCAGCAAGAAACACCACGAAAAGTGGAGAATGACCAAATGGCTTCACAGTCCACATGGGGAGGCACTTAGCACACAGTGACAACAGTTTACCTACAAAGAGAAAATTCAGCACTGCTGCATTATGTTCATTGGAAAATAAGAAACTATGTCCTCCTGGTCACATTGATGCAGACCCAACTTTGATGGTCTCAGTATAAAGGAAGCTAAAGCTCATGACAACAACATATATTTCAAATGCCCAACTTCAGATAGAGTTTCTACAGAAGTATTTAGGCTCTCAGAGCTTATTGTTGGTGGAGTTTTTACCCTGCTCGTTACTTTTGGAAACTTTTCTACCACCTCCCAGGTTGTGAACTCCTGAGCATTTTTCATTCCAGATATGTATTCAAAGATTGTCTAACTCTTCTCCTCTAATTTTGTCAAACCATATTTAAAATTGGAACCAGTTATATTATTTATTCACAGTATGGACTATTCATCCATTATCTCTATATTCATAGACACAGTGTACACCTATTTGTACCCCCAATACTAAATTATATATCTTCAAAATATTGCTCCCAGAAATGGTGGAAGAAATACTCATGACACCTGATCTACATATACGTTTTATCACATTAATATTCTGGACACAAAAAGCAAAGGTCACATTTAAGATTGTATCAAAGCCTAAATGAAAAGTGAGCATGGATTACTAAAAACATCCATTTTAAGGTTGCCAAATATTCGCGACTGTCAATCCTATTGGTGACTACATATTTGTTTCTTCCTAAGATTATATATTCAAACTCAACCCTGTTGAAAATGTCTAATCCTATCACTCACTTTATACTTTGCCTGATTTCCTAATGTCTCTATTGATATCTGCTTTCCTACATAATTTCCCCAGTTCAACATTGTGAATGACTCTTCACATGTGCTGACATTTACATTCACTCTCTAACCAAAACCCTATTGGTAAAGAACTTTTGGTCCAAATCGTATCCTCACTCTTCTTTCTAAACCTACCGACTATCTGCCTAATCCAAATGACTATCCCTTTTGGACTGGATGTTCTCTTCCACATTCAATCATCCAAGGTACAAAGTCTTATGCCATTGTATATGGATTTATATGAGACATCTGTGCAGAAATTGATTCAACGCTAACTATCCCAATCAAGGCCCCAATGCTCTTCTGGGCTTCAAATCTTAGCTAGATTTCTGTTTTCATACTTATATTTCACATGTATATTCTTATAAATATTACAGGTTCCCAATACCATTATTCATCTTGCAGAATGATCCTTAACCCAAATCGAACCTATTATTAACCCTAACCATACACTGTTACCTCAATCTAACTTTACAGAAGAGCAGGGACAGAGTTGCTCTTCCAATACAGAAATGTAGGGGATCTTCCACCTGCTGAGAACCTCAAAGGTCCATGCAGAAAAAAATCACTGAAGAAGATGTAGGCAGCAATGAAGGACCTGAGAGAGCAAAATTTATCTTCCATGGCAAAAACCCTGGTCAGGATGAAGGGATGTGTCTGAATCATCCTCTCACTTCTTAATGTAGAGAAGATGGACGAAACCTGGTATGTGTGGAGAGGTGTACCCGGGTGCCTATGGTTGATATACCTTTTTAACTTGGGAAAGTGTCAAGGAAGTAGGGGCAGTCTCCATCTCATGGGACACTTGGAAGCACCTGTTAAGACAATGTGGTTGCCAAGGCAGTGACTTCATTCAGTTCCTGAAGGAAGTGACCGACATCACTTCCTTGGTGATGGAACTCTCTGAACTTGGGATCCAGGAAGCTAGGTATGCAGAGCAAATCCCAGTCCCAGTCCCAGTGGCCTCCTTGTTTGTTTTTACAAAGTATAGTGTCAGTCTTTCTTGGTACCTACTGATGTGAGGATGGCCAAATACCAAGAGATCTCAGAAGAGGTGCCTTTCCTGAGAAAGCAGGTAATGGCTCACCCATGGCTCCATACAACTTCACAGAGTTGGCCATGGAGACCCGATTTGAGACAGGACAGGCCATTTTACAGGATAATAGTATGGCCCACCAGTCAGAAGACACTCCTGATAGTCACAGACCTACTTGAGTTAAGGAGATGCCTTTTTGGGTGTGGGTGTGAGTTTGTGGTTTTGTCTTATGTTATAAGAATAGGTAGGAAAGGCGGTTTGTTTGGTTTGGAGTGAACTGTTTCTAGTAAGTCTTTTGACAAAGCGAGTGTTTCTATGTCTGTGTATCCCACTTTGTCTGTGGTTGTAGACCATAGCAAAGAAAATGCATCAATTGATGTGTCCTGTCTTGTAGAAAGCTTCCCATCTTTCATCCTGCCCAATTTATGAATGGACTGTGACTTGCCTTATGGATGGGCAACACCGGCTATCTTCCTAATATCCTGTTTTCTTTCTGAATTCTGGCCAATCTCCACAATAGGCTCTTGGATTTCTGTCCATGATATGTACCAAATCCAAACACTGTGACATGGCCATGTACTGGATAGCTGAAGGGAATGGCGAACATCTCAGAAAACTCAGATATCAGTGTGACCAGGAAAGTCTCAGTGGAGAAACCCTGCTTTGGGCCTTTTGCTTACCTATTGTTCTGTTGCCCTGAATGTCAGGAAGGTCTTTGCCTCATGCCACCCCTTTTTGAAGCCTGAAAAAAATAGTTTTCAAATGGAAATTAATGAGCATCACCTATGGCTCTTTGCTTAATTGCTTTGGAAAGGGTTGAGTCTGAATCAGCCTCTTGGCCCTGTGTGAGGCTGTGGTTTAGATTCTCAGCACTTGATGGATCTAAACAAAGATCCCATGTGTGCATCTAAAACCAAAATGGCAAAAAGATCAGTAATTGTGCATGAAGACTCTTGCCTTCCGCTCTTTGGTTCCTGACCTCCATCAAGTGAGCATTGGAATCCTTTGGGTCAAATGAGTTTTTCAAAGCCCTGCAGAGGCTATACCATGGTGCTTGGGTTTTCTCATGACTCCAATTCACACAAAGAGTCTATACAGGACAGTCAGTAAGCCTCAAGTTAGAGAAGCAGAGCAGTATTAAGGGCAGGCCTATTTGATCACTCCTGGTTCAAAGGAAGGGTATCCAGGCCTCCCTGACTTTAGGTAAATGAAGGTCAAGGGAGATTATTTTGGACACTGTCTTGGGGTGACCCCTCATGGAAACCTCGAACCAGAAGTTATGATGAGTGTCTATATGGAAGAAGATGAGGGCCATGTGGGAGTGTTTTCTTTCAAATGTGGTCAATTGTGTTGCAGTTGGAAGAGATGAGTTTGTCCACTTGGGCTTGAACTCTTTTTTGTGTCAAAACACACATGGACCTCACATTGTAGACCTCAATGGGCCTGGCTTCATGTGACCATTTGTCCACTCTTTGGGAAGCTTTGCCTGTGAGAGTTCTCCAGAGCTTTCATTGAAATGAACTTCCTCACCATTTCATGGTTCCTGAATGAATTGAAACCCACAGTGCCTTCAACTTCATCCATGAAAAATGGCTAGATAAATACCATGATATTTTTGAAATTTTCATGATCAAGTGGCACTGGAGAACCATTGGATGACCTATTGCTCATCAGGAGTGTACCAGACAGTGCCTTGATTGACTGGGTTTCATGAAAATGGTGTAGAACAGAGATGCCAGTATGTTGGAGCCTAATGAATAGTGGGCCTAGAGCAGTGGTGTGCAGGTGTGTGATAAAACATCTGTGGTGGGGCAATGTGGATCTGCCATTGGCTTCCCAATGGCTTGTAACTGACATGGTGAAGCCAGCAGACAATTCTATGTAAAGGCATCTTGTTATATGGAGAGTTTTCAGGGCAATGTTCAGAATCAGTTTGCTACGGTCAAGGGGGCAAGCTATGTGGGATAGAAGCCTGGTTGGTGAATTCTCCTGCAGACCATGAATCACCACATGTGACAGAACTCCCTCCAGCTCTGTGTCCCTGTTGATCTCCTTGTAATTCGTGAAGCAAATACCAAACTCCCAGAGCAGCTACAAGAAACACCAGGAATACTGGAGGATGACCAAATGGCTTCACAGTCCATATGGGGAGACACTTAGCCTGCAGTTTACCTACAATGAGAGAATTAAGCACTGCTGCCTCATGTTCATTGGAAAATAAGAAACCATTTTCTCCAGGTCACATAGATGCATACCTAGCTTTGATGGTCTCACTACAAAGAAGCTAAAGCTCCTGACAAAAACATATATTTCAAGTGCCCAAACTCAGAGGCAGTTTCTCAAGAACTATATAGGCCAGCAGAGCTCCATGTTTGTGGAGTGTTTACCCTTTCTTTACTTTTGGAAAGTCCTCTACCATCTCCAAGGTTGTGAACTCCTGAGCATTTTCCATTCCATATATGTATTCACAGATTTTCTAACTCTTCTCTTTTAATTGGGTCTTTCTTGGGACGAAAGTAATGTCAAGGCAATGTCCTGGATAAGAGTGGGAAGATTTTTGTGTAGCACATATTTACATACACATTGAATTCATTTTCCAATTTTCCAATCTAAATACTGAATTACTGACACTAACCCCTACCCTACTAGACTCTGACTACTAATCCTAATAAGATGGATAAAAATAACCCAAACAGAATATAAATACAAGCAGTTCAGAGGAGTCATGGTGTAGAGTTGGATTTGCCTTTTGCATTATATACAGTAGGAGTTATAAATCTATTCAATTTTTTTGTTGAAATTGCTCTCCATGTGTTTTTAAAGTTAACAAAAATGTGAATTCCTATCTCCCTTTCTCTGTACCTATTCAGCACATCAATTTTTAAATGCTCATATAGAATACTAGCTGGTACCACACGTACATTCTTGTGGGGTGGCTGACTTGGCAGTTCCAAATTGTAAGAGATCACTACTCCTAAACGCTGTTGGAACTGAAAATTAAACCTATCGGTGAGCTTCCTAGTTGAACAACATTATACATAAATCCATATACATTCATATGTATATTTATGTATGTGTGGATAGTATATATTTCATGGTGAATTTCGATTGGCATATATATTGCTATTTTAATGTCTGTGTGTGTGTGTGTGTATATATATATATATACACTCTCCAGATTTTTCACATTATGAAATATGTGTCTTATTATACTCTCCCCAAATTCATTCATATTCATATGTGTGGATTAATAATGAAATTTTCAAAAGATTATTCTCAGAAATATTCATACACCTGAAATACATATTTGTTTCCTAGTACTGACAACTAAAATCAGTGAATAATGCATACAAATTCTAAAATTTCTACAGTAACTGACCCAGTTTAACAGCAATGCAAGTAGATCCCTATGGGACCTGATGTGTATTTTGATGTTAATTTTTTTCAACACTAGTACATTACTATTTCTTCAGTTTATGCACATCATAGGAAACATATTTCATCCACAAGTTAGCAAATTTATACACATTTGTTTCACTTTCAATCACAACCTGCTTCAGAACACATGTATTCCTCCATGTTTCTTGACTTGTCTTTTCATGATACTATTTTCCAAACACATTATTTTCGATTTCCATGATCACTTTTGAAGCAAAATTCACACAGAATTCATGATAAACCATAACTCTATAAATACCATTAGATATATAACTGGTTGGAATAAATGATTGTATATCAATATAAGATTTCTTATAAATTTTCATATATCAATTCAATCTGTTATTTAAAGTGGAAACAGGTATATTATTTATTCACAGTATGGTCTATTCATGCATTATCTCTATATTCATAGACACAGGGTACACCTTTTTTACCCCCAATACTAATTTATACATCTTCAAAAATTTTGCTCCGTGAAATGGTAATAGAAATACTCATGTTATCTGAGCTATATATACATTTTATCAGAGTAATATTCTGGACACAAAAGGCAAAGTTCATCCTTATGATTGCACAAAAGCCTAAATGGAAAGTGAACAAGGATTACTGAAAACATCCATGTCCAGGTTGCCTAATGCTCTCAAATGTCAATCCTATTGGTGACTACATATTTGTTTCTTCCTAAGATTATATATTCAAACTCAACCCTGTTGAAAATGTCTAATCCTATCACTCACTTTATACTTTGCCTGATTCCCTGATTTCTCTATTGATATTTGCTTTCCTACATATTTTTCCCAGTTCATCATTGTGACTGACTATTCACATGTACTGATATTTACATTCACTCTCTGACCGAAACCCTATTGCTAAAGAACATTTGGTCGAAATCCTATACTGACTCTTCTCCGGAAACCTACTTACTATCTTCCAGAACCTACCAACTATCCCTGTTTGAGTGGATGTTCTCTTCTACATTCAATCATCCAAGGTACAAGGTTCTATGTCATTGTATATCAATTTATCTGAGACATTTGTGCAGAACGTAATTCAAACCTAAGTATCCCAAACAAGGGCCCAATGCCCTTCTGGGCTTCAAATCTTACCTAGATTTCTGATTTCATACATATATTTCACCTCTATATTCTTATAAATATCGCATTTTCCCAATACCATTATTCATCCAGCAGAATGATTCCTAAACCAAATCAAAAGGGTTTTTAACCATTACCATATATTGTTCCCTCAATCTAACTTTACAGAACAGCAGAGACTGAGTTGTTCTTAAAATAGAGGAATGTAGGGGATCTTCCACCTGCTGAGAACTTCAAAGGTCCATGCAGAAATGATCCCTGGAGAAGATGTAGGCAGCTATGAAGGATCTGAGAGAGCAAAAGTCATCTTCCATTAGAAACATCCTCGTCAGGATGAAGGGTTTTGTATGAATCAGCCTCTCTCTTCTTAATGTAGAGAAGATGGACCAAACCAGGCCTGAGTGGAGAGCTGTTCCCGGGTGCCTATGGTTGGTATACCATTCTAACTTGTGAAAGTGTCACAGGAAGTAGGGGCAGCCTCCAACTCATGGGATCATTGGAAGCAACTGTTAGGACAAAGCGGTTGCTAAGGCAGTGACTTCATTCAGTTACTGAAGGGAGTGACCTCACCTCACTTCCTTGGTGATGGAACTCTCTGAACTTGGGATCCAGGAAGTCAGGCAACCAGAGCCAGTCCCAGTCCCAGTCCCAGTGGTCTCATTTGTTTGGATTTACCAAGGACAGATTCAGTCTTTCTTGGTACCTAATGATGTGAGGATGGCCAAATGCCAGAAAAGCTCTGAATGGCGTCTGTTCCTGAGAAAGTAGGTAGTGGCTCAGCAGTGTTTCCTGACCACTTCATAGAGGTGGCCAAGGAGACCAAATCTGAGACAGGACAGGCAATTTGGGGGGAACTGTGTATGGCCCACCAGTCAGAGGGCACTCTGGATAGTCACAGACATTCTTGGGGGAAGGAGGTGACTTTGTGGTTGTGGGTGTGGGTTTGTGGTTTTGTCTCATGTTCTGAGAATAGGAAGGAAAGGTGGTGTTCTTTTGTTTGGAGTGAAATGTTTCTAGTAAGTCGTTTGACAAGGCTAGTGTTTCTATGTCTGTGTATCTCACTGTGTCCGTGGTTGTATACATGAGAAAAGAGAATGCATCAATGGATGTGTCCTGTCTTGTAGAAAGCTTCCCAGCATTAATCCTGCCCAATTTATGAATGGACAAGGGCATGCCTTATCGATGGGCAACACCTGATATCTTCCTAAGTTCCTGTTTTCTTCCAGAATTCTTGCCACTCTCCAGAATAGGCTCATGGTTTTGTGTCCAAGATATGTACCACGTCCAAGCTCTATGACATGGCAATGTACTGGATAGCTGATAGGAATGGCGAGCATCTCAGAAAACTCAGATATCAGTGTGACCAGAAAAGTCTCAGTGGAGAAACCCTGCTTTGGGCCTTTTTCATACCTATTGTTCTGTTGCCCTGAATGTCAGGAAGGTCTTTGCCTCAGGCCACCCCTTTATGAAGCCTGAAGAAAACAATTTTGAAATGGAAATGAGTGGGCATTACCTGTGGCTCTTTGCTTAATTGCTTTGGAAAGGGATGTGTCTGAATCAGCCTCCTGGCCCTGTGTGAGGCTGTGGCTTAGATTCTCAGCACCTGATGGATGTAAAGAGAGATCTCATGTGTGCATGCAAAACCAAAATGGCCTAAAGAGCAGTCACTGTGGATGAAGTCTCTCGCCTTCCTCTGTAAGGTTCTTGAACTCCATCAAGTGAGAATAGGGATCCCTTTGGTCAAAAGGGTTCTTCAAAGACCTGAAGAGGTTCTTGTGTTTCCTTATGACTCCAAATCGCAAAAAAATATATACCTGACAGTCAGGTTTACTCAAATTGGAGAAGCATAGCAGTATTAACGTCTAGCATATTTGATCACTCCTGGTTCACATGAAGGGTGTCCAGACCATCCTGACTTTAGGCCAATAAGCGTCAAAGGAGTTATTTTGGACACTCTCATGGACTCCTCCCCTCATGGAAAACACCAGCCAGAGGTTATGATTAGTGTCTATATGAAAGAAGGTGAGGGCCATGTGGGAGCGTTTTGGTTTGAATTGGGTTCATTTTTGTGGCGGTTGGAAGAGATGACGGGGTCCACCTGGGCTTGAACTCTGGTGTGATTTCCCTTAGAGAATGAGTTCTGGAACTGACTTCAGAAAAGTTTTGCCATAAATTTTGTTGGGATTTTAGGAGTCCACCCATGAGAATCACCCTTGGAAAGTGAGATCTAGGCCCAGGGTTGATTTCCACAGAGCCCTGTGATTCTCAGCCAGAATATCACATGATTTTATTCTGAAAGGTGTGGCATCCATATTTGAGAGTCCCAACACCCATGGACGTCACATTGCAGACCTCAATGGGCCTGGCTTCATGTGACCTTTTGGACACTCTCTGGGAGGCCTTTCTTGTGAGAGTTCTCCAGAGCTTTCATTGAAATGAGCTTCCTCACCATTTAATGGTTCTTGAATGAGTTGAATTACTCAGTGCCTCCAACTTCATCCTTGAAAAATGCCTAGATAAATACCATGAAATTTTTGAAATTCCCATGACCAGGTGGCACTGGATAACATTTGGATTTCCTGTTGCTGATCATGAGTGTACCAGACAGTGCCTTGATTGACTTGGTTTCATGAAAATGGTGTAGAACAGAGATGCCAGGAAGTTGGCACCTTCTTAGTAGTGGGCGTAGAGCAGTGGTGGGCAGGTGTGTGATAAAACATCTGTGGTGGGCCCATGTGGATCTGCCATTGGCTTCCAAATAGCTTGTGACTGACATGGTGCAGCCAGCAGACCCTTCCATGTAAAGTCATCTTGTTATATGGAGATGTTTCTGGGCAATGTTCAGAATCATGTTGCTATGGACAAGGAGGCAAGCTATGTGGGATAGAAGCTTGTTTGGTGCATTCTCCTGCAGACCCTGACCCACCACATGTCACAGAATTGCCTCCAGCACTGTGTCCCAGTTGAACTCCTTGTGTTTCATGAAGCAAATGCCAAATTCCCAGTGCAGCAGCGAGGAACACCACGAAAAGTGGAGGATGACTCGAAGGCTTCACAGTCCACATGGGAAGACACTTAGCCCCCAGTGGCCACAGTTTACCTACAAAGAGAGAATTTAGCACTGCTGCCTCATGTTCATTTGAAAAGTAGAAACCATGTCCTCCAGGTCACATAGATGCAGACAAAGCTTTAATGGTCTCACATGAAAAAAAGCTAAATCTCCCGACAACAACATATATTTCAAGTGCCCAACCTCAGAGGCAGTTTCTCAAAAAGTCTTTAGGCCAGCAGAGCTCCATATTTGTAGAGTGTTTACCCTGTCCCATACTTTTGGAAACTCCTCAACCACTTCCAAGGTTATGAACTCCAGAGCATATTCCATTCCAGATATATATTTACAGATTTTCTAACTGTTCTCCCCTAATTGTGTCTTACTTGGGGAAAAGGTAATGTCAAGGAATTGTTCTGGATGACAGTGGGAAGATTTTGTTTTAGCACATATTTGCATACACATTGGATACATTTTCCTATTTTACATTTGAAATACTGAATCCCTGACACTAACACATACCATACTAGATTCTGAATACTAATCCTAATATGATGGAGAAAAAAAAAACCCAAACAGAATAGAAATACAAGCAGTTCAGGGGAGGCATGTTGTATACTTGGACTTGCCTTTTGCATTATATAGTGTAGGAGTTATAAATCTAGTCAATTTTTTTGTTGAAATAGATCTACATGTGTTTTTAAAGTTAACAAATATGTGAATTCCTGTCTCCTTTTCTCTCTAGTCTATTAAGCACATGTATTTTTATATGCACATATAGAATCTTACCTGGTATCACACGTACATTCTTGTGAGTTACATGACTTGGCAGATACAAAGTGTGAGAAGAGATCACTCTTCCTAAACGCTGTTGGAACTGAAAATTCAAACTATGGGTGAGCTTCTTAGTTGAAAAAAGTTATACATCAATCCATATTCAGTAAAATGAATATTTTTGGATCTGTGGATGATATATATTTCACGGTGTATTTCGATTGGCATATATATTGCTACTTTTTATATTCTGTGTGTGGAGATATATATATATATATATATATATACTCTCCAGATATTTCAAAAAAATAAATATATGTGTCTTATTATACACTCCATAAATTTATTCATGTTCATGTATGTGGATTTATAATCAACTTTTCACAAGATGATTCTCAAAAATATTCATTCACCTGAAATACATATTTGTTTCCTAGTACTGAAAACTAACTTCATTGAAGGGTACATATAACTCCTAATATTTCTACAGTAACTGACCCAGTTTACCATCAATGCAAGTATATTCCTATGGGACATGATATGTATTTTGAAGTTCATTTTTATACAACACTGGTACATTACTATTTTTTCAGTTTATGCACATTGTAGGATGTATATTTCATCTACAAGTTCACAAATTTATAGGCTTTTATTTCACTTTTAATCACTTTCTGCTTCAGAAAACATGTATTCCTCCAAGTTTTTTGACTGGTCTTTTCATGAGACTTCTTTCCAATCACATTATTTTTGATTTCCATAATTGCTTTTGAAGCAAAACTCATACACTCTTCATGATAAACCATAACTTTAATATTACAATTAGACGTATAACTAGTTGTTATGAATGATTCTATATCAATATATGATCTCTTATATTGTTTCATTTATCAATTCAATCCGTTATTTAAAGTGGAACCAGTTATATTATTTATTAACTGTATGGTCTATTCATGCATTATCTCTATATTCATACACAAAGGGTACACCTCTTTCTACCCTCAATACTAATTTATACGTCTTCAAAGTATTCCTCAAAAAAATGGTGGAAGAAATACTCATGTCACCTGATCTACATATACATTTTATCACAATAATATTCTGAACAAAAAAAGCAAAGGTCACCCTTAAGATTGTACCAAAGCCTAAATGGGAAGTGAGCATGGATTACTAAAAACTTCCTTGTCCAGGTTGCCTAATGCTTCCAAATGTCAATCCTATTGTTGACTACATATTTGTTTCTTCCTAAGATTATATATTCATCCTCAAGCCTCCTGAAAATGTCTAATCCTATTCCTCACTTTATACTTTGCCTGATTTAGTAATGTCTCGATTTATATCTGCTTTCCTACATGTTTTCCCCCATTCATTATTGTGACTGACTCTTCACTTGTGCTGACATTTACATTCACTGTCTACCTGAAACCCTATTGCTTAAGAACTATTGGTCTAAATCCTATACTCACTCTTCTTTCTAAACCTACCGACTATCTTCCTAATCCTACCGACTATCCCATTTTGAGTTAATGTTCTTTTCGAAATTCAATCATCCAAGGTACAAGGTCCTATGTCATTGTATATCGATTTATCTGAGACATTTATGCAGAAAATAATTCAAAGATAAGTATACAAATTAAGGGCCCAATGCCCTTCTGGGCTTCATATCTTCCCTAGATTTCTGTTTTTATACTTATATTTCACCTATATATTCTTGTAAATATCATAGTTTCCCAATACCATTATTTGTCCTTCAGAAAGATTCCTAACCCAAATTAAACATGTTATTAACCCTAACCATACACTGTTCCCTCAATCTAACTTTACAGAAGAGCAGGGACAGAGTTTGTCTTACAATACAGGAATGTAGGGGATCTTCCACCTCTTGAGAACGTCACACGTCCATGCAGAAGTGATCTCTTGAGAAGATGAAGGCAGCTATGAAAGACCTGAGAGAGAAAAGTCATCTTCTCTGGAAAACAGCCTGATCAGCATGAAGGGATGTGTATGAATCAGCCTCTCTCTTCTTAATGTAGAGAAGATGGACAAAACCAATCCTAGATGGAGAGGTGTTCCCGGGTGCCCATGGTTTATATACAATTCTAACTTGTAAAATTGTCACAGGAAGTAGGGGCTGCCTCCATATCATGGGACCCTTGAAAGCATCTATTAGGACAAAGTTGTTGCCAAGGCAGTGACCTCATTCAGTTCCAGAAGAAGGAACCTACCTCACTTCCTTGGTGATGAAACTCTCTGAACTTGGGATCCAGGAAGTTAGGCATGCGGAGCCATTCCAGTTGCAGTCCCAGTGGGCTCACTTGTTTGGATTTACCAAGGAGAGTGTCAGTCTTTCTTGGTACCTATAGATATGAGGATGGCCAAAAACCAGGAGAGCTCTGAATAGTGACCTTTCCTGAGAAAGCAGGTAGTGGTTCACCACTGGCTCCTGACACCTTCAGAGATTTTGGAAAGGAGAACAATTTTGAGAAAAGACAGGCCATTTCGGGGGAACATAGTATGGACCAACAATCAGAGGACACTCTGGATAGTCACAGAGTTTCATGGGGGAAGGAGGTGCCTTTGTGGGTGTGGGTGTGATTTTGTGGTTTTGTCTCATGATCTGATAATACGTAGGAAAGACGGTTTGTTTGATATGGAGTGGACTGCTGCTAGTAAGTCGTTTGACAAAGCGAGTGTTTCTATGTCTGTGTATCTCACTGTACCCGTGGATGTAGACATTAGAAAAAAGAATGCAACAATTGATGTGTCCTGTCTAGTAGAAAGCTTCCCAGCATTCACCCTGCCCAATTTATGAATGGACTGCGGCTTGCCTTATTCATGGGCAACACCTGCTATCTTCCTAAGTTCCTGATTTCTTCCTGAATTCTCACCAATCTCCAGAATTGGCTCATGGTTTTGTGTCCAAAATATGTACCACCTCCAAGCTCTGTGATATGGCCATGCACAGGATAGCTGAAGGGAATTGAAAGCATCCCAGATAACACAGATATCAGTGTGACCAGGAAAGTCTCAGTGGAGAAACCCTGCTTTGGGCCTTTTGCTTACCAATTGTTCTGTTGCCCTGAATGTCAGGAAGATCTTTGCCTCAGGCCACCCCTTTGTGAAGCCTGAAGAAAACAGTTTTCAAATGGAAATAAATGGGCATCACCTGTGGCTTCTTGCTTAATTGCTTTGGAAAGGGATGTGTCTGAATCAGCCTCTTGGCCCTGTGTGAGGCTGTGGCTTAGATTCTCAGCACCTGATGGATCCCAAGAAAGATACCATGTGTGCATCCAAAACCAAAATGGCCAAAAGAGCAGTTATTGTGAATGAAGTCTCTCGCCTTCATTTGTAATGCTCCTGACCCCCATCAAGTGAGAATAGGGATCCTTTGGGTCAAATGATTTCTTCGAAGCCCTGCAGAGCCTAGCCCATAGGTTTTTGGGTTTTTCATGACTCCCAATCATATTAAGAATCTATACCTGACATGCAGTAGGCCTCAAATTGGAGATGCAGAGCAGTATTAACAGCAGGCCTATTTGATCACTCCTTGTTCACAGGAGGGTGTCCAGGCCACTCTGACTTTAGGCAAATGAGCGGCCATGGAGCTTATGTGTTACACTGTCTTGGGCTGCACCCCTCATGGAAAACTCCAGCCAGAAGTTATGATGAGTGTCTATATGGAAGAAGATGACGACCATGTGTGAGTGTTTTGGTTTTAATTGTGGTCATTTGTGTGGCTGTTTGAAGAGATGACTGGGTCCACCTCGGCTTGAATTCTGGTGTGATTCCCCTTAGAGACTGAGTTCTGGAACTGACCTCAGAGAAGAATTGCCATGAAATGTGTTGGGATTTTAGAAGGCCATGCATGAGAATCGCACTTAGAAACTGAGATCGAGGGCCATGGTGGCTTTCCACAGAGCACTGGGAATCTCAGCCAGGATATCACATGATTTTATTCTGAAAGACTTGTCAGCCATAGTTGAGAGTCTAAACACACATGGACCTCATATTGCAGACCTCAATGATCCTGGCTTCATGTGACCTTTGGCCACTCTTTGGGAAGCCTTGTCTGTGAGAGTTCTCCAAAGATTTCATTGAAATGAGCTTCCTCACCCTATAATGATTCCTGCATGAATTAAAACCCACAGTGCCTCCAACTTCATCCTTCAAAAATGACTAAAGAAATAATGTCAAATTTCTGAAATTCCCATGACCAGGTGGCACTGGAGAACCTTTGGATGTCCTGCTGCTGATCAGGAGTGAAAGAATTCCCCACGCAAAGACACTTCACCGGGAGAATTCCAATTTTATTGCAATTAGCTGTGTGCTTATATAGAACTCAGGGGGAGATGGTAGGGCTTAGATAAATGGCAGGCAACCCATTTATTTGCAAGTTCTTTCAGATATCAGCTCCGGAGCCCAGGAATGAGTTCTAATTGGGGCTAAGGTTCCCCGCCTGCGAGATTTGAAATTGGCGCCAGTGGGAGAGTTCACACAGGCGTGAACTTTTTGCGTCACTGCAGAAAAGAAGAAGGTAGGAAGAAAAAGTCGTTAGGCACCAAGTTGGGGTTTTTACTCTGGGGAATGGCTGCCATTTATACTTTTTCCAACATTCCTCCCTTTTTGTTTTCTTAGGAAGTGTGGCACTATTGGTCAGATCCAGCTCCTTCCTGCTGTTTGAAGGTGCTGAAGGGGCCTAGAAAGGGAAGTGGAGGAATGCTCGGGGCGGCAGGTCTGGGTATATCATGGTAGCCAGAACGAAAACCCAGTGGCTATAGACAGCTACTTCCGTAGGGTTGAAATCTATGAAAGTTCCCTGAAGCCACAAGTTGTCAATGGCATGGAACCAGTCCTGGATGGAGGAGTTTGTTGGTATCAGCCACTGGTCCTGTAACAGAGACTCTAGGAAATACTGGAAGCGTTGCCTGGACATGGCATCATCAGCACCTGAATAAGATCAGAGCAAATAAAAACAGAATGAAGATAAAAATTAAAGCAAAAGTCAATTTTTGGCAGAAGTACCATGTTGGGCGACTGACAGAGAAGAGACCAAGGGCCATGAGGAAGCTTAGAATGACATAAAGACTCATTAATCAAGGATGGCAGATTAAGAGCTTCTCCAAGCTCGTTGTCTCTTGCCATGTGATGTCCGTTGCATTCCATCGTGCCTGGTAGTGAGCTTCAGCACTGAGTGAACTGTTCTCTTAGAGATGTTGGGGGTTCATCGGTCATCAGAGGCTGGCGTGCCTAAGCAAAAGCTGATTGAATGTTTGATTAGAAATTTTTTTGCAGTTGGCTTTGAAGGAACTTCATTATGCAGGGCAAGAGAGCACAAAAAAGGAGCATCCCAATAAGGGGCCCCAAGATAGGTAGTAAGTACATGGCAAGAGAGGATTGGAAGAACCCCATTATGGAATTGGAGGACGTAGGTTTTAGCAATTGGGTCGATAATTCCTGCAATTTAACAACATTTTTTTCTATTAGCCCAGATTCATTAATATAATAGCAACATTCCTCTCTGAGGAACAGGCATGTAGGCCCTTTTTCCTGCAGTAAGAAGATCAATTGCCCTTCGGTTCTGTAAAGCCACTTGTGCCAATGAAGTAACCACCACTGCAAGGAGCCCAGAGAGTCAGCAGTGGTATCGAGTGCTTCCTGCAGTTTTTGTTGCAGGTTATTGGATGCCCATAGAGCATGACCTATAGCTTCACCAGAGAGTCCAAGACTCGCCACTGAGTTTGTTAATGTGAGGCCTACCAGAACCGGCAGAAAGACTGCCCTACGGGTGCGGGAAGGTAGGGCCAACTGTCGGAATTTGGTGGGAGTATACAAAGACAGCTGAGGAACTACAGTAACCAAGAAACAGGTGCCAGAGACATTGGTCATTGAGGTACTTAAAGATCCATTACACCAGAGAAAATGTCCAGGTTTCATAAACGCAGGGCTCGATGGGGTGCTATAGCTCAAGGAACAAATGGGTAAAGGATTCATTATTGTCAGGTGGAAACAGATGAAAGGAAATAAAGTATTGGTGAAATAACTTTCCCATTGTGGGATACGTGTCACATGTAGAAGTTGTCCTTTCTTAGAGAAATTGTAGGTTTTTGCTGAAATATTTCCTGCCGCTAATGGGACCGCTGCTAGAAGTGGATGATTAAGTGAAGCACAAAGAAAGAACTGAGAAGTAGGCACAGAAAGAGGGGTGGAGTTTAATAATCAAAGAGTTTGGTGTAGCAAATTGAACCATGCGGGAGGGGGACCTGAGGGGGGTGAAGGCTCTGAATCCTCTTTGGATGAGCTATGGATAAGATCTTGAAGTTTTGATTCTGACTCCTTATTGTGTTCTACTACCTGGATGGTTGCCTTAGGTGGTGTACTCATGGTGCGGCCAACAGTCATCCACATTGTGGGTCTGGCTGAGGTTGTCCGAGCATAGACAGCAAACTCAACATAGTCCCAACGTTTGGCCTTGGGGTCAGGTATATCTAAAGTATACCATCCATTGTTATCGGATGAAGAGCCTTTATGCCACTTTATGTAACTAGAAGTCCACCCTTCAGGGTAATCAAGTGAGTGGTAAGAAGAGCTACCACGTTCACCATGGAACCTGCATTACCTATAGGGGCACCCATTATATATCTCAGGCCACCAATGACAATAGTCTTTTGTTTGATCAAAAAGGAAGCAAATGAAAGGCCAGTTCCAGCTACCAGGGACGAAGGTCCTTGAAGGTGAGAATTTTAGGGAAATTGTCTTGCAGTTGTGGATGAAGCAAGTAGTTGCATCCACTGCGTGGACATTCTGCATGCCATGTTCTGAGTATTGTTCCCAAAAAGTGAAAAAATACATGGTAGGAGAGGAGGGTAAAGACCAGTCCCGACAGAGCACAGAAAATAAGCAGAGCACAAAAAACAATCAGTTAGAGAAGACTAGGGTGTTGAGAAATCTCATTGTGCCTTCTTTAAGAGGAATTGTTCTGCGGGGAACACTGTGTTAGCCGCAACTTAAATGGGTGAGATGGGTGTGGACAGCAGGAGTAAAGGGGAGGTTCAGGAGGTGATTCTTGGAGTTCCTCTGGGGTGGTCCTGTCGTCAGCAGGTGGGGCCTCCTGGTGATATGGCTTCAACCTAGATATGTGAATCCAAGGGGTGAGACGGTTGTCTGGTAAGGAGAGCTTGGTGGCGGTGGGGGTACAGAGAATGAAAGGATAGGGCCCTTCCCATTTTGGCGCAAGAGTCCCTTTTTCCTCTGGGGTATTATAATAGATTAGACTCCCAGCTGTTAAGGGAGGAGTGTTTGGAGCGGAGACTGGGTCCGGAAGAAGCCAGTCCTGATATTTCCAGAGTTCCGAGCGAAGATGAAACAAGAGAGACAAAGACAAATCTCAGGTGAGAGGTCCTTGTGAAATGACCAACCCAGGGGGTATAAGAGGTCTTTTATACCTTATCTCAAAGGGAGACAGTAAAGATGGTTTCTTAGGTAGAGCTCTGATTCGAAGCAAAGCCAAGGGAAAGAGTTTGACCCAGTCCAAGTTTAATTCCAATGTCAATTTGGTAAGGACTTCCTTTAGAGTAAGATTTACCCTTTCCACTTTCCCTGAAGCCTGGGAGTGATATGGACAGTGGAAATGCCACTTGAACGAGAGGGCTTGAGAGACCTTTTGTGTGATCCTAGAAATAAACTCAGGGCCATTGTCATATTGTAGGGAAGTGGGCATACCAAACCTGGGGATGATGTCTGTAAGAAAGATTGAAGCTACAGTGTAAGCCTTTTTATTGGAAGTGGGAAATGCCTCAACCCAAACAGAGAAAGTGTCCACAAAGACAAGGAGGTATTTAGTGTGCCGTACTGTGGGCATGTCGGTGAAGTCTACCTGCCAGTCAGCAGTGGGAATGTGTCCCCGGGCTTGGTGGGAAGGGAAAGGTTTGGGCCTTAAAGGAGTATGAGGGTTGGTCCGCTGACAGATCTGACAATTAGAAGCTATATTCTGTAGCATGGCTTTGTCAGAGGGGGTGAGGGAGAAGAAGCTCTATAAAAAGAGGGTCAAAGACTGAGAATTGGAATGGAATAGAGTATGAAGGAACTTGAAAAGATCCTTGTTCTTACTGGAAGAAGTAGTGGCTTTAGATGAGATGTCTAAAGTGGCCATTATATGTCCCCCAGGGGGGGCCATAATTGGAAGTGGTGGCAGCCATTCGTGATGCCTGGTAAGCTTTGGCATTGCCCTCAGTGATGAGAGAGCCATCCTTCTGATGGGACCTACAATGGACAACTCCCAACTGGATGGGTAAGTGGGAGGCCTCTATCAGATTGGCTATAAGAGCCCAATTAGTGATTGCATTACCTTTGGTGGTAATTAGTCCTCGCTCCTTTCATATTGCAGCATGGGATAATAAGATATGGAAGACATATTTTGAGTCATTATAAAGGGTGAGGGATTTGCCTTGTGCTAGAAGGCAGGCACGAGTGGCTGCTATAAGTTCAGTCTGCTGGTTGGTAGTTCCTGAAGGCAGAGCTTTGGCCTCTATAATCTCAGTGGCTGAAACTACAGTGTATCCAGAGTAATGAGTGCCATTCTGCCTAAAGAAACTGCTGTTAGTGAACCAGATAAGGTCAGGATTGGTGAGTGGTCCCTCAGAAATGGAAGAATGACAGGGGAGGAAATCATCTAAGTTTTCCAAGCAATTATGAATTGGTGTTTTAGACGTGGGAGTCATTGGGAGCAGTGAGGCAGGGTTCAGTGCAGAGCAGGGGAGGAAAGTAATATTAGGGTTTTCCAGAAAGGAAGTGAGGAGTGACAGAACTCTGGATGGAGGAAGGGTTTGAAGGCCCTTATAAGCTAAAAGATCCTTCAAGTGATATTGGGAGTGGATAGTTCAAGGGGCCCCAAAAGTCAATTTAGAAGCTTCTTTGTGTAAAATTTGTCCAGCAGCCAGAGCTCTTAAGCAAGGGGCCCACCCACGGATGGTAGGGTCTACTTTATTTGACATATATGCCACAGGTGCAAATGTAGGCCCATAGTTTGACCTAAGACCCCAAGTGCTTGCTCTCCTTTTTTGTGGACATATAGATGAAATGGTCTTGAAATATCAGGAAGGTGAAAGGCAGGTGCCTTTAAGAGGAGTTGCTGAAGCCTACAGAAGTAGTAGTTGGGGGAGGAGGCAAGAGATTCACTAGGGGCTCCCTTTGCTATGTCATACAGGGGTTTGGCTAGAAGAGAATAATTTGGGATCCAGGCCCTAAAATAACCTGCTAGTCCTAGGAATGATAGTATTTCGGCTTTCGTATGGGGCACTGGAAGATCAGAGAGGAGTTGCATCCTATCCAGTGTTATTTTCTTTTTCCTGGGTGTAAGGCAAAAAACAAGATAGGTGACAGAAAACTGGGAAACATGGGCCTTGTGGGGAGACACCCTATATCCCTTGTATGCTAGGAAATTAAGAAGCTGGGCAGTGTGGAATTGAGAGTGTTCCCAAGAGGGACTACATAGAAGAAGGTCATCGACATATTGAAGGAGAGTAGAGTCAAGACAGGTTGGGTGAAAGGATGTGAGGTCCTAGGAAAGAACTTGGCCAAAGAGATGGGGCCTATCCCTGAATCCCTGTGGGAGGACAGTCCAGGTAAGCTGACGAGAATGGCGGGTGTGAGGGTAAGTCCACATAAAAGCAAAAATATCCTGAGATTCTGATGACAAGGGAATAGAAAAGAGTGCATCTTTTAAATCTAGGACCGAGAAGTGGGTAGTAGTGGCAGGGATCTGAGAGAGGCAGGTGTAAGGGTTGGGCTCTAGCGGGTGGATGGGGACCACAGAGGAGTTGACAAGGTGAAGGTCTTGAACCAGCCTGTAGGACCCGTTAGGTTTCTTAACTGCCAGAATGGGGGTGTTGAATGGAGAGTGTGTAGGCCTGAGATACCCCTTTCGTAATAAATCCTGGATGATGGGTTCTAATCCGAGGAGGGCTGTGGTTTTGAGTGGATATTGTGGTTGACTAATATATCTTGAAGGGTACCGTAAGACAATATGAAAAGGACTGCATTTAGCCATAAAGGGTGTAGTTATGTCCCAAACCTCAGGGTTAACTGGTTTAGATAGTCGTGGGAGAGTGCATGAAGGAGGTTTATCTGCCCCTAGGAACAAAATAAGAAAATGAGAGGTAGGAGAGGTGTGGGGTGATATGTGAATGGTGACTTTTAATAGTGAGAGTATGTCCCTTCCCAGAAGGGAAATGGGGCAATGGCTCATAACAAGAAAGGAATGTGTGAAGGACAAAAGGGATCCCTGCATATAACATGATAAGGGGGGAAGCTTTTTGAGGGAAAATTTGTTTACCTCCTACCCTGACAATAGGAGTTTTTGAGGGTGTGGTATGACTCACCAGTATCCAAGAGGAAGAAAATGAAGCTTCCATCCACCAGGAAGGTGACCCTAGGCTCTTGCTTTTTGATGGTAATAGTCGGAGTAGAGGCCCAGGGTTCTATCAATCCTCCTCTGCCAAGCCCAGGAGAGGCTGCGGTTTCTGGGCGGCTGACCAACCTTCCTTCCAGGTTGTTGGGCAGTCTGCACCCAGTGTCCCCTTTGATGGCATTTTGGGCAGGGGTTGGAGGGTGTCCTCGGCGTAGAACAATCCCTGGCCCAATGTCCCTCCTTACCACATTTGAAGCAAGCTCCTGGGGGTGTCTTATTGGGACGGCGTGTTGATGGGCCTTCTCTAAATGACCTGGGCCAACATTTGGAATTTGGCATTTTCAGCCCTCTGCCTATGGCGTTCACTTTCATCCTCTCTACCATGAAAAACCTTGAAAGCTACAGTGAGGATTTCGGTCTGAGGAGTAGCAGGGCCCTGTTCAAGCTTTTTAAGCTTGGCTTTAATGTCAGGTTAGCTTTGGGCCAGAAAATATGTCATTAAGACATGACAGTCATCAGGGCTTTCTGGGTCGAGGATTGTGTACTGTTGAAGGGCCTTGGTTAGTCTATCCAGGAATTCTGAAGGTGTTTCCTCCTTCCTTTGAATGACCTCCTGCACGTTTTGAAAGTTAACAGCCTTGTGGGTGGCCTTTTTCAGGCCCGCCAAGGGGCAGGATGTAAAAAGGTCACGAAACTGTAAGTCTTCAGGGGTGTTGTAATCCCATAGGGGATCCTGCTCTGGGACAGCATGAGGGCCTGTGAGGTTGTTAGGATTGGTCCTATGATTTTCATCAGCATGGGCTTGGGCTAGCTTCCAGACCCATTGCCTTTCCTCGGGGAGAAGTGTATTGGCCAAGAGCATGTAGATGTCATGATGAGTGAGGCTATATGCTTGCAGGACCCATTGAAACTCCCGAATGTAAGTGGTGGGGTCAGTGGTGAAAGAGCCTAACTTCCTCTCTAGCTGAGTAATGTCCGACATGGAGAAGGACACGTGGACTCTGATAACACCCTCAGGACCAGCCACCTCACGAAGGGGTGCGATTGTCTTGGGGGTGGGAAGGAGTCCCTTAGACCTGGTAACAGGAGGACTGAAATAGGCCGGCGGTGGACAGGAAGGAGAGGGAGAGGAAGGGAGTGTCTTTGTGGAGGAGAAGGAGGTGGAGCAGGCAGAAGATGGCGGAGAGGAGGGGGATGATACGGAAGGCTGAGGATCCATGGAATCAGGCAGAGGAAGAGGAAGGTATAGCGGGGGAGAAGGGGTAGATGGGGCTGGGGGATAAGGTGGCGGTTAATCTGCTAGGTCGAATGAGGAAGAATCTGTGAAGTCAGGAATAGAAGTAGGGGAAGAGAGGGGTTTGCAAGCAAAGAGGACCTGAGAGGGAGGGCAAAAGGAGCAGAGAGCAGGGTTCTGTGTGTGAAGGCTAAAACCTTCAATGCAGGGAATCTCCCTCCACTTTTTCAGATGCTGGAAGTAGTTAAAAAGGTCCCGGAGTAGGTTTGGATCTAAGGAGACTTCTGGTGGCCAATGATTGCCATTATCTAGTGGATATGTAGGCCAATCTTGGGTACAGCATTTGATTAGAAGTTTGGTTTGATGTCTGGTGTGAGGGAGAGTGTGGCCAGATTATTTATTAAACATTTGAGAGGTGAGGCTTCAGGTACAGACGAAGAGGTGCCCATAGTCACAGGGAGAGATGGAAGAGAGAGAGAGAGAGAGAGAGAGAGAGAGAGAGAGAGAGAGAGAGAGAGAATAAGAGTAAGCGAGAGAGACAAAGAGAAAAAAACCCGGGCTTGAACAGCTTCCAGGAAGCTCAGGGCAAAAGGGCGTCAGGTGGGCATCCCCAAAATGACCAGTCATCACGAGGAAATACAGAGGGCACTACCTGGTCGTCACCAGTGAAGTGCGATCTGTGAGACCAAAAGGGATTGCAGCCAAGGGCAACCTAAAGTCAGGAAAATTTTCAACCGCAGCAGAAGGAGTCAGTAATGAAAACAGAACTCCGGCTCCGGCAGAATGCAGTTCCAGGCTGGGAGTTCAGTTTTCCCTGAGCATAGAGGCAGCTTCAGCCAGACACAGCAGCCCCACAGGAAACAGCAACTCTAGCCGGCAGCAGCAGCGGCAGTGGAGCAGGAAAAACCACAGAGCCTCTCGTGTAAACTCAGAAGCCTCAAGCCCCAAAGGGAAAAGGAACACCAGAGGGCCCACTGCGACTAGTAAAGGTCTTAGTGAGAGGAATTCCCTCTCCCCTACCGGGCGTCTGGAGTGTGCATGATGATCACAGTCACAAAACCAGTGGCAGCCCGAAGGGAGTTGGCGAGCTGGGGTCAGGGGAGGATTACCTACATCAGATCAGTGGTGAGTGCAGAAAACCGGCGTCTGAAAAGAGCGGACTAGGGCAGAGTGTCTCAGCTGAGCGGGGTACGGGGCTTTTGTTGGAAAGAGACTCACCGGTATCCTCTCACGGGGCACCAGAATGAAAGAACTCCCCACGCAAAGACACTTCACCAGAATTCCAATTTTATTGCAAAAAGCTGTGTGCTTATATAGAACTAAGGGGGAGATGAAAGAGCTTAGATAAATGGCAGGCAACCCATTTATTGGCAAGTTCTTTCAGATATCAGCTCCGGAGCCCAGGAATTAATTCTCATCGGGGCTAAGGTTCTCCGCCAGCGAGATTTGAAATTGGAGGAGGCAGGGGAGTTCACACGGGCGGGAACTTTTTGCGTCACTGCAGAAAAGAAGAAGGTAGGAAGAAGAAGTCCGTAGGCGCCATGTTGGGAATTTTTCTCTGGGTTATGGATGCTGTTTATACTTTTGCCAACAATGACTATACCAGACAGTGCCTTGATTGACTGGTTTTCATAAAAATGGTGTTTAACAGAGATGCCAGAAAGTTGCATCTGGCTGAGTAGTGGGCCTAGAGCAATGGTGGGCAGGTGTGTGATAAAACATCTGTGGGGTGGCCATGTGGATCTGCCATTGGCTTCCAAATGGCTTGTGACTGACATGGTGAAGCCAGCAGACCCTTATATGTAAAGACATCTTGTTATATGGAGAGGTTTCAGTACATTGTTCAGAATCAGGTTGCTATGGTGAAGGAGGCAAACTCTGTTAGATAAAAGTCTTGTTCTTGTATTCTCCTGCAGACCCTGACCCTCCACACGTTACAGAACTCCCTCCCGCATTGTGTCCCAGTTGAAAACATTGCATATCGTGAAGCAAATACAAAACTCTCAGTGCAACAGCAAGAAACACCACGAAAATGGAGGATGACCATATGGTTTCACAGAAAACATGGGGAGACATTTAGCCCCCAGTGGCCACAGTTTACCTACAAAGAGAGAATTCAGCACTGCTGCCTCATGTTCATTGGAAAAGAAGAAACCATGTCCTCCAGGTCTCATTGATGCAGACCCAGCTTTGATGGTCTCACTAGAAAGGAAGCTAAAGCTCCTGACAACAGCATATGTTTCAAGTGCCCAACCTCACAGGCAGTTTCTCAAAAAGTCTCTAGGCCAGTAGACCTCCATGTTTGTGGAGTGTTTACGGTCTCCTTTACTTTTGGAAACACCTCTACCACTTCCAAGGTTGTGAACTCCTGAGCATATTCAATTCCAGATATGTATTCTCAGATTTTCTAACTCTTCTCCTCTAATTCTGTCTTACTTAGGGCAAAGGTTTTGTCAAGGCATTGTTCTGGATGAGAGTGGGAAGATTTTTGTGTAGCACATATTTACATACACATTGGATTCATCTTCAAATTTTTCATTTGAAATACTGAATCTCTGACACTAACCCATACCCTATTAGACTCTGACTACAATTCCTAATATGATGGAGAAAAATAACCCAAATAGAATAGAAATACAAGCAGTCAGAGGAGGCACGGTGTATATTTGGTCTTGCCTTTTGCATGATATAAGGTAGGAGTTATAAATCTTGTCAATTTTTTGTTGAAATAGTTCTCCATGTGTTTTGAAAGTTAACAAATATGTGAATTTCTCTTTCCCTTTCTCTGTAGGCTATTCAGCACATGTATTTTCATATGCAAATATAGAATCCTACCTGGTATCACACGTACATTCCTATGAGGTGGCTAACTTGGCAGATACAAAGTGTGAGAAGAGATAACTCCTCCTAAATGCTTTTGGAACTGATAATTCGAACTATGAGTGAGATTCCTAGTAGAACAACATTATACATAAATCCATGTTCAGTAAAATTAATATTTTTGGATCTGTAGATGATATATATTTCATGATGAATTTTGATTGGCATATATATTGCTACTTTTTAATGTCTTTGTGATATATATATATATATATATATATATATATATATATACTCTCCAGATTTTTCAAAATATGAAATATGTGCTTAATATTATACACTCCCTACATTCATTCATGTTCATGTATGTGGATTTATAGTAAACTTTTCATAAGATTATTCTCAGAAATATTCATTCACCTGAAATACATATTTTTTTCCTAGTTCTGAAAACTAACTTCAGTGAATGGTGCAAACAAATCCTAATATTTCTCCAGTAACTGACGCAGTTTAACATTAATGCAAGTAGATTCCTATGGGACATGATGTATATTTTGATGTTAATTTTTATTCAACACTGGTTCATTACTATTTCTTTAATTTATGCACATCATAGGATATATATTTCATCCAGAAGTTAGTAAATTTATACGCATTTGTTTCGCTTTCAATCACTTCCTGCTTCAGAACACACGTATTCCTCCATGTTTCTTGACTGGTCTTTTCATGAGACTTCTTTCCAAACACATTATTTTCCATTTCCATAATCACTTTTGAAGCAAAACTCACACACTCTTCATGATAAACCATAACCCTAATATTACCATTAGATGTATAATTCGTTGAAATGAATGTATGTATATCAATATAAGATTTCCTGTATATTTTCAGATATCAATTCAATCCATTTTTTAAAGTTGTAACCAGTTATATTATTTATTCACAGTATGGTCTACTCATGCATTATCTCTATATTCATAGACACAGGGTACAACTATTTGTACCCCAATACTAATTTACATGTCTTCCAACTATTGCTACAAGAAATGGTGGAAGAAATACTCATGTCTCCTGATCTACATATACATTTTATCACAGTAATATTTTGGACACAAAAAGCAAAGGTCACACTTATGATTGTACAAATGTAAAAGTCGTTCTAGCGTTGGAGGAAGAGACAACCAACAGACTGTCTAATGCAACAGCAAAGGGTTTATTGGGGGTCCAGCATGCTTGGGCTCAGAGCTCACTTGAATAGAGAAGACAGCCCTTAGAACATCTTAAGCAGAGCTTACATACTTAACTTGGAGAGGGAAGGGAGGGAAGTTTATTGCTGGTTCAGGGCGAATGGGTGGTTTTCGTGCAACCAGGTGAGGGATTACATTCTGCAGTTTGGCAGTTGGGGACAGCACATTCTGGGAACAAGATTACCAAACAGTTCTCAAGATTTCAATAGTGTTTTGTTAAGAATACAGAAAAACAGGAAGTGACAAATACCTATTTTATTAATCTTTTATTTCCCACTTCTTTTTCTGGTTACGTTTAATCATAAAAGTGATCATTGAGGGGTGTCACATTTTATGTCTGCTAGTGGGGTATATTGTTGTCTGATTACCAAAATTTAACTTGTCCAATTTGAGTTGGAAGGAATGAAACTAAGAGGTGGAGCAAACAGGGTCTACAGTTAGCAATAATATGATGATTATTAATGGACCGGCCAGAGCTGATAAAAACGTAGTTAACCAGGGGGACTGTGTGAACGAAGACTCTAACCACCCTTTTTGGGACTCTCTCTCTCTCTCGTTGACGCTCTTCAAGGCGTCTTCTCAATTTACTCATAGATAATTTTACAACCAGTATGATCGGAATATAAACAACATTCTTCCCTCAATACAGCACAATAGCCCCCTTTTCTCATGAAGAGGAGGTCCAACCCTCGCCTGTTCTGTAAAACAACTTCAGAGAGAGATGTTAAAGATTCCTGTAAGCCTGTGATGGAGGTTTAATATCTTTAAGCTTTGGTCTACTGCTGCTTCTAATTGGGTCATTATTGTGTTCCATGGACTAGGGCAGTGGTTCCTGTGCCCAGCCCTGCAGCAACTCCTATTCCTAATAGGATGGCAAAAGTGAGGAATACAGATTCCCAGCAGAACCGGGTTGTATGCCCCCCGCTATTTGATCTTAATGAACCTGCATCATGATAGAGCATTCTCTGAAACATCTGCACCATTACATAATTAATCGCACCAGTTGACAATTTTATGAAAACATAAACAATGTTTAAGTATATAGAATTATTCTCTTGTAGGTATGGACAGGGCAAGGCACCTAAGATAGCACCGAAAACAGAGAAACAGTCCTTTTTGGTTGCAACCGGATTTAGAGGGCATTGCTTCTTTTGTAATCAATTAATCCCCTGAACCCCAAGTTTAGGTAGTTTCAGAATTTTGTACCCAACATGTAATGGAAGGGGCTAAGAAGTTCACAGTCTGCAGAAGTCCCCAAAAAGCAGTTTTTGTTTCTGTTTTTTTTTCCTCTCTTCTGGGCAAGTTAACATTTTAAGGACACCTAGGAGGGGGAGAGCATTTTTCTTCTATTTTTTGTTTTCTCCCTGCCAGCTGTTACCATGGCGCACAGTTGGTAACTTCTTTATCTTACAAATGTAGCCATCCCTGTGAAGCCCCAGCTCAAGGCCAGAGGCCTTTTTCACATATTTTCTGAAAAACTAGTAAGGGGGTGTCTAGCTTAGGAGTGCTGATTTTTCCAGCCAGTTGCCAAGTAGAACAGGCAACACAAAAAGAGGAAGGTTATCTACATTGAACTATTTTATAGGGACTCTTTTGCTGAAAGTCCTAAAGTCAGCCATGGTGAAGAATTTTGGAGAAGGTCAGTTAAGACTTTTCTGTGGGCCTTGTACAGAGGGGGAAGATGGGGAAGGCGGGGGGTGAGAGTAGTTACGTGGATCTGTGTAGGAGAAAGGAGAGATGTAAAATAATAATGAGAAAGGGGTTTAGGATTTTCCTAGCAACAAAATTTTGAGCAGTAGATCAGGTAGAGCAGAGGGGAAGACGGGAGTGAGTATCCCAAAAAGCCTGTGAGGGACTTTAAATACTTAGTAACCTTTTTTCAGTGAAGATAAAGCAACTTTAAATGTCATTTTTATTACATCTTGGATAGGGGTCTGAGGGCTCTCCTCAGCTTGTTTGAGCTTTGGTATAGCTGGAAAGAGGACCTGGTGGGACTCGGTGCGGGCACTGACAGGACAAGAGAGGAGTGAGTTGGTGGAGGGGTGCCTCAGTACCTGCCACCTCAGCAAGGGGGCAATTGTCTTAGAACCGAGGTTTGGGTTTTGATCTAGTAATTGGAGAGGAGAAATCAGGTTGCTGAGGTGGGAGTGACAGCAGAGATTCTGGAGCAGAAAGCAGAGGGTGAGGATCTATTTGAGAAGCATAGTTCCGGATGTGAGAGAAGGAGGGAATAGGCCTCCACGTAGGGGAATCTCCTTTCACCCTTTTGAGCACTTGCAGAAGTTAAAAAGGTCACACAGAATTTGAGAATCTAGAGACCCATCTGGGGGCCATCAGTTTTGGTTGTCTAATTGGTAATATGGCCAATGCTGTGTACTGAATTTGATGAGGAGTTTGGATTCCACCAGGCAGCCCCTATATGCTCACATCCCCATGACTTTCAGAAGAAGTCAGCTTTTCCCGCACACAGCCATGGCTGTTTGTGGTTTTGATAGTCCGCCGGGAAAACATAGTAATCTAGGCTAGCCAACCTGCATCAGGCTCGTGTGTCCCTACATCCATAATGTTTGTTTCCATTATCTATGGTACAGAAGGGATTTAATGGAATTTTAGTGGGATCCTCTTTTTCAGAGATATCCCAATAGGAACGAACTATAGCCAGCTGACAAATGTCTGGGTGGAGAGATGGCCACCAGGTCGCTAAGGGGGCTGTATGTGAGATAGACCATACTTCTTGTCTAGTAGGATTTGTGATCAGCCATCACTGCTGTACGGGCTGATGAGCATTAAGACTACTTGTGGCCAAGGGGAGAATCTATAGCCTTATCCACCTGGCGAATACACCATTTGAAAGGGTTACCACTCTTTTCCAGTATCCAGCCAGAGTCTGGACAGGGCGCAGGCTTGAGATGAGAGGAAGGGATCCAGGAAGTGATTTCGTCTACCTTTACCACTGTAGGTGTTATAAGTAGCACCTGGTATGGTTCTTTTCAGCGGGGTTCCAGGGATGACACCTGATTTCGTCTTATGTACATGAAGTCTCTTACTTGATATCCATGTGGAGTCCCCTAGTTCCCAGGGTGGTAGGCAGTGGCCAGCTGTTTCCACAGGTATCGCTGAGTTCTTTCAAGAGCTTTTAGTCTGTCAAGCAAGGGGGTGTGTAAAGGATCGTTAGGTCTTAGAGTTGGGGTTAGGTCCCTTACTGGAGGAGGGGCAACATAGAGAATATCATAGGGGGTGAGGTTACACAAAGAACCAGAGGGAGTATTTCTTGCATGAAACAGTGCATAAGGCAGAAGCATACTCTAATCTTTTAAGCCGGTTCTAAGCTTAATTTCATTTAGTTCTCTTTAATGGTTCTATTTATTTTTTTACCTGTCCTGAGCTCTGGGGTCTATAAGAACAATGTAACTTCCATATAATCCTCAGGGTCCTGGCTAACCCCTGACTTTCCTGGGACATGACGCTGTTCAAATATCATACCCTATTACCTTAGGCAGACCGTATCTTGGAAAAATATCTTTCACGATCTTCTTGACCACCATTTGCGCCTTTTTTTTTTTTTATGGGAACGGCTTCAATCCATCCTGAAAATATATCTGTAAAGACTAGGATATATTTAAGTCCATACCTTGCTGGCTTAATTTCAGTAAACTCCACTTCCCAGAATTGTCCTTGTCTGGTTCCTCATAGGTGCTTTCCTGCAGGAAGCTTGGAAGGGTAAGCATTAACCAATTGACAGACCCGACAGGCTTTTGTTACCCGTTCTGTTATTTCTTTTCGCTGTGAGTCGGTTAGTCGAAAACTCTGTTCTTAATCCTCCAGGAATGCCTGTAGTTTCTTTGAACCAAGGTGAGTGAGTTGATGTACACTTTTAACGTAGTGTAGGGCTTTCTGTAATTGCAGGCTTGGCTCAGTGAAGTTGAGGATTTCAGTGTCAGTGTCCTTAGATATTTTCAAAAGCTTGCTGGTGCACTGGGGTTTATTGGAATTAGGCATGCTCATTTAACAGAGGGTATAAAGGAGCAGCTAAGAACACAAACCCAGGTATCCATAACCTGCAAATGCCAGCAGTCCCAAGAAACTCTCTGTGTTGTCCCCTGTTAGATGGGGGTGGTATCTGCACAACAGTGTGTTTTCTGGGCTCAGTGAGCCATCATTTACAGCCCCTAAGGGAATACCCCAGGAAGATTACTTCTTGCTGGCAAATTTGGGCCTTTTTGGCCGAAGCTCTATACCCGAGTTCAGCAATTTCAGATAATTGTGATTGGGTCCCGACTCACAGTTTTCCTTGGTGTTGGCAGCCAGTAGCAGGACATCCACATATTGAAGCAGGGGGACTTCGGGGTGCGCATTTCTGAAGTTGTTGAGATCTCTGTGGAGGGCTGCATCAAAGAGAGTGGGGGAATTTTTAAACCCCTGTGGGTGTCTAGTCCAAGTTAGTTGACCAGACGTTCCGGTTTCTGGGTCTACCCAGTGGAAAGCAAACAGAAACTGACTATCTTTATGCAGAGGCAAGCAAAAGAAAGCATCTTTTAAATCCAGAAGAGTTTACCATTTTCACTCAGCTACAGCAAACGGTTTATTGGGGGTTCAGTATGCTGGGGCTAAGAGCTCACATGTATAGAGTAGAGAGCCCTGAGAACAGCTTAAAGAGAGCTTATGTACTTTCCTTGGAGAGGGCAGGGAAGGAAATTTTTGATGGGTCAGGGCGAGTGGGCGGTTTGCATGCAACCAGGTGAGGGAGTACATTCTGCAGTTTGGCAGTTGGGGACAGCACATTCTGGGAACAAAATTATCAAACAGCTCTCAAGATTTCAACAGTTTTTTGTTAAGCATACAGAAAAACAGGAAGTGACAAGTACCTATTGTATTAACCTTTCACCAAAGCAAAATGCAAAGTGAGCATGGAATACTAAAATCAACCATGTCCAGATTGCCTAATGCTCTGAAATGTCAATCCTTTTGGTGTCTACATATTTGTTTCTTCCTAAGATTATACATTCAACTTCAACCATGTTGAAAGTGTCTAATCCTATCAGTCACCTTATACTGTGCCTGATTTCCTAATGTCTCTATCGATATCTGCTTTCCTACATATTTTCCCCAGTTCATCATTGTGAATGACTTTTCACATGTGCTAATATTTACGTTCACTCTCTCAACGAAACAATATTGCTAATGAACTTTTGGTCCAAATCCTATACTCACTCTTTTTACTAAACCTACCTACTATCTTCCTAATCCTACAGACTATTCATTTTTGACTGAAAGTTCTCTTCTACATTCAATCATCCAAGGTACAAGGTCTTATGCCTTTGCATATCGATTTATCTGAGACATCTGTGCAGAACATAATTCAAAGCTAAGTATCCCACTAAAAGGCCCAATGCCCTTCAGGGCTTCAAATCGTACCTAGATTTTCCGGTTCCATACTTATATTTCACTGATATATTCTTGTGAATATCGCAGGTTCCCGATACCATTATTCATCCCTCAGAATGATTCCTAACCCAAATAGTATATGGTATTAACCCTAACCATACACTGTTCCCTCAATCTAACTTTACAGAAGAGCAGAGACAGAGTTGGTCTTACAATACAGGCATGTAGATGATCTTCCAATTGCTGAGAACCTCAAAGTTGATGCAGAAATGATCCCAGGAGAAGATATAGGCAGATATAAAGGACCTGAGAGAGCAAAAGTCATCTTCCATGGCAAACAACCTGGTCAGGATGAAACGATGTGTCTGAATCAGCCTCTCTCCTCTTAATATAAAGAAGATGGACCAAACCAGCCCTGTGTGGAGAGCTTCTCCTTGGTCCCTATGGTTGATATACCATTCTAACTTGTGAAAGTGTCACAGGAAGTAGGGGCAGCCTCCATCTCAAGGGACCCTTGGAAGCAACTGTTAGGACAAAGTGGTTGCAAAGGCAGTGACCTCATTCCGTTCCTGAAAGAATTGGCCTACGTCACATCTTTGGTGATGGAACTCTCTGAACTTGTTATCCAGGAAGCCAGGCACAAAGAGTCAGTCCCAGTCTCAGTCCAAATTGGCTCACTGGTTTGGATTTACCAAGGACAGAGTCTGTCTTTCTTGATACCTAATGATTTGAGGATGGCTAAATGCAAGTAGAGCTCTGGAGACGGGCCTTTTCTGAGAAAGCAGGTAGTGGTCAGCCCAGACTCCTGACAACTTCACAGAATTGGACAAGGAGACCAGATCTGAGACAAGACAGGCCATTTCGGGGGAACATAGTATGGTACACCAGTCAGAGGACACTCTGGAAAGTCACAGACTTACTTGGTAGAAGGAGGTGCCTTTGTGAATGTGGGTGTGAGTTTGTGGATTTGTCTCATGTTCTCAGAATAGATAGGAAAGTCAGTATGTTTGGTTTGGAGTGGACTGTTTCTAGAAAGTCATTGGACAAGGTGAGTGTTTCTATGTCTGTGTATCTCACCGTGTCCGTGGTTGAAGACATTAGAAAAAAGAATGCATCAATGGATGTGTCCTGTCTAGTAGAAAGCTTCCCAGCATTCAACCTGCCCATTTTAGGAATGGACTGCAGGTTTCCTTATCGATGGGCAACACCTACTATCTTCCTAAATTTCTGTTTTCTTCCTGAATTCTGGCCACTCTCCAAAATAGGCTCATGGTTTTGTGTCCAAGATATATACCACCTCCAAGCTCTGTGAAATGGCCATGTTCTGGCTAGCTGAAGGGAATGCGAGCATCTCAGAAAACTCAGATATCAGTGTGACCAGGAAAGTCCCAGTGGAGAAACCCTGCTTTGGGCCTTTTGCTAACCTATTTGCCTGTTGCCATGAATTTCATGAAGGTCTTTGCCTCAGGCCACCCCTTTGTGAATCCTGAAGAAATCTGTTTTCAAATGGTAATGAATGGGCATCACCTGTGGCTCTTTGCTTAAATGCTTTGGAAAGGGTTGTGTCTGAATCAGCCGCTTGGCCCTGTGTGAGGTAGTGGCTTAGATTCTCAGCGCCTTTTCGATCTAAAGAAAAATCCAATGTGTGCATCCAAAACCAAAATGGCAAAAAGATCAGTCATGGTGTATGAAGTCTCTCACCTTCCTCTTTTAGGTTCCTGACCTCCATCAAGTGAGAAAAGGGATCCTTTGGGACAAATGAGTTCTTTCAAGCCCTGCAGAGATGATTGGGTATCCTCATGACTCCAAATCACATAAGGAAACTATACCTGACAGTCAGTAGGCCTCAAATTGGAGAAGCAGAGCAGTATTAACAGCAGACCTATGTGATCAATCCTGGTTCACTGGTAGGGTGTCCAGGCCACCCTGAGGTTAGGCAAATGAGGTGCAAGGGAGCTTATTTTGGAAACTCTCTTAGGCTGTGCCATTCATGGAAACATCCAGCCAGAGGTTATGATGAATGTATATATGGAAGAAGATGAGGATCTTGGGGAATGTTTTGGTTTTAATTGTGGTCATTTGTGTGGCGTTTGGAAGAGATGACTGGGTCCACCTGGGCTTGAACTCTGGTGTGATTCCCCTCAGAGAGTGAGTTCTGTAACTGACCTCAGAGAAGTAATTGCTTTGGAAAGGGATGTGTCTTAATCAGCCTCTTGGCCCTGTGTGAGGCTGTGGCTTTGATTATCAGCACCATATGGATCTAAAGAAAGATCCCATGTCTGCTTCCTGAACCAAAATGGCCAAAATTGCAGTCATTCTTGATGAAGTCTCTCGCCTTCCTTTGTAAGGTTCTGAAAGAATAAAAGAAATTGAAATTCAAACGTAAAGAACCAGGTTTTGTAAAGTTTCCAAGCTGCACTCAGAACCTGAAATTCCTGTGGCAGTTATGACAATTCCCAGAACTGCCCATTACATGTGTGTTGAAATCTTCCCTGACCACCTAGTTACTTAACAAACTCTTCCGAGAAAATGTGCAGCTCAGTACGTATACATATCAGGGCTTCAACCAATCAGTTTAAATGTATACCCCTTCTCAGGGATGACCAATCACCCCCTGCCCCAACTTTTCCCGCCAATGAATGTGCTAATCATGTTTTAGGGTTGTTATTTGATTTTCCCATGGTATATGGTGATTTGCTAAAGGAAGCTATGATGTATGTAAAATCCCTGCCCTCTCTAAAGAATGTATATAAAATCTGCTCAAGTTGTTCTCGGGGCTCTTTGTTCTTTGCTCCTCTGAAATGAGCTCTGAGCCCCAGCATGCTGGACCCCAAATAAACCCTTTGCTGTTGCATGAGAAATTCTCCTATTGGTCTTTTCTTTCAACGTTCGACCCACCTTTTCATCTGGAGGCCCTAGCTGAGATATCCAGCAGTGACGAAAAAAGACCCCAACAGACTCCTCTTGGGGTAAGTAAGGTGCCTCTTTCTGGTTTTGGGTTTCAGGTTAGGGCTTGGCAAAGTGGCTGTCGGTGAAGAACATTAGCTCTCTGTGACGGTGGCTGACAGATGTTTCACAGAGCCACAGGCCACGTCCCTGGGGGACACTCCAGAGGACTCAGGAAATCGAGGAATAGTAGTTTCCTCAACTCGGTTATATTTTGCTTCAGGATTCGGTTTTCCAGCCCATCAGGTTTTGCCGGCTACTCAGTTTTGTTCATTGTCAGAAACTCATGTTGAGTTTACTGTCTGTCTTTATTGTCTAACCCATAAGGTTTTGCCAGTTACTCAGTTCTAATCTTTGTCTTGGACTCATGTTAAACGTTTACTGTTTGTCTTTGTCTGTGTCGCATTTGTGTATTCACTGTCCCTGTTTGAGTAACTCCCATTATGGGACATTATGGGACAAAGCACTTCCATGCCTCTGTCCCTTAACCTTGATCATTGGACTGATGTCCGCTCAAGTACCCAAAATCTTTCTCTTTCAGTAAAATGCCGGACCTGGCAGACTCTCTGTGCTTCAGAATGGCCCATCCTCGGAGTCGGATGGCCCCCAGAAGGATCCGTCCACTTCCCTCTAATCCGAAAAGTGAGAGATATTGTCTTTCAGCTGGGGCCACTAGTACACCCAGATCAATAGCCATATAACCCTTCCCCCACGATCCTATCATTCAAAACTTCCACTCATCCCTCTCTTCCCTCCATTCTCCCTGAGTTACAGGACTGGACACTCCTCCCCCTGCTTATCCTCTACCCTTGCCCCCCAACCCACAACACGTTCTTGATGATCCTCCCGCTGCTAGACCCAAGCCCTCCAGGGGACTTCCCCGCAGCAGCAGCAGCCCCTGCTCCCCTGGAGGAATCTGGGCCACCTAAAGGAATCCGCAGGAGATGGATAATAGAAAACTCGGAAGCCCCTGTGATGCTCCCCCTCCATCCCTACGGGCCCATGAACTGAAACAACTGGGACCCCAACACCTTTGAATGTAGGTAGCATCTGTCCACTTATCGCCGTACTCTAATAGTGGGTCTCCGAGCGGCCGCCAGAGGGCCGACTAATTTGGCCAAGGTAAGAGAGATTATCCAAGGGCCTAATGAGTCTCCTTGTATGTTTCTGCAGAGAATTATGGAAGCATATAGGAAATATACTCCTTTTGATCCTCAGGCAGAGGACCAAAATGCACCTGTGCAATGGCCTTTATCAAGCAGACTGCCCTAGATATTAATAGAAAGTTACAACGTCTAGATGGATTACAAAATATTGACCTTAAGAGATTTAGTCAGAGAAGCTGAGAAAGTATATTATAAGAGAGAAACTGAGGAGGAAAGGGAATAGAGGAGAGAGAAGAAAAGGGAACAAAAGGAGGATGAAACGAGCAAATGGCAGAGTAATGCATTGCCTAAGGTTCTGGTCACAGCAGCAAATAGGTCAGAAGTTAAAAAGCAGGGAGACAGAAAGGGATAGCTGGGCCCACGCCAAAGGCTGCCCCTGGCCTCAGATCAATGTGCCTATTGTGAAGAAAAAGGACACTGTGCCAAAGAGTGCCCCCAAAAAAAGCAGCCACGCCAGCCCGCCGTGCTGACTCTAGAAGAGGACTAGGAAAGTCGGGGCTCAGATCCCCTCCTCGAGCTCAAAGTAACATTTGAAGTTGAGGGGAACACAGTGAACTTTGAAGTGATTACAGGAGCAGTATACTCAGCCCTTAAGACCCCACTGGGCCCCCTATCAATTAAATGGTCCCAAGTTCAAGGGGCTAATGGCATTAGATATTGGGCTTGGACAACTAAGATGAATATGGACCTCGGAAAGGGAAAAGTCCACCACTCTTTCCTAGTAATCCCAGAATGCCCAGCCCCATTGATGGGCAGGAATCTGCTTACCAAACTCTGGACTAGAATAATCTTTAACCCTGATGTTCCCCAAGTTGAGTTTCTAAAGCCTTCAGTATAAACTCCCATAGTCACGTCTTTCAATAAGTCCCAGAAATGGATAAAAGATTATCCTAATGCCTGGGCAGTAACTGCTGGGTTAGGTCTAGCCATAAACAACCTCCAATAGTAGTAGAATTAAAAGCCTCTGCCTCTCCAATTAGTGTTAAACAATATCCTCTAAGCAAAGAAGCTAAGGAAGGGATAAGGCCCCATATTCATAAATACCTGGCTCTTGGGGTCTTTAGGCCCTGTCAATCAGCCTGGAATACCCCCCGGTACCAGTAAGAAAGCCAGGAACTGGCGACTACCGTCCTGTTCAAGACCTAAGAGAGATCAACAACAGAGTGCAGGACATTCACCCCACAGTACCCAATCCATATAATTTGCTTAGTACTCTGAATCCGGAGCGGAAATGGTACACTGTGCTGGACTTAAAAGATGTTTACATCTGCTCACCTCTACATAAGGACTGTCAGTTGCTGTTTGCTTTCGAGTGGATAGACCCAGAACCTGGAACATCTGGCCAACTAACCTGGACTAGACTCCCACAGGGGTTCAAAAAATCCCCCACTCTCTTTGATGAAGGCCTCCACAAGGACATCAATGACTTCAAAACTGCACAACCTAAAGTCACCCTACTCCAATATGTGAATGATCTTCTACTGGCAGCCGACACCAAGGAGACCTATGAGTCTGGGACCCAAGCACTATTATCCGAGCTTGCTCGGCTTGGATATAGGACTTCTGCCAAAAGGCCCAAATTTGTCAGCAAAAAGTAATCTTCCTGAGTTATTCTCTTAGGGGTGGCAAACGATGGCTCCCTGAGCCCAGAAAATTAACCGTTGTGCAGATACTGCCCCCATCAAATAAGAGACAACTCAGAGAGTTTCTTGGGACTGCCAGCTTTTGCAGGTTATGGATTCCTGGGTTTGCATCTCTGACTGCCCTTTATACACGCTGATAAAGGGGGATGCCCATATCCATGGACCCCTGAGCACCAACAAGCTTTTCATAATGTCAAAAAAAGGTGCTGCTATCTGCTCCGGCCTTAGCACTACCAGATGTAAGAAAACCCTTCACTCTCTACATCGAGGAAAAGAGAGAAATAGCACGGGGAGTGCTCACTCAGTCTTTGGGACCTTGGAAAAGGCCGGTAGCATATTTATCAAAAAAACTGGACCCAGTGGCTAGCGGGTGGCCCCATTGCTTAAGTGATATAGCAGTGGCAGCCTTTCTAATAAAAGATGCTCATAAATGAACGTTGGGACAGAAGCTAAACATTATAGCACCCATTCCCTGGAGAGCGTCATCTGTCAGCCTCCAGATAGGTGGCTATCAAACTCCTGAATTAACCACTACCAGAGCCTCTTGCTCGACAAAGACAGAAAAATGCTGGGACCCCCTGCTCCACTCAACCCGGCTACACTGCTGCCAGAAGAATCATCAGGACCCGTCACTCATGAGTGTCAACACATATTGGCAAGGAAACCAGTATATGACGAGACTTGAAGGATCAGCCACTGCCTCGCCCTGAAGTCATATGGTTTACGGACGAGAGCAGCTTCCTCCAAGATGGTAAGCGGCGGGCTGGAGCAGCAGCAGTTAGCAAAACTAATTTCATTTGATCCTCTGGTCTCCCAGAAGGGACATCAGTCCAAAAAGCAGAACTGATTGCCCTTATGAAAGAATTGGAACTAGCAACAGGCAAAAGGGCCACCATATACACTGATAGCCACTATTAATTTGCCATTGTTCATATGCACGGGACTATTTACCAACAATGGGGGCTATTGACCTCTGCCAAGGAAGAAATAAAGAATTATGATGAGATCCTCCACCTTCTCTCAGCAATGCAGGCCCATAAAGAAATAGCAATAGTGCACTGTCCAGGGCACCAGAAGGGAAAAGACCCCGTGGCGGTTGGAAACAGAAGGGCAGATGAGGAAGCTTTATTGGCAGCCCTAAATGGAGTGACTCTGTTAACTTTTTCCACACCGGGGGGAACAACAATCAGGAGACTTGCCCGCCCCGGAACATTCAGGCAACTTATTATCTGAGGAGACAGATACAGAACTCTGGGACCCCACAGAGCCAAGTTTACAATTTCAAAAAGCCCACCTTTATGTCAAAGACGTACACCAGCTCAACCACTTAGGCTCAAAGAAGTTATAGGCACTCTTAAAGGACAGAAGAAAGGACTTATTAATGACTGACTCACAGAAGAAAGAAATAGCTGAGCAGGTGATTAGACCTTTTCAAGTCTGCCAATTAGTTAATACTTTCCCATCCAAGTTTCCTGCAGGTAAGCGCTTATGAGGAACCAGACCAGGACAATTCTGGGAAGTGGACTTTACTGAAATTAAACCAGCAAGGTATGGACTTAAATATCTCCTAGTCTTTGTTGATACTTTTTTAGGTTGGGTCGAAGCCTTCCCCATGAAGAAACAAACAGCTCAGATGGTGGCCAAAAAGACCCTAGAAGACATTTTTCCAAGGTTCGGCCTGCCTAAGGTAATAGGGTCTGATTACGGACCGGCATCCGTGGCCCAGGTAAGTCAGGAATTTTCCAGGACCCTAGGGATTAATTGGAAGTTATATTGTGCTTATAGACCACAGAGCTCAGTACAGGTAGAAACGATGAATAGAACCATCAAAGAGATCTTAAGGAATTTAAGCTTGGAGACCGGTATAAAAAATTGGACTATGCTCCTACCTCATGCACTTTTTCGTGCCAGAAATACCCCCTCCACCTCTTTGTGTAACCTCACCCCTTATGAAATTCTCTATGGTGCCCCTCCTCCAGTAAGGGACCTAACCCCAACTCTGAGATTAATGATTCCTTTCACACCCCCTTGCTTGACAGACTCAAAGCCCTTGAACAAACCCAGCACCCAGCGACACCTGAGGAAACAGTTGGCCACTGCTTATCAGCCTGGAGAGGAAACCCCACATCGATATCAAGTGGGAGACTTCATCTACATGAGACAGCATCAGGTGTCATCCCTGGAACACAGCTGGAAATGACCATACCAGGTACTGCTTATAACACCTAGAGTTGTGAAAGTGGATGGGATCACTTCCTGGATACATGCCTCCCATCTCAATCCTGTGCCCTGTCCAGACTCTGGCTGGAAACTGGAACAGACTGGTAAACCTCTCAAGTTGCATGTCTGTGGTGTGGGTAGGGCTATAGATTCTTCCCCTGACCACAAGCAGCCCTAATCCCCATCAGCCTGTTCAGCAACAATGGCAAGTTATAAATCCTACTGGGCAAGTAGTGTGGCCTATTTCACATACAGCCACCTTATGGACTTGGTGGCCATCTCTCCACCCGAACATTTGTCAGCTTGCCATAGGCCTCTCTGACTGGGATCTCCCTGACATAGTGGACCCCAAACAGATCCCACTCAAACCCAAACCAGGGCAACATAGACCAACATACACCATGAATTATGGATGTCATCTCCCCCAGCTCAGGTGTAAACTAGCCAGTCTTGTTTATTAAGTGTGCCCAGCTGATTTCTGAAGTCGCAAACAGGCCCAAACCTCTGGAGGACCCAGTGACTTTTATTGTAGATCTTGGGGTTGTGAACACATGGGAGCTGCATTGGGGAACCCAAACTTACCAGACAGTATGATTCGGGTAGGATGAAATGACACCTGGATTGATCCCAATAAATGTGCCGCTATCCAAGTGGTGTCAACAACTCACTGTGGAAAAAATAGTCTATGCTACCCCCTCAATATAACTTTCACTTCAAAAGGAAGGGGCTACTTCAGAACAACATGGCCTATGAGAAATACTTGGGGAATGCGATTCTATATTAATGGCCCTGCTTATGACTTTGGTCTCTGTTTCACCATCTGGCTGAAAAAGGAAGAAAATCCCACAGCAATAGGGCCCAATCCCCTCAAGTCAGGAATAAAGCCTCCTAAACCTCTGATGCCTAGATCTACCAAAATCCCTCTACCATCTCATACTTCCCAGTTTTCATCTTTGCCTACTTCCCCAGTCCAGAGTACAGCTGACTCCTCCCGCTGAGAACTAATAAAAGGAACCATTATGGTACTGAACTCCACACAGTCAGAACTCCTTGCATTTCAGCCCAGGTATTTGACAGCTCTGTAAATTATTGTGTAATGGTGCAGATACTCCCCAGGGTGCTCTATCATGTTGCAGAATCATTTGAATTGAAGGTCTACTAGGGAGACAAAGAACCCGATTTTGCCAGGAGCCAGTGTCCCTTACTCTAGCCATCCTATTGGAGATAGGAGCTGCTGCAGGAGTGGGTATGGGAACAGCTGATATGATCCATGGGTCACAATAAATGGCCCGATTAGAAACAGCAAAAAATCAAGACTTGAAGACATTAGAGACCACCATCACAGTTTTGCAGAAATCCTTAACCTCTCTCTCAAAAGTTGTTTTACAGAACAGGCGAGGATTAGACCTCCATTTCATGAGGGAGGCGTGCCTCTGTTTTATACTGAGAGAAGAATGCTGTTTTTATGCTGACCATACTGGAGCTGTAAAAGAATCCATGAGTAAGTTGAGAAAATGCCTTGAAGAGCACCAGAGAGAAAGGGAGATTCAACAAGTGTGGTTTGAGTCATGGTTTACTCAGTCCCCCTGGTTAACTACACTCCTATCATCCTTAGCTGGACCCCTGATCATGCTTATGGTGTTGCTAACTGTGGGACCTCGTTTGCTTAACCACATAGTTTCCTTTCTCCAGGCTCAGATTGGGCAGGTAAAACTCATGGTAATCAGACAGAAATACACTTCAGTGGCAGAAATAGAATGTGAGACCCCACAATATTTATGATTCATTACTTTTAAGATTAAATGTAGTCAGAAAAAGGAGTGGGAAATGAAAGAATTAAAGAAATTAAAATTGAAACGTATAGAAACAGGTTTTATAAAGTTTACAAGCTGCGCTCAGAACCTGAAATTCCTGTGTCAGTGAAGACAATTCCCGGAACTGCCCATTAGATGTGTTGAAATCTTCCCTGACCACCTAATTACTTAACAACCCCTTCCCAGAAACCGTGCATCTCAGCACGTATACATCTCAGGGTTTCACCAATCAGTTTAAATGTATAAACCTTCTCAGGCCTGACCAATCACCCCCTGCCCGAACTGTTCCCATCAATGAATGTGCTAATCATGTTTTAAAGTTGTTATTTGATTTTCCTGCAGTATATGATAATTTGCTAAAGGAGGCTATGATGTATATAAAGTCCCTGCACTCTCTAAGGTTCTATATAATCTCTTCTCAAGTTGTTCTCGGGGCTCTTTGTTCTTTGATCCTCTGAAGTGAGCTTTGAGCCCCAGCCTGCTGGACCCCCAATAAACCATTTGCTGTGGCATGAGACAGTCTCTTGGTGGTCTTTTCCTCCGAAGTTCGAAAAACCTTTTCAGTTCCTGACTTCCATCAAGTGAGAATAGGTATCCTTTGGGTCAAATGAGTTCCTCAAAGCCCTGCAGAGGCTAGCCCATAGGTGCTTGGGTTTTCTCATGACTCCAAATCACATAAAGAATCTATACCTGACAGTCAGTAGGCCTCAAATTGGAGAAGCAGGGAAGATTTAGCGGCAGGGCTATGTCATCACTCCTGGATCAAAGGAAGGGTGTCCAGGCCACCCAATGTTCTTCTGGACTTCAAATATTACCTAGATTTCTGTTTTCATACTTATATTTCACCTGTATATTCTTGTAAATATCGCAGGTTCCCAATACCATTATTCATCCCGCAGAATGATTCCTAATCCAAATCGAACCTGTTATTAACCTTAACCATGCAATATTTCCTCAATCTAACTTAACAGAAGAACAAGGACATTGTTGGTCTTACAATACAGGAATGTAGGGGATCTTCAACATGATGAGAACCTCAAAGTTCCATGCAGAAATGATCCCTAAAGAAGATGTAGACACCTATGAAAGACCTGTGAGAGCAAAAGTCAACTTCCATGTAAAACAACTTGGTCAAAATGAAGGGATGTGTATGAAAGCCTCTCTCTTCTTAATGTAGATTAAATAGACCAAACCAGGCCTGTGTGGAGAGCTGTTCCCGGGTGCCTATGGTTGATGTACCATTCTAACTTGTGAAAGTGTCACAGGAAGTATGGGCAGATTCCATCTCATGGGAACCATGGAAGCAACTGTTAGGACAAAGTGGTTGCCAAGGCAGTGACCTCATTCAGTTCGTGAAGGAAGTGACCTACCACACTTCCTTGGTGATGGAACTCTCTGAACTTGGGATCCAGGAAGCCAGGCACCCAGAGCCAGTTCCAGTCACAGTCTCAGTGGTCACACTTGTTTGGATTTACCAAGGACAGAGTCAGTCTTTCTTGGTACCTACTTATGTGATGATGGCCAAATGCCAGGAGAGATCTGAAGAGGGGCCTTTTCTGACGAAGCAGGTAGTGGCTCAACCATGGCTCCTGACAACTTCAAAGAGTTGACAAAGAAGACCAGGTCTCAGATAGGACGGGCCATTTTGGATGAACATAGTATGGCCCACCAGTCAAAGGACACTCAGGATAGTCACAGACATACTTGTGGGAAGGAGGTGCGATTGTGGGTGTCGGTGTGAGTTTGTGGTTTTGTCTCATGTTCTGAGAATAGGTAGGAAAGGCGGTTTGTTTGTTTGGACTGGAATGTTTCTAGAAAGTTGTTTGACAACGCGAGTGTTTCTATGTCTGTGTATCCAACTCAATCCTTTTTTTTTTTTTGTAGACATTTGAAAAGGGAATTTATCGATGGTTGTGTCCTGTCTAGTAGAAAACTTCCCAGCATTCATCTTGCCAAATTAAAGAATAAAGAGCTGCTTGCCTTATGAATGGGCAACACCTATTATCTTCCTAAGTTCCTCTTTTCATCCTGAATACTGGACACTCTCCAGAATAGCCTCATGGTTTTGTTTCCAAGATATGTACCACCTCCAAGCTCTGTGACATGGCCATGTACTGGATAGCTGAGGAGAATGGAAGCATCTCAGAAAACTCACATAGCCGTGTGACCATTAAAGTCTCAGTGGAGAAACACTGCTTTGGGCCTTTTGCTTACCTATTGTTCTGTTGTCCTGAATGTCAGGAAGATCTTTGCCTCAGGCCACCCCTTTTTGTAGCCAGAAGAAAACAGTTTTCAAATGGAAATGAATGGGCATCACCTGTGGCTCTCTGCTTAATTGCTTTGGAAAGAGATGTGGCTGAATCAGCCTCTTTGCCCTGTGTGAGGCAGTGGCTTAGATTTTCAGCACCTGATGGATCAAAGAAAGTTTCCAAGTGTGCATCCTAAACCAAAATGGCCAAAAGAGCAGTCATTTTGGATGAAGTCTCTCCCCTTCCTCTGAAAGCTTCCTGACCTCCATCAAGTGAGAATAGGGATCCTTTGTGATAAATCAGTTCTTCAAAGCCCTGCATAGGCTAGCCCATAAGGGCTTGGGTTTTCTCATGACACCAATTCACAGAAAGAATCTATACCAGACAGTCAGTAGGCCTCAAATTGGAGAAGCAGAGCAGTATTAAGAGCAAGACTATTTGATCACTATTGGTTCACAGGAAGGGTGTCCAGGCCACCCTGACTTTAGACAAATGAGGAGCAAGGGAGCTTATTTGAAAAACTGTCTTGGGCTGGCCCCTCATGGAAACCTCCAGCCAGAGGTTATGAAGAGTGTCTATGTGAAAGAAGATGAGGGCCATTTGGGAGTGTTTTGGTTTTAATTGTGATCATTTGTGTGGTGGTTGGAAGAGATGCCTAGGTCCACCTGGGCTTGAACTCTGGTGTGATTCCCCTTACAGACTGAGTTCTGGAACTGACCTCAGAGAAGTATTGCCATGAATTGTGTTGGGATTTTAAGAAGCCACGCATGAGAGTTGCCTTTGGAAACTGAGATCATTGCCCAGGGTGGCTTTCCACAGAGCATTGTCAATGTCTGCCAGGGCATCACATTATTTTATTCTGAAAGATTTTGCAGCCATATTTGAGAGTCAATACACACATGGGCCTCACATTGTAGACCTCAATGGGCCTTGCTTCATGTGTCTTTTTGGCCACTCTTTGGGAAGGCTTGCCTCTGAGAGTTCTCTAGAGTTTCCTTGAAATGTGCTTCCTCAAACATTAATGGTTCCTGAATAAATTGAAACCCACAATTTCTCCAACTTCATCCTTGAAAAATGGCTGGATAAACACCATGAAATTTTTGAAATTTTCATCACCAGGTGGCACTGGAGAACCTTTCAATGTCCTCTTGCTGATGAAGTGTGTATCAGACAGTGCCTTGATTGACTGGGTTTCATGAAAATGGTGTAGAACAGAGATGCCAGTATGTTGGAGCCTGCTGAGTAGTGGGCCCAGAGCTGTGGTGTGCAGGTGTGTGATAAAACATCTGTGGTCGGGCCATGTGGATCTGCCATTTACTTACAAATGGCTTGTGGCTGACATTGTGCAGCCAGGAATCAATTATATGTCTGAAATCTCTCCATATAAGGTATCTTGTTATATGGAGACGTTTCAGGACAATGTTCAGAATCAGGTGCTATGGTCAAGGGGACAAGCTATGTGGGATAGAAGCCTGGTTGGTGCATTCTCCTGCAGACCATGACCTATCTCATGTGACAGAACTCCCTCCATCACTGTGTCCCAGCTGAATTCCTTGTATTTCATGAAGCAAATAACAAACTCCCAGTGCACCAGCAAGAAACACCATGAAAAGTGGAGGATGACCAAATGGCTTCACAGTCCACACGGGGAGACACTTAGCCTTCAGTGGCCACAGTTTACCTACAAAGAGTGAATTCAGCACTGCTGCCTCATGTCCTTTGGAAAATAAGAAACCATGTCCTCCAGGTCACATAGATGCAGATCCAGCTTTGATTGTCTCATTAGAAAGGAAGCTAAAGCTCCTGACAACAACATATATGTCAAGTGCCCATCCTCATTGGCAGTTTCTAAAGAAGTCTTTAGGGCGGCAGAGCTCCATGTTTGTATAGCGTTTACCTATTAGACCAGGATGCAAGAAACGATCACTGACTCCAATTAAAATCAAATTAAAGCAAGCTTATTATTTCCACTGCCCAGGCGGCCTCTCCCTCCCAAAGCAGTGGGAACAAGACAGCCACCCAACTTTTCTACAGCCCAGGTTTATAACCAAGAATTTTACACTACTGGGGGATTACAGATATCAGAACTCTGACAAGCATCACACTAATCGCAGTTTACTTTTTTTTTTTTTTTTTTTTTTGCTGGCCCCAACATCAAAATTTATGAGGACCATTAGAGCCTCAGAGAGGGTCATTGTCTGACCAGGGAAGGCCAATATTTATGATGTGTCAATAAAGTTTCAGAGAGGGCTGTTACTGGTCAGAGAGCCAGGCATGGGTGAGTTCAAGGACACGGGCAGGCATTCCAAGCAGGTTCAGAATTTGGTGTAATTTATAGTTAAGCCAAAATTATCTTTTCATGGCTTTGTGGCAAGATGGATCCAAATTTTAATAAAAGATCAGGTGGGGTCTATCATTCCCCCCTTTTCTAATGTGTCCCTTTCAAATATCTGATAGGGTAGGGGAAGAGCACTGAGGGAATTTTAATACCTCAGGTAAAAGTCTCCATATTTTTTGAACTCACACAAAACCAGTCTCCCTGATTTTACCTGACTTAATTAATTACTTATAATGAGAGTCTATTTATTTTTGGCTGCATTGCTGTAAGAAGAGAGGTGTCACTCATTTTGGCTTCTTCTGAGCTGAGAGAGGGTGACATGAGGGGGAGCAGCGTGAAGAACATGAGTTGCCTTTTAGAAGTCAGCTCTGTTTGAAGTATGGTTGTGGTAGAACAATTTGTAAAGTCATCTGGGGATGGGTTCTTCTATGAGAGAAACAAAAACCATGAGTACTGAATAAATGTTGCAGCAGCTGAAACATGTCACTGTATAGATGTCCCCTCATCTGTCTTCAATATCCCCAGTTATCAGGACTTTCAACTTAATATTTAACTTTTAGTGTCACAGTTGTCCCACCTCATAAGATACAGTTTAATAATTTAATGTCATCTGATCTTGCAAATTCCTTTTACTAGTATGACCTCTGTGTGTAATAGAGAAACCTTTAATTCTGTTAGTCAGGGCTGGATAATCGTACTAGCAAACACCAAAACTACCTGTGTAGGTTAGGAATATCTGTAGGCCTTAAAAAAAACTTCTTCCTCTGGTAGCTCCTCTTGACAGTCTCTTTTTATACTCATCAGGCATTCCTGTCTGAGAATCCTTCTTTGTAGCCTCCAGTCTTACTTATTTTGGGAGGCTACCATAAAGTGTATACGTGAAAATATTTTCATTACTATTATTATTTAAAATGCCCAGGAATGGCTGTATTTTGGGTTTATCTGTCTTTGCTAAGAGTTTAAGATGAAGCAGTAAAACTGACTTTTGTTTCTATCTATTGTTAACAGTCAGCTGAGATTTTATGGGAGTCATTCCTGGGGAAACTTGAGAGCAGCTTCTCAGTTCTGCTAGTGCCATTTGCGCTAGGTGAGTCCAGGTCTTGCTTGACCATGTGGCTTCCCTCGGAAGCATCAGAGATATCTCTCTTCTCTGATGACTCTCTTCTTCGTAGAAAATGCACTGATTGGCTTTCTGTTCTCCAGTGGTCTCATTAATCTTCCTGATCAGGAGGTAATGTGGCTCAGAGTTGCAAAGTTCTTTAGAGAAGTCTCCTGTTCCCTGGATACAGATTGACTCAGAGGGCAAGAGCCAAATATTGGTTTTATTGTCCCTTTTCATTTAAATTTAATTTTAAATCCTAATCTTAAACATCCAGCAAATAAATTTTAACAGCCTTATATTAAGAGTACTGTGCTTTAATGTCTATAATTTAAAATTATTTATCTTTTTTATTAATTGGGATCTGTATTATTCTTTCTATCTTGTAGGTGATGACTTATTATCTTAAATTAACCGATGTTGTGTTCGAAAAGCAACTCTTCTGTAAAACACTAACAGGGAATCTTTAGTTCACTTACAAGGAAATTACAAAATAAAATTAACAAGAGTAAAAATACTTAGTTCGTGTAATAGCTACCCTGAATTTTTGGCTGAGTTATACATCATATCCCCTGTTTGAGATCCTAGTAATCTTGACAGAAAAAAAAAAAACAACAACTTTTGAACATCACTTTAAATTAAATAACATCTGACCTACTGCTTTCGTAGTTATTCTCACATGTTGTAAGATGAGACACAGAGCCTTATCTCAGGTAAGGCAGGGATCTATACAAATCTTAAGTGTTTTAGTTCTAAAGCTGATCTTTGTTTTTTAAATATCATTTTACAAAGTTTACATAAATTGTTTGAGGTCACATTAACATTAGCTAACACCATATGACATAACATTTAAAACATGAATTAATGAAAGGCTGAAAGTTTTTAACCTTTACATAGATTAGGCTCTCATTAACTTAAAAATATATTTAAATTTTTCCCCAATGTAAAAAGTAACATAAAACTTTAAATGTCTTATTGATAACAAGTAAATAAATCATATATATATATATATATATATATATATATATATATATATATATATATATATATATATATATATATATATATATTTTAACCACACAACTTTAGAACACCAGCTTGATGTAATGCTCTTTTAAAGTTTCTACCTTACAGACTTGTATACCTGGAAGATATGAGCACATTAATAGCATCACAATGACATTGATGTTTCTACATAAACCAAGTTTAGCTTTTAAATAAATGGCAGTAGAGTTCTCTAAAATATCAGTTCTTATTTAATCAGTTGTTTAATTTTTATGGTTGCTTTCTCTAGAAAAATAAAACTTAATAAACAAAATGTTATGGGTAAACTTTTGTTTAAGAAATTTTTTCGCTTTATCACATGACTGATTTTTACAATCTTATACAGACTTTAGAACAAACTTATACAGACCTTACTAAATCAATCAGATATCTAACAAAAGTACTCATGAATGAGTAATCCCATATCAAATTTACTTCAGTTATTTATCAAAATATTAGAGAAATGTAGTGAACAGAGTAAACCATTTTTTTGTTAAAGGAAAAGTCCTAGAACCAAGGCATATTAGACATTTTATAGACATTAATATTTTATTAGATTTTTGAGCAGCTAGAAAAACTTGTAAGCTTAAATTTAAAGACATTTATTGTTATTTGTTTATACAAATTTAAAGTGAACCATTTAAATCACGTGAATTAAAGATCTTTGAATCCACTTTTTAAAATTTGTTTTTATGAGTGCTCCTTTTTTTAATGATCACTCCTTATATATGTTAATTTGTATATCATACATATGATATATGGACATATGGATATATCGACATACAACACATAACAAAAGTGTGCACAAATAATAATAGTAAAAGCCTTGTAGCTTTTCGCAGGTGAAATCTCCATTGCAGTGTTTTAAAACTCCACTGTTGGTCAAAGATAGAACTGATCAGAAAAATATTTGCCTAGTTCTGTAGGATCAAAATAATGAGCTCAAAAAAAATACAGAATCTAAGGAAAGAACTGAGAGTCCTAGAAAAAATGACTGGCCAGTAATTAGTAAATACCATACAATTTACCTTTTTTTTCCCACTTAGACATCAGATCAGTCTCCTACTGAGCTTGCAGACTTCCTTGATTTGCATTTCAACATAAGTCCTGGCTGAGTTCTGGAAGGAGCTGGACAAAACTGCTATTCTGAGCAGAAACCTCAGGCCTAAGGCATTTTAACCATAATTTTCAGGTTCGGATGTTGAAAATAATGATACAATTTTAAGATACAATTCACAAAATTTTATACCTTCACATCTTGTTTTGTCAACAGATACCATACTATGATTTACTATCCTTGTCCAAATTAATGCACTGATACACACTGTGACATTTTCCCAGGCTACCCAATTAAAAATTGGTGAAAAAAAAGACTGAATGATTGGGAAGTTACTTGCCAACTTGAAAGTAGAATTCTTTAGTTTTCCATCCTAAGTATTTAAGTTCTCTGGCATGAATTATCTGAAATAATAAACTAAACATTACCTAATCCCGACTTTTAACTGCAAGATAGTGCAATGCTTCAAAAACCCATTCAGATACCAGATTGTTACAAAAAAACATCATCATTTAGACACACATTCAGCTAAGATCATTCCCAAGAAACAATTTATAATATCAACACATTATTGCACATGTCTTAATGGGCCAGAAACAAAGACAAAAGACAGACAGAAAGGAGCTCCAGACTAAGGCTGACAGGACAGAAGCCTTTAAAACAGAGAAGATAAGAGAAAAATCTCCTACACCAGTGGCACGATAGATGTCCCCATAAGAGGATCAGATGTTTTCACAGAGGGGCAACCTGAAATGTAATGTCAAAGGTCTCCATGGTGACTTTACTGCATTTAGTGTCCCCTTTTTCTTTTTCTCTTTTTTAAGAAGACAGAGGTGGCATTATTCTTACAGTGCAGGGAAGGAAGGAGGGAATTCACTGAAGCAACAGGACTTCAGCAGCTGCTGGGAGTCCCTCAGTCCCATCTTTTACTTACAGGATTAGCTCCTCTGGTTCGGTTCGACCCCAAGCATTTCAGTGGTCAGCTCTCAAAAATTCTGGGGTCAGGGGAGGAATCAAAATTCGTAACTTAAATTTCGGTTCCGGACCTTGAAGCCAATTAATACCAATTTAATAATAAGGACAGGGTTTGAGAAAAAGAAAAAGGGAGGTTTACTGCTTTGCAAACAAAGGAGCAAAGCAGGGGACTCTGTCCAAAGTTGTGACTCTCTTGATCTGGAGGGACAAGAGGTTTTAAAGGAGTTTCACTTGTTAACCTGAGAGATACTCAGTTATTAGGTCCCCAGCAGGCATTGCCCTCTGCAGTGGGTGTGCTCCAGACAGCCAGCAAGGGGCTTCTCTCATCCTGCTTAACAAAGGGGGGTAAAGTGCATCGCATTTCCTTAAAACACAGTCCAAAGGGGTGTCAGGCTTACTTGCTTTATTACCCATTTTCACGTCCAATATTCTTAAGTTTTTACCACAGAAATCACACAACAAAACGAACAAAAACAAACAAATAAAAAACATATAGAACACAGAACAAAACACAAAGAAACAGAAACTCGGTGAATAAACAGAAAAACAGAGGAGCAATTCAGCGTCTGCTAAAGCTCCGGGGTAGGAACTCCTGCGTGCCAGTCGGCACCTCTCTACACTTTCAGAGGTATTCCCTACAGAACAGAACAGAGGAAAGAAGGATTCCCATTACTGTCCCGGAAAGGAGTATATGTGAGCCTCCCCAGGCCACCTCTCTGTCATAAGAAGAGTACTCCCTTAACCGGATATCAGATGTTATAAAGGCGCCTCTTACCTATCGAGGCCTCCTCCACCAGGTGCTTGGTAATAGTTTTAGTGCAATGGTTCACTGCAGTGATCCACGGACTGAAGGCTAATTCCAAAGCCTTGGAACTTGGCTCTCCAGCCCGGAGTCCTGGAAGATAGACCAGCTTCAGAATTTCCAGCAGTCTGGCCTTGTGATCTGGTCGGGTCATGTCGCTGGGGAACTTTAAAATGTTCGACCACAACACAAGAAAAGACCACTGACTCCAATTAAAATCAAATTAAGGCAAGCTTAATATTTCAACTGGCTGGGCTGCCTCTCCCTCTCAAAAAGGCGGGAACAAGACAGCAAACCCACCTTTCCTACAGCCCAGCTTTGTAGCCCAGAAAGTTACACAAAAGGGGGGTTACAGAAAACAGAATTTTGACAAGCATCACACTAATTGTAGTTTACATTTTTTTTTGCTTGCCCCAGCATCAGAAATTATGAGGACCATTAGAGCCTCAGAGAGGGTCGTTGTCTGGCCAGGGAAGGCCAAAATTTATGAGGTGTCATTAAAGTTTTAGAGAGGGCTGTTATCTGGTCAGAGAGCCAGGCATGGATGAGTTCAAGGCATGGGCAGGCATTCTAAGTAGGTTCAAAATTTTCAGTAATTTATAGTAAAGCAAAAATTATCTTTTCATGGCTTTGTGGCAAGATGGCTCACAATTTTAATGAAAGATCATGTTGGGTGATCAACCCTGTCCCTTACTTTTGGAAAATCCTCTACCACCTCCAAGGTTGTGAACTTCTGAGCATTTTCCATTCCAGATATGTATTCACAGAATTTCTAACTCTTCTTCTCTAATTGTGCCTTACTTGGGGCGAAGGTAATGTCAAGGCATTGTTCTGGATGAGAGTGGGAAGAATATTGTGTAGCACATAGTTGCATACACATTGGATCCATTTTCCAATTGAAATACTGAATTCCTGACAATAACCCATACCCTACTAGATGTTAACTACTAATACTATTATGATGGAGAATAATAACCCAAACAGAATTGAAATACAAGCAGTTCACAGGCGGCATGGTGTATATTGGACTTGCCTTTTGCAAGATAAATGGTAGGTGTTATAAATCTAGTCATTTTTTTAATTGAAATAGTTTTATATGTGTACTTAAAGTTAACAAATATGTGAATTCCTATCTCCATTTCGCTGTAGCCTATTCAGCACATGTACTTTTATATGCACATATAGAATCTTACCTGATATCACACGTACATTTTTGTGAGGTGCTGACATTGCAGATACAAATTGTGAGAAGAGATCACTCCACCTAAACGCTGTTGGAACTGAAAATTCAAGCTATGGGTGGGCTTCCTAGTTGAACAACATTATGCATAAATCCATGCTCAGTAAAATGAATATTTTTGGATCTGTGGATGATATATATTTCATGGTGAATTTCGATTGGCATATATATTTCTACTTTTAATGTCTTTGTGTGTGTGTGTGTTTGTGTATATATATATATATATATATATATATATATATATATATATACTCTCCAGATTTTTCAAAATATGAAATATATGTGTCTTATATACACTTCCTAAATTCATTCATGTTCATGTATGTGGATTAATAATCAACTTTTCACAAGATTATTAGAAATATTCATCCACCTGAAATACATATTTGTTTCTTAGTACTGAAAACTAACTTCAGTGAAAGGTTCCAAATAAATCCTAATATTTCTACATTAACTGACCTAGTTTAACATCAATGCAAGTAGATTCCTATGGGACATTATGTGTATTTTGAAGTTCATTATTATTCAACAGTGGTACATTACTATTTCTTCAGTTAATGCACATCATAGAATATATATTTCATCCACTACTTAGCAAATTTATATGCATTTGTTTCACTTTCAATCACTTCCTTCTCCAGAAAACATGTACTTCCCTATGTTTCTTGACTGGTCTTTTCATGAGACTTTTTTCCAAGTATATTATTTTCGATTTCCATGATCAATTTTTAAGCAAAACTCACACACCCTTCATGATAAAACATAACCCTAAGATGACCATTAGATATATAACTGGTTGGAAAGAATGATTGTGTATCATTATAACATTTCTTATATATTTTCAGATATCCATTCAATCCATTATTTAAGGTGCACCCAGTTATATTATTTATTCCCAGTATGGTCTATTCATGCATTATTGCTATATTCATAGACAGAGGGTATACCTATTTGTACCCCAATACAAATTTATATGTCTTCAAAATATTGCTCCCGGAAATGGTGGAAGAAATACTGATGTCACGTGATATACATATACATTTTATCACAGAAATATTCTGGACACAAAAAGAAAAGGTCACACTTTCAATTGTACCAAAACCTAAATGAAAAGTGAGCATGGATTACTAAAAACATCCATGTCCAGGTTGCCTAATGCTCTCAAATGTCAATCCTATTGGTGACTACATATTTGTTTTTTCCTAAGATTATATATTCAACCTAAAGCCTGTTGAAAATGTCTAATTTTATCACTCACTTTTTAGTTTGCTTGATTTCCTAATGTCTCTATTGATATCTGCTTTTTACATGTTTTCCCCAGTTCATCTTTGTGACTGACTCTTCACATGTGCTGACATTTACACGCACTCTCTAACTGAAACCCTATTGCTAAAGAACTTTTGGTCCAAATCCTATACTCACTATTCATTTGAAACCTAACGACTACCTTCCTCATCCTACCGAATATCGCTTTTTGACTGAAAGTCTCTTCAACATTCAATCATCTAAGGTATAAGGTCCTATGCCATTGTATATTGATTTATCTGAGACATCTGTGCAACACATAACTCAAAGCTAAGTATACCACTCAAGGGTCCAATTCCCTTCTGGGCTTCAAGTCTTTCCTAGATTACTGCTTTCATACTTATATTTCACCTATATACTTTTGTAAATATCGAATTTTTCCAATACCATTATTCATCTCGAAGAATGATTCATAACCCAAATCAAACATGTTATTAACCCTAAACATACACTGTTCCCTCAATATAACTTACAGAAGAGCAGGGACAGAGTTGGTCTTACAATATAGGAATGTAGGTGATCTTCCACCTGCTGATAACCTCAAAGATCCATGGAGAAATGATCCTTGGAGAAGATGTATGCAGCTATGTAGGACCTGAGAGAGCAATAGTAATCTTCCATGGCAAACAACCTGGTCAGGTTGAATTGATGGGTCTGAATCAGCCTCTCTCTTCTTATTGTAGAGAAGTTGGAACAAACCAGGCCTGTGTTGAGAGCTGTTCCAGGGTGCCTATGGTTGATATACCATTCTAACTTCTGAATGTGTCACAGGATGTTGGGGCAGCCTCCATCACATGGGAACCTTGGAAGCAACTGTTAGGACAAAGTGGTTTTCAAGGCAGTGAACTCATTCAGTTCCTGAAGGAAGATACCTCTCCTCAATTCCTTGGTGATGGAATTCTCTGAACTTGGGATCCAGGAAGCCAGGCACCCAGAGACAGTCCCAGTCCCAGTCCCAGTAGGCTAACTTGTTTGCTTTTCCCAAAGACAGAGTCAGTCTTTCATGGTACCTACTGATGTGAGGATGGCCAAATGCCAGCAGAGCTCTGAAGAGGCATCTTCCCTGAGAAAGCAGGTAGTAGCTCACCGCTGTCTCCTGACAACTTCACAGAGTTGGCCAAGGAGACCAGATCTGAGACAGGACAGGCCATTTCAGGGGAACATAATATGGCCCACCAGTCAGAAGACTCTCTGGATATTCACAGACCTACTTGGGGGAAGGAGGTGCCTTTGCCATTGTGGGTGTGAGTTTGTGGTTTTTTTTCTCATGTTCTGAGAATAGGTAGGAAAGGCGGTTTTTTAGTGTGGAGTGGACTGTTTCTAGTAAGTCCTTTGACATGGTGAGTGTTTCTATGTCTGTGTTTCCCACTGTATCCGTGGTTGTAGACATTAGAAAAGAGAATGCATCAATGGATTTGTTGTCTCTAGTAGAAAGCTTCCCCACATTAATATTGCCCAATTGATTAATGGACTTCACCTTGCCTTATGGATGGGCAACAACTACTATCTTCTTAAGTTACTGTTTTCTTCATGAATTCTGGCCACTGTACAGAATAGGCTCATGGTTTTGTGTCCCAGATATGTAACACCACAAGGCTCTGTGACATGGCCATGTACTGGATAGCTGAAGAGAATGAGAGCATCTCAGAAAACTCAGATATCAATGTGACCAGTAAAGTCTCAGTGGAGAAACCCTGCTTTGGCCATTTCCTTACTTCTATTTCTATTACCCTGAATGTCAGGATGGTCTTTGCCTCAGGCCAACCCTTTGTGAAGCCTGAAGAAAACTGTTTTCATATGGAAAAGAATGGGCTTCACCTGTGGCTCTTTGCTTAATTGCTTTGGAATGGGATGTGTCTGAATCAGTCTCTTGTCCTTGTGTGAGGTTGTGACTTAGATTCTCAGCATCCAATGGATCTAAATAAAGATCCCATGTGCTTCCCAAACCAAAATGGCCAAAAGAGAAGTCGTTGTGGATGAATTTTTTTGCCTTCTTGTTTTAGGTTCCTGACCTCCATCAAGTGAGAATAGGGATCCTTTGGATTAAATGAGTCTTTCAAATCCCTGCAGAGGCTAGCCCATATGTGCTTGGGTTTTCTCATGACTCCAAATCACATAAAGAATCTATACCTCACAGCCAGTAGGCTTCAAATTGGAGAAGCGGAACACTTTAACAGCAAGAATATTTGATCACTCCTGGTTCACAGGAGGAGTGTCCAGGCCACCATGATTTTAGGCAAAGGAAGGGCAAGTGAGCTTATTTTGGACACTTTCTTAGGTCGCGCCCCTCATAGAAACCTCCAGCCAGAGGTTATGATGAGTGTCTATATGGAAGAAGATGAGGGCCCTGTGGGAGTGTTTTGATTTTAATTGTGGTCATTTTTGTGGTGGTTGGAAGGAATGACTGGTTCCACCTGGGCTTGAACTCTGGTGTGATTCCCCTTAGAGACTGAGTCCTGGAACTGAACTCAGAGAAGAATTGCAATGAATTGTGTTGGGATTTTAGGAGGCCATGCATGAGACTCACCCTTGGAAACTGAGATCTAGGCCCAGGGTGTCTTTCTGCAAAACAATGGGAATCTCAGCCAGGATATCACATGATTTTATTCTGAAAGACTTTGAAGGCATAGTTGAGAGTCAAAACACACATGGACCTCACATTGTAGACCTCAATGTGCCTGGCTTCATGTGACCTTTTGTCAACTCTTTGAGAAGCCTTGCCTGTGAGAGTTCTCCAGAACTTGCATTGAAATAAGCTTTCTCAACACTAAATGGTTCCCGAATGATTTGAAACCCACAGTGCCTCCAACTTCATTTTTGAAAAATGGCTAGATAAATACCTTGATATTTTTGAAATTCCCATGACCAGGTGGCACTGGAGAAACTTTGGATGTCCTGTTGCTGACCATGTGTATACCAAAGAATGCCTTGTTTGACTGGATTTTATGAAAATGGTGTAGAACAGAGATGCCAGTAATTTGTATCCTGCTGAGTAGTGGGCCTAGAGCAGTGGTGGGCAGGTGTTTGATAAAACACCATGGTGGGGCCAAGTGGATCGGCCATTGGCTTCCAAATGGCTTGTGACTGACATAGTGCAGACATCAGACCCTTATATATAAAGGCATCTTTTTATATGGAGAGGTTTCAGGGCAATGTTCAGAATCAGTTCACTATGGTTATTGGGTCAAGCTATGTGGGATAGAAGCCTGGTTGGTGCATTCTCCTGCAGACCCTGACCCACCACACGTGACAGAACTCCCTCAAGCACTGGATCCTAGTAGAACTCCTTGTATTTGGTGAAGCAAAAACCAAATTCCCAGTGCAGCAGCAAGAAACACCACGAAAAGTGGAGGATGACCAGATGTCTTCACAGTCCACATGGGGAGACACTTAGCCTCCAGTGGCCACAGTTTACATACAAAGAGAGAATTCAGCACTGCTGCCTCATGTTCATTGGAATACAAGAAACCATGTCTTCCAGGTCACAAAAATGCAGACCCAGCTTTGATGGTCTCATTACAAAGGAAGTTAAAGCTCATGACAACAAAATATATTTCAAGTGCCCAACCTCAGAGGCAGTTTTCCAAGAATTCTTAGGCCCGCAGAGCTTCATGTTTGTGGAGTGTTTACCCTGTCCTTTACTTTTGAAAACTCCTCTACCACCTCCAAGTTTGTGAACTCCTGAGCATATTCCATTCCAGATATGTATTCACAGATTTTCACACTTTTCTACTCTAATTGTGTCTTACTTGGGGCGAAGCTAATATCAAGGCATTGTTCTGGATGTGAGTGAGAAGATTTTTGTTTAGCACATATTTACATACACATTCAATTCATTTTCCAATTTTCTATTTGAAATACTGAAGCCCTGAAACTAACACATACCCTACTATACTCTGACTAATAATTCTAATATGATGGTGAAAAATAACCCAAACAGAATAGAAACACAAGCAGTTCAGAGGAGGCATGGTGTATTGTTACAATTGCCTTTTGCATTATATAGTGTAAGAGTTATAAATCTAGTTAATTTTTTTGAAATAGTTCTACATGTGTTTTTAAAATTAAGAAATATGTGAATTCCTGTCTCCCTTTCTCTGTAGCCTATTCAGCACATGTATTTTTATATGCACATATAGAATCCTACCTTGTACCACAAGTACATACTTGTGAGGTAACCGAATTGGCAGATGCAAATTGTGAGAAAGGATCACTCCTCCTAAACACTGTTGAAACTGAAAATTCATCCTATGGGTGAGCTTCCTAGTTGAATGACATTATACATAAATCCATGTTCAGTAAAATAAATATTTTTCGATCTGTGGATTATATATATTTCATGATGAATTTTGATTGGCATATATATTGCTACTTTTTTTTCTTTTATTGATTGCTCAAAACATTACAAATCTCTTGACATATAATATTTCATACATTATATTCAAGTGGCTTATGAACTCCCATTTTTACCCCAAATAGAGATTACACAATCACATCGGTTACACATCCACATTTTTACATAATGCCCTATTAGTTACTGTTGTATTCTGCTACCTTTCCTATACTCTACTATCTCACCTCCCCTCCCTTCCTATCTTCTCTCTTTCCCCCATCTACTGTAATTCATTTCTCTCCATGTTTATTTTCCCATTCCACTCACAACAATATGTAATTTTGTGTAACAGTGAGGGTCTCCCTCCATTACCATGCAATTTCCCTTTTCTCTCACTTACCCTCGCACCTCATGTCTCTGTTTAATGTTAATCTTTTCTTCCTGCTATTGCTCACTGCTCTGTTCTTAGTTGCCCCATTATATCAAAGAAGACATTTGGTATTTATTTTTTAGGGATTTGCTAGCTTCCCTAAGCATAATCTGCTCTAGTGCCATCCATTTTCCTGCAAATTCCATGATTTTGTCATTTTTTAGTGCTGTGTAATACTCCATAGTGTATAAATGCCACATTTTTTTTATCCATTCATCTATTGAAGGGCAACTGGGTTGGATCCACAGTGTAGCAATTGTGAATTGTACTGCTATGAAAATCGATGTGGTAGTATCCCTGTAGTACACTCTTCTAAGGTCTTCAGGGAATAGTCCGAGAAGGGCAATAGCTGCGTCAAATTGTGGTTCCATTCACAGCTTTCCCAGGAATCTCCATACTGCTTTGCAAATTAGCCACACCAGTTTACAGTCCCACCAGCAATGTACAAGTGTATCTTTTTCCCCACATCTTTGCCAGCACTTGTTGTTGTTTGACTTCATAATGGCTGCCAAACTTATTGGATTGAGATGGTATCTTAGGGTGGTTTTGATTTGCATTTCTCTGACTGCTAAAAATTGTGAGCATTTTTTCATGTACTTTTTGATTGATTGTATGTCCTCCTCTGAGAAGTGTCTGTTCAAGCCCTTGGCCCATTTGTTTATTGGGTTGTTTGTTATCTTATTGTCTAATTTTTTGAGTTCTTTGTATATTCTTGATTTAGGGCTCTATCTGAAGTGTGAGGAGTAAAAATTTGTTCCCATGATGTATGCTCCTTATTTCCCTCTCTTATTCGTTCTCTTGCTGAGAAAAAACTTTTCAGTTTAAGTAGTCCCATTTGTTGATTCTTGTTTATTAACTCTTGTGCTATGGGTGTCCAATAAAGGAATTTGGAGCCCAACCCCATAATATGTAGATTGGAGCCACTTTTTCTTCTATCAGACGCAGAGTCTCTGATTTGATATCTAGCTCCTTGATCCACTATGAGTTAATTTTGTGCATGGCGAGAGAAAGGGATTCAGTTTCATTTTGTTGCATATGGATTTCCATTTTTCCCAACACCATTTGTTGAAGATGCTATATTGCCTCCATTGCTTGCTTTTAGCTCCTTTATCAAATATAAGATAGTTGTAGCTTTTTGGATTAGTCTCTGTGTCCTCCATTCTGTACCAATCGTCCACCCGCCTGTTTTGGTACCAGTACCATGCTGTTTTTGTTACTAGTGCTCTGTAATATAGTTTGAAATCTGCTATCGCTATACCACCTGATTCACACTTCCTGCTTAGAATTGCTTTTGCTATTCTGGGGCTTTTTTTTCCATATGAATTTCATGATTGCTTTACCTATTTCTACAAGAAATGCTGTTGGGATTTTGATTGGCATTGCATTAAACCTGTAGAGAAGTTTTTTTAATATCGCCATTTTGATGATGTTAGTTCTGCCTACCCATGAACAGGGTTTATTTTTCCATCTTCTAAGATCTTATTCTACTTCTCGTTTTAGGATTCTGTAGTTTGCATTGTATAAAACTTTCACCTCTTTTGTTAGGTTGATTTCCAATTATTTTATTTTTTTGAGGATATTGTGAATGAAGTGTTTTTCCTCATTTCTGTTTAAAAGTTTTGTCACTGATATACAGAAATGCCTTTGATTTATGCATGTTGATTTTATATCTTGCAACTTTGCTGAATTCATTTTTTAGTTCTAGTAGTTTTTGTAGACCCTTTTGGGTCTTCTATGTATAGAATAATGTCACCCATAAATAGTGATAATTTACTTTCTTATTTTCCTATTTTTATGCCTTTTATTTCTTTCGTCTGTCTAATTGCTCTGGCCAGTGTTTCGAGAACTATATAGAATAGAAGTGGTGAGAGAGGGCATCCCTGTCTTGTTCCAGATTTTAGAAGGAATGCCTTCAATTTTTCTCCATTCATAATGATGCTAGCCTGAGGCTTAGCATAGATAGCTCTTACAATGTGGAGGTAAGTTCCTGTTATCCCTAGTTTTTCTAATGTTTTGAACATAAAGGGATGCTGTACTTTGTCGAATGTTTTTTTTGCTTCTATCGAGATTATCATATGGTTCTTATCTTTAAGTCTATTGATGTGGTGGATAGCATTTATTGATTTTCGTATATTGAAACATCGTTGCATCCCAGGTATGAATCCGATTTGATCATGGTGCATAATTTTTTTGATGTGCCTTTGTATTCAATTCGCCAGAATTTTATTGAGGATTTTTGCATCTAGGTTCATCAGATATATTGTTCTGTAGTTTTCTTTCTTTGAGGTGTCTTTTTCTGATTTCAGAATCAGCGTGATGTTGGCCTCATAGAATGAATTTGTCAGAGCTCCCTCTCTTTCTATTTCCTGAAATAACTTGAAAAGTATTGGTATTAATTCTTCTTTAAAGGTTTTGTAAAACTCCGCTGTATACCCATCCAGTCCTGGGATTTTCTTGGTTGGTAGTCATTTGATTGCTTCTTCTGTTTTATCCATTGACTTTGGTCTGTTTAAATTGTGTGTATCCTCCTGACTGAGTCTGGGCAAATCAAATGATTTAAGAAATTTATCGATGTCTTCACTATATTCTATTTTATTTGGAATATAGGTTTTCCAAATAATTTCTAATTTTCTTCTGTATTTCTGAAGCATCTTTTGTAATATTGCCTTTTTCTTCCCATAAGTTAGTAATTTGAGTTCTCTCTCTTCTTCTCTTCATTAACATGGCTAAGGGTCTGTCGAACATATTTATTTTTTCAAAGAACCACCTTTTAGTTTTGTTAATTTTTTCAATAGTTTCTTTTGTTTCAATTTCGTTGATTTCCGCTCTGATTTTAATTATTTCTTGCCTTCTGCTACATTTGCTGTTGTTTTGCTCTTCCTTTTCTAGGGCTTTGAGTTGAAGTGTGAGCTCATTTATTTGTTCGTTTTTTCTTTTTTTCAGGAATGACCTCCAGGTGATTAATTTCCCTCTTAAAACTGCTTTCATTGTGTCCCATAGATTCTGATATGTTGTGTCTGTATTTTCATTTATCTCTAAGAATTTTTTGATTTCCTCCTTTATGTCTTCTGTAACCCACTGATCATTCAGTAACATATTCTTCATTTTCCTTGTGATGTAGGATTTTTCCTTCCTTCTTTTATCATTGGTTTCCAGTTTCATTCCATTATGATCAGAAAAAATTCATGGTATTATCTCCACCCCTTTATATTTTCTGAGGGATGCCCTATGGCATAATATATGGTCTATTTTTGAGAAGGATCCATGTGCTACTGAGAAAAAAGGATATCCACTTGATGATGGTTGATATATTCTATATATGTCAGTTAAGTGTAGGTTATTGATTGTGATATTGAGTTCTATAGTTTCTTTATTCAACTTTTGTTTGGAGGATCTGTCCAATGGTGAGATAGGTGTGTTGAAGTCACCCATAATTATTGTGTTAGGGTCTATTTCATTCTCAAACTTGAGGAGAATTTGTTTTTTGAATGTCGCAGCACCATTATTTGGTGCATAAATATTGATAATTCTTATGTATTATTGGTGAATGGTTCCTTTTAACAGTATATAATGTCCTTTCTTATCCCTTTTGATTAAATTAGTCTTGAAGTCAATTTTATTTGATATGAGGATGGCCACCCCTGCGTGCTTATGAGGACCGTGTGCATGGTATATTTTTTTCCCAAACTTGACCTTCAGCCTGTGTATGTCTTTTCCATTCAGATGTGTCTCCTGGAGGCAACATATTGTTGGATTCGTTTTTAATCCAAGTTACTAGCCTATGTCGCTTTATTGGAGAGTTTAAGGCATTAATATTTAGAGTTACAATTGATATATGGTTTGTACTGCCACCATGTTTGATTATTCATCTTTTTTTTAAATTTAGTTTGTTTCTCCATGATTAGCTTTTTCCCCGCCCTCTGTCATTACTGAGGCACTTCCCACTGATGGTTTTGGTTGTTGATTTTCATTTCTTCTTCTTGTATTGTTTTGCTCAAGATGATTTGCAATGCTGGTTTTCTGGTTGCAAATTCTTTTAGCTTTTGTTTATCATGAAATATTTTTTATTTCATTGTCATACCTGCAGCTTAATTTTGCTGGATACAGAATTCTTGGTTGGCATCCATTGTCTTTCAGTGTTTGAAATACGGTGTTCCAGGATCTTTTCGCTTTCAGCAACTGTGATGAAAAATCCGTTCTCAACCTCACTGGTATGCCCCTGAATGTGATCTGCCTCCTTTGTCTTATAGCTTTTAATATTTTCTCTTTGTTCTGTATGTTGGATATCTTCATAAAAATGTGTCTTGATGTTGGTCTACTGTGATTTTTTGTGCTCGGTGTCCTGTAAGCATGTACAATTTTTATATCCGTTTCCTTTTTATTTCTGGAAAGTTTTCTGTAATTATTTCATTCAGTAGTTTACTCATTTCCTTTGTTTGAATCTGTGTACCTATCCAGATGACTCATAAATTTGGTTTTTTAATGTTATCCCATATCTCTTGGATGTTTTACTCATGATTTCTTACCAGCCTTTCTGTGTTGGCTAGATTCTTTTCAAGATGATATACTTTGTCTTCATTATCTGACATTCTGTCTACTACTTGCTCCACAGTGTTAGTGATACTCTCAATTGAGTTTTTAATTTGGTTTATCGTTTCCTTCATTTCTAGAATTGTTGTTTAATTTTTTTTATAATCTCTATCTCCTGATAAAAATACTTAACTTCTTCTTTTATCTGTTTATGTAATTCATTTTCAATGTGTTCTTTCACGGTTAGGATTTGCTGTCTCGTATTATCTTTACGTTTCCATTCCATCTGTCTAAGGTATTCCTTGAGTTCTCTATATGACCATTTTTCTGATGACTATAGGTCCTCCTGAATATTTAGGCTGTCCTTCATTGTTTGTACTTATTTTCTTCCTTGATTTTTGTGCTGCTCATGTTACTTCTTGCTCTGTTTTACTGCTGAGTTACTGCTTACTCTTATAAATTAATTTGATGCTTGGGAGGAAAGATTTTAGAAGGAAAGGGAAGAAGTCACTAAAAAGAATGAGAGTAGGCAGGTAGAATTCAAGGAAGGGGGAATAAGAAAATTGAAAAGAAATAATAAGACAAAAGAAAAAAATAGAAAATAAATAAAGAAAAAAATTAAAAATAATGATCATTTAAAAAATGAAAATTAAAATTTAAAATAATAATAATAATAATAAAATAAAAATATTAAAAAAATGAAAACATTTTAAAAAGTAAAAGTACAACAACAACAAAAAAATGAATTTAAATAAAGAATCTAAACCCCACAGTCAGTAGGCCTCACGTTGGAGATCAGAGCAGTATTAACGGCAGGCCTATTTGATCACTTCTGGTTCACAGGAAGGGTGTTCAGGCCACCCTGATTTTAGGCAAATGAGGTGCAAGGGAGCTTATTTTGGACATGGACGTGGGCTGTGTACCTTATGAAAACCTCCAGCCGGAGGTTATGATGAGTGTCTATATGGAAGAAGATGAGGGCCATGTGGGGGTGTTTTGGTTTTAATTGTGGACATTTGTATGGCAGTTGGAAGAGATGACTGGGTCCACCTGGGCTTGAGCTCTGGTGAGATTCCACATAGAGACTGAGTTCTGGAACTGACCTCAGAGAAGTATTGCCATGAATTGTGTTGGGATTTTAGAAGGCCATGCATGAGATTCGCCCTTGAAAAGTGAGATCTAGGCCCAAGGTGGCTTTCCACAGAGCCAAGGGGATCTCAGCCAGGATATCACATAATTTTTTTCCGAAAGACTTGGCAGCCATAGTTGAGAGTCTTAAGACACATGGACCTCACATTGTAGACCTCAATGGGCATGGCTTCATGTGACCTTTTGGCCACCGTTTGGGAAGCCTTGCCTCTGAGTGTTCTCCAGAGCTTTCATTGAAATGAGCTTCCTCACCATTTAATGGTTAATGAATGAATTGAAACCCACAGTGGCTCCGACTTCATCCTTGAAAGTTGGCTAGATAAAAACCATGAAATTTTTGAAATTCCAATGACTAGGTGTCACTGGAGAACCTTTGGATGTCCTCTTGCTGATCATGAGTATAGAAGACATTGCCTTTATTGACTGGGTTTCATGAAAATGGTGTGTAACAGAGATTCCAGTAAGTTGGAGCCTGCTGAGTAGTGTTCCTAGAGCCATGGTAGGCAGGTGTGTGATAAAATATCTCTGGTGTGGCCATGTTTATCTGCCATTGGCTTCCAAATAGCTTGTGACTGACATTTTGCAGCCAGTAGACCCTTATATGTAAAAGCATCTTGTTATATTGAGAGGTTTCAGGGCAATGTTCAGAATCAGGTTGCTATAGTCAATGGGGCAAGCTATGTGGGATAGAAGCCTGGTTGGTGCATTCTCCTACAGAACCCGACCCACCACAACTGACAGAACTCCCTACAGCACTGTGTCCCAGTTGAACTCCTTTTATTTCATGAAGCAAATGCCAAACTCCCAGTGCAACAGCAAGAAACACCACGAAAAGTGGAGGATGACCAAATGGCTTCACAGTCCACATGGGGAGACACTTAGCCCCCAGTGGCCACAGTTTACCTACAAAGAGAAAATTCAGCACTGCTTCCTCATGTTCTTTGGAAAATAAGAAACCATGTCATCCATGTCACATAGATGCAGACCCAGCTTTTATAGTCTCACTACAAAGGAAGCTAATGCTCCTGACAACAAAATATATTTCAAGTGCCCAACCTCAGAGGCAGTTTCTCCACATGTTATGCCGGCAGAGCTTCATGTTTGTGGAGTGTTTACACTGTCCCTTACTTTTGGAAACTCCTCTACCACCTCCAAATTTGTGAACTCCTGAGCATTTTCCATTCCATTTATGTATTCACAGATTTTCTAACTCTTCTCCTCTTATTGTGTCTTACATGGGGCGAATGCAATGCCAAGGCATTGTTCTGAATGAGAGTGGGAAGATTTTTGTGTAGCACATATTTGCTTACACATTGGATACATTTTCCAATTTTCCATTTGAAATACTGAATCCCTGACACTAACAAATTCCCTTATAGACTTTTACTTGTAATCCTAATATGATGGAGAAAAATAACCCAAACAAAATAGAAATACAAGAGGTTCACAGGAGGCATGGTGTATACTTGGACTTGCCTTTCGTATGATAAATGGTAGGTGTTATAAATCTAGCCAATTTTAATTGAAATAGTTCTCCAAGTGTTTTAAAATTTAACAAATATGTGAATAATTGTCTCCCTTTCTCTGTAGCCTATTCAGCACATGTATTTTTTTTATGCACATATAGAATTCTACCTGGTATCACACGTACATTTTGTGAGGTGGCTGACTTGGCAGATACAAATTGTGAGAAGAGATCACTCCTACTAAACGCTGTTGGAACTGAAAATTCAACATATGGGTCAGCTTTCTAGTTGAACAACATAAATCGATGTTCAGTAAAATGATTATTTTTGGATCTGTGGATGATATATATTTCATGGTGAATTTCAATTGGCATACCTAATGCTACTTTTTAATGTTTGTGTGTGTGTGTGTGTATATATATATATATATATATATATATATATATATATATATTCACTCTCCAGATTTTTCAAAATATGAAATTTATTTGTCTTATTATACACTCCCTAAATTCATTCATATTCATATATGTGGATTTATAATCAACTTTTCACAAGTTTATTCTCAGAAATATTCATCAACCTGAAAAACAGATTCGTTTCCTAGTACTGAAAACTTACTTCAGGGGATCATATAATGGCGATGAAACGAGTGCATCAACCCCATGTACAGCGTCACTGTGCAGGAGAATGACGAGTTAGAACGGCTAAAACCTATCTTTTTAGGAATTTCCAGGAAAATTGGGGTGCTCCAAAACCTAGTGGAAGTATTTCCATCTCACGAGGATCAGCGACGGGGCTCAAACGTGAGTGATTTCTCTGCACGGAGTGTCATGCTGCTTATTCAGCAAATCGCCCTGCTGCTAGAGTCTGCGGCACATGCTGAGAAACAACGAGATACCAACACAAATATTCAGCAGTGTGGATTCTGTGGGCTCCTGCCAGCTGTGAAATCACTGTGCTCATTGCTGAATTCTGGGTTTGAGACGGGGGAAGGAAGCGGTCCAATTCAGTTTTCCACACTGGTCAGACCACAGAGAAAGCCAGGGGCCACCATCTTGGAGAGCTGACGTCACCATTCCTGTTTTTGACTGATCGCAGCTCATTCAGCTATAGAACAGGTAATCTCATGATGCCATTCGCCTGTGTCTCACAGACAAATTACTCAGTCCTGCTCCTATCAGAACATACAGCAAGCCCAGAGTGGCCGAATTCTGGCTCCTGGAACTGATCAGGCCCAGGGCTAAAGAACCCGCGGAAACTGCTTCGCGGTCCAGGTCTTGCTGAATACTGTGGAGGTAAATACCTACCGAGCCTTCATAGGCAGTGGCAACAGGATTGAGAAGGGGCTTGTGAGGGCCGGTCAGGACTCACCCGTTGCTTTGGTCACCCGGCAAAGGGAACAAAATGCTGCCATTCGCATGGGATACCAACATGGTAGAGATCTGATGTCATCACAAAGCAACTGAGGAGATAACTTCATCGATACCAGCGGTGACAGAAACAGTTGGTCTCCTCGTAAAAAAAGTGAGTCACAAACACCCGAGTCTCTCACTTTGTCATCAAGCCAGAGGTGGAGAGCAGAGGCGCTGCCCACGCCCGGCACAGGCCAAGGGACCCGTAGGCGTTGTAGTCACGCCATCCCAATTGGAGTAGGGACAGAGCAGAGCCGTCGCCTGTGCCCGGAACAGGCCCATCGACTCGCAGGCGTGGTAGACACGGCACCCCAATTGGAGTAGTGGCAGAGCAGAACCTTCTCCCACGCCCAGTACAAGCCCAGCGGCCCACCGGCGTGGTTGTCAGGTCACTCCAATAGGAGTAGGGGCAGAACAGAGCCAGTGCCCGTGCCCAGAACAGGCCCAGCGACCCGCCGGCGAGGTAGTCACGTCACCCCAATTGGAGTAGGGGCAGAGCAGAACTTTCGCCTGTGCCCGGAACCAGCCCAGCGACCTGCTGGCATGCTAGTCACTACACCCCATTTGGAGTAGGGGCAGAGAAGATCCGCCCCATGTGCCCGCAAAATGGGCAGACCTGCGACCGTTCAGCGAACAGGCCCAGTGGCATACCGGCATGGTAGACACGTCATCCCAATTGGAGTAGAGGCAGAGCAGAGCCGCCTCCTGTGTCTGGAACAGGCCCAACGACCTGCCAGCAGGGTAGACACGTCATACCAATTGGAGTAAGGGCAGAGTAGAGATGCCGGCCGCTCCTTCAAGATAGGTAGACCTGCAACCAACCAGCAGAACAGGCCTAGCAGCCCGTCAGCGTGGTAGAGAGATTCACCCCAATTGGGGGATCAGCACAGCCACCCCCCGCTCCTGCAAGGGAGACTTTTCAACTATACAAGAGCAATATAAATGTATACGGGTAAAATTTCAAAAACACAACAGTTTCACCAAGCAGAGAGAAATGCGAGCAGTATGAAAAGACAAGGAAGGAAAGGACCACAAGCAATGCAGGTGAACACAACTTTAGAAGAGGTAATATCTGCATCACATGGAATGTCAGATGAAGAATTCAGGATACACATGCTGCAGATGATTGGGAGTCTCAAGGAAGACATTAGACAACAAAATCAGACAATGAAAGATCACTTCGACAATGAATTACATAAACAAATCCAAGAAGCAAAAGATCAACTATACAGGGAGATAGAGGTTGTAAAAACAAACAAACAGAAATTCTAGAATTGCAGGAAGCAATAAACCAACTTAAAAACTCAATTGAGAATACTACCAGCAGAGTAGAACACTTACAACATAGAACATCAGACAATGAAGACAAAGTATTTCAACTTGAAAAGAACATAGACAGCTCAGCAAGACTGTTCAGAAACCATGAGCAGAATATCCAAGAAATATGGGATAACGTAAAGAGACCAAACTTAACAATCATTGGGATACAGGAAGGTATAGAGTTCCAAACCAAAGGAATGAGCAACCTATTCAATAAAATAATACGAGAAAACTTCCCAGACATGATAAATGAAACAGAATCCCAAGTCCTAAAAGCCTACAGGACGCCAAATGTGCAAAATCATAAGAGATCCACACCTAGACACATTATAATGAAGATGCCCAACATACAGAAAACGGAGAAAATTTTAAAAGCTACAAGAGAAAGGAAGCAGATTACATTTAGGGGTAAACCAATCAGGATAACAGCTGATCTTTCAAAACAGACTCTGAAAGCTAGAAGATCCAGGAATAACATATTTCAAACACTGAAAGAAAATGGGTTCCAACCAAGAATTGTGTATCCAGCAAAATTAAGCTTCAGGATGGAAGATGAAATTAAAACCTTCCACGATAAACAAAAGTGAAAAGAATTTGCAGCGAGAAAACCATCTCTTCAAAACATCCTCGGCAAAACATTGCAGGAAGAGAAAATGGAAAATAAAAATGAAAACCAACAATGGAAGGTAGGATATTAAAGGGGAGAAATAATCAAAGAAGAAAACAAACCATGTTTAGTTACATAAATAAACAAATGTGGCTGGAAGAACAACCCATATCTCAATAATAACCCAAAATGTTAATGGCTTAAAGTCAACAATTAAGACACACTGGCTAGTAGAATTGATAACAAAACAAGACCCAACAATATGCTGCCTACAGGAGACACATTTGATAGGAAAATGCATACATAGAGTGACGGTGAAAGTTTGGGAAAAAACATATCACTCATATGGACTTCGGAAAAAAGCAGGAGAGTCCATTCTCATATCAAATAAAGTAGATTTCAAGCCAAAGTTAATCAAAAGGGATAAAGAGAGACACTACATACTGCTCAAGGGAACCATACATCAACAAGACACAACAATCATAAATATATATGCCCCAAACAATGGTGCAGCTATGTTCATCAAACAAACTCTTCTCAAGTTTAAGAGTCTAATAGACCACAATACAAAAATCATTGGAGACTTCAACACACCTCTCTCACCACTAGACAGATCTTCCAAACAAAAGTTGAATAAGGAAACTATAGAACTCAATAACACAATTAATAACCTAGACTTATTTGACATATGTAGAATATAACACCCAACATCAAGCAGTTACATTTTTCCTCAGCAGCACATGGATCCTTCTAAAAAATTGATAATATATTATGTCACAGGGCAACTCTTAGACAATATAAAGGAGTGCAGATAATACCATGCATCTTATCTGATCATAATGGAATGAAACTAAAAATCAATGATAAAAGAAGGAAGGAAAAATCATGCATCACTTGGAGAATGAACAATAGGTTACTGAGTGATCAAAGGGTTATAGAAGACATCAAGGAAAAAATTTAAAAATTCTTAGAGATAAATGAAAACGCAGACACAACATATCGGAATCTATGGGACACATTGAAAGCAGCTCCAAGAGGAAAATTCATTGCTTGGAGATCATTCCTTAAAAAAAGAAACAACCAACAAATAAATGATCTCATACTTCATCACAAAATTCTAGAAAAAGAATACAAATGCAACAGCAAAAGAAGCAGATGGCAAGAAATCATTAAAATCAAAGCTGAAGTTAATGAAATTGAAACAAAAGAAACAATTGAAAAAACTGACAAAACTAGTAGTTGGTTCTTTGAAAAAATAAATAAAATCGACATACCCTTAGCCATGCTAATGAAGAGAAGAAGAGAGAGAACTCAAATTACTAGCATAAGGGATTAAAAAAGGAAATATCGCAACAGATATTTCAGAAATACAGAAGATAATCAGAAAGTAATTTGAATCCTTATACTCCAATAAAATAGAATAGTGAAGCATCGATAAATTTATTAAGTCATATGATCTGCCCATATTGAGTCAGGAGGACATAGACAACCTAAACAGACCAATATCAATTGAGGAAATAGAAGAAACCAACAAAAGACTACCAAATTAGAAAAGCCCAGGATCGTATGGGTATACAGCAGAGTTTTACAAAACCTTTAAATTGGAACTAATACCAATATTTTTCAAGCTATTTCAGAAAATAGAAAAAGAGGGATATCTTCCAAATTCATTCTACGAGGCCAACATCACCCTGATTCTTACACCAGACAAAGACACTTCAAAGAAAAAAAACTACAGACCAATATCTCTAATGAACCTACATGAAAAAATCCTCAATAAAATTCTGGCGAATTGGATACAAAAACATATCAAAAAATTGTGAATCCTGATCAAGTAGGATTCATCCGTGTGATGCAAGGCTGGTTCAATATACGGAAATCAATAAATGTTACTCACCACATCAATAGACTTAAAAATAAGAACCATATGATCATCTCGATAGATGCATAAAAAGCATTTGACAATGTACAGCATTGAGGTATGTTCCTCTAGTGATAAGAGGAACATACCTCAATATTGTAAAAGCAATCTATGCTAAGCTTCAGGCTAGCATCATTCTGAATGGAGTAAAATTGAAGCATTCTCTCTAAAATCTGGAACAAGAGAGGGATGCCCTCTCTCACCACTTCTGTTCAACATAGTTCTCGAAACACTGGCCAGAGCAATTAGACATATGAAAGAAATAAAAGGCATAAAAACAGGAAAAGAAGAACTTAAATTATCTCTATTGCAGATCACATGATTCTATATATAGCCGTCCCAAAATGGTCTACAAAGAAACTAGTGGAACTAACAAATGAATTCAGCAAAGTGGCAGGATATAAAATCAACATGCATAAATCAAAGGCATTCCTGTATATCAGCGACAAATCCTCTAAAATGGAAATGAGGACAACAACTCCATGCACAATATCCTAAAAGAAAAATAATAATAATTAGGTATCAACCAAACAAAAGATGTGAAAGTCTTATACAATGGAAACTACAGAACCCTAAAGAGAGAAATAGAAGAAGATCTTAGAAGATGTAAAAATATATCCTGTTCATGGATAGGCAGAACTAACATCATCAAAACGGCGATATTACCAAAAGTTCTCTATAGGTTTAATGCAATGCCAATCAAAATCCAAACGGCATTTCTTGTAGAAATAGAGAAAGCAATCATAAAATTCATATGGAAAAATAAAAGACACAGAATAGCAAAAACAATGCTAAGCAGGAAGTGTGAATCAGGCGGTATAGCGATACCAGACTTCAAACTATACTATAGAGCAATAGTAACAAAAATAGCATGCTACTGGTACCAAAACAGGCGGGTGGACCAATGGTACAGAATAGAGGACACAGAAACCAAGCCAGAAAACTAAAGTATCTTATATTTGATGGAGGGGCTAAAAGCATGCAATGGAGAAAGATAACATCTTCAACAAATGGTGATGGGAAAACTGGAAATCCATATGCCACAAAATGAAACTGAATCCCTTTCTCTTGCCATGCACAAAAGTTAACTCAAAATGGATCAAGGAGCTTGATATCAAATCAGAGACACGGCATCTGATAGAAGAAAAAGTTGGCTACGATCTACATTCTGTGGGGTCGGGCTACAAATTCCTCAATGGGACACCCATAGCACAAGAGTTAATAGCTAGAAACAACAAATGGGACTTACTCAAACTAAAAAGTTTTTTTTCTCAGCAAAAGGAACAATAAGAGTGGTAAATAGGGAGCCTAAATCCTGGGAACAAATGTTTACTCCTCACACTTCAGATAGAGCCCTAATATTCAGAGTATACAGAAATTAGACAATAAGATAACAAATAACCCAATAAACAAATAGGCCAAGGACCAGAACAGACACTTCTCAGAAAAGGACATACAATCAATCAACAAGTACATGAAAAAATGCTTACAATATCCAGCAGTCAGAGAAATGCAAATCAAAACCACCATAAGATACCATCTCACTCCAGTAAGATTGGCAGCCAGTATGAAGTCAAACAACAACAAGTGCTGGTGAGGATGTGGAGAAACAGGTACACGTGTACATTATTGGAGGCACTGCAAATTGGGGCAGCCAATTTGTAAAGCAGTATCAAGATTTCTTGGAAAGCTGGGAATGGAACTACCATTTGACCCAGCTCTTCCACTTCTCAGTCTATTCCCTAAAGACCTTAAAAGAGCATGCTACAGGGACAGTGCTACATCAATGTTCATAGCAGCACAATTCACAATAGCAAGACTGTGGAACCAACATATATGCCGTTCACTAGAAGAATGGATAAAAAAAAATGTGGCATTTATACACAATGGAGTATTACTCAGCATTAAAAAATGACAAAATCTTAGAATTTTCAGGAAAAGAGATGGCATTAGAGCAGATTATGCTAAGTGAAGCTAGCCAATCCCTAAAAAACAAATGCCAAATGCCTTCTTTGATATAAAGAGAGTAACTAAGAACAGAGTAGGGATGAAGAGCATGAGAAGAAGATTAATATTAAATAGGGATGAGAGGTGGGAGAGAAAAAGAGAGAGAAGGGAAATTTCATGTAAATGGAAGGAGACCCTCAGGGTTATACAAAATTACATACAAGAGGAAGTGAGGGGAAAGGGAAAAATAATACAAAAATGGAGAAATTTATTACAGTATAGGGGGTAGAGAGAGAAGAGGGAAAGAGAGGGGAGGGGAGGTGGGATAGTAGAGGATAGGAAAGGCAGCAGAATACAATAGACACTAGTATGGCAATATGTAAATCAATGGATGTGTAACTGATGTGATTCTGCAATCTGTATACGGGGTAAAAATGGGATTCATAATGCACTTGAATCAAAGTGTGAAATATGATATATCAAGAACTATCTAATGTTTTGAACAACCATAAAAAAATATATAAAAAAAAGAAAACTAACTTCAGTGAATGAGGCACGCGAATCCTAATATTTCTACAGTAACTGACCAAGTTTAACATCAATACAAGTAGATTACTATGGGACATGATGTGTATTTTTACATTAAGTTTTATTCAACACTGGTACATTACTATTTCATCAGTTTATGCACATCATAGGATATATATTTCATAAACAATTTAGCAAAATTTATAGGCATTTGTTTCACTTCAATCACTTCCTGTTTCAAAACACATGTATTCCTCCATATTTCTTGACTGGTCTTTGCATTAGACTTCTTTCCAAACACATTATTTTCGATTTCCATAATCACTTTTGAAGCAAAACTCACACACTCTTCATGATAAACCAAAACACTAATATTACCATTAGATGTATAACTGGTTGGAATAAATTAATGTATATCAATATAAGGTTTATTGTATATTTTCAGATATCAATTCAATCCATTATTTAAAGTTGGAACCCGTTATATTATTAATTCACAGAATGCTCTATTCATGCTTTATCTCTATATTCATAGACACAGGGTACACCTCTTTGTACCCCCAATACTAATTTTACGTCTTCAATATATTGCTCCCAGAAATGGTGGTAAAAATACTCATGTCACCTGATCTACATATACATTTTATCACAGTAATATTCTGGACAAAAAAAAATGTAAAGGTCACACTTATGATTGTACCAAAGCCTAAATGGAAAGAGAACATGGATTACTAAAATCATCCATGTCCAGGTTGCCTAATGCTCTCAAATGTCAATCCTATTGGTTACTACATAATTGTTCTTCCTAAGATTATATATTCAAACTCAACCCTGGTGAAAATGACTAATGCTATCACTCACTTAATACTTTGCCTGATTTCATAATGTCTCTATTGATATCAGCTTTTCTACATATTTCCCCAAATTTCATCATAATGACTGACTCTTCATATGTGCTGACATTTACATTAACTCTCTAACTGAAACCCTATTGCTAAAGAATTTTCAGTCCAAATCCTACACTCACTCTTCTTCCTGAACCTACCAACAATCTTCCTAATCCTAACGACTATCCCTTTTGACTAGATGTTCTCTTCTACATTCAGTCATCCAAGGTACAAGGTCCTATGCCATTGTATATCGAATTATCTGAGACATCTTTGCAGAACATAATTCAAAACTAAGTATCCCAATCAAGGGCCCAATGCCCTTCTGAGCTTCAAATCATTCCTAGATTTCTTTTTTCATACTTATATTTCACCTCGATATTCTTGTAAATATTGCAGTTTCCCAAGACCATTATTTATTGCACAGAATGATTCCTAACCCAAATAGAACCTGTTATTAACCTTAAACATACACTGTTCTCTCAATCTCTTTTTACAGAAGAGCAGGGACAGAGTCGTTCTTACAATACAGGAAAGTAGGGGACATTCCACCTGCTGAGAACCTCAAAGATCCATTGAGAAATGAAACCTGGAGAAGATGTAGGCAGGTATGAAGGACCTGAGAGAGCAAAAGCCATCTTCCATGGCAAACAACCTGCTCAGGATGAAGGGATGTGTCTGAATCAGCCTCTCTCTTCTTATTGTAGAGAAGATGGACCAAACCAGGCCTGTGTGGAGAGCTGCTCCTGGGTGCCTATGGTTGATATACCATTCTACCTTGTGAAAGTGTCACAGGAAGTAGGGGCAGCCTCCATCTCATGGAAGACTTGGAAGCAACTGTTAGGACAAAGTGGTTGCCAAGGCAGTGACCTCATTCAGTTCCAAAGAAAGTGACATACCTCATTTCCTTGGTGATGGAACTCTCTGAACTTGGTATCCAAGAAGCCAGGCACCCAGAGGCAGCCCCAGTCCCAGTGGGCTCACTTGTTTGGATTTACCAAGGACCGAGTCATTCTTTCTTGGTACCTACTGATGTGAGGATAGCGAAACGCCAGGAGAGCTCTGAAGAGGGACCTTTCCACAGAAATCAGGTAGTGGCTCACCCCTTTTTCCTGAAAACTTCACAGAGTTGGCCAAGGCAACCAGATCTGAGAGAGGACAGGCCATGTTCTGAGAATAGGTAGGAAAGTTGGTTTGTTTGGTTTGGAGTGGATTGTTTCTAGTAAGTCGTTTGACCAGGCGAGTGTTTCTGTGTCTGTGTATCCCACTGTGTCCGTTGTTGCAGACTTTAGAAAAGAGAATGCATTAATGGATGCGTCCAGTCTAGTATAAATCTTCTCATAATTCATCCTGCCCAATTTATGAATGGACTGCAGCTTGTCTTATCGAGAGGCAACACCTTCTATCTTTCTAAGTTCCTGTTTTCTTCCTGAATTCTGGCCACTCTCCAGAATAGGCTCATGGTTTTGTTTCCAAGATATGTACCACTCCAAGCTCTGTGACATGGCCATGTACTGGATAGCTGAAGAGAATGGCCAGGATTTCAGAAAACTCAGGTATCAGTGTGAAAAGGGAGTATCAGTGGAGAAACCCTGCTTTGAGCCTTTTGCTTACCTATTGTTCTGTTGCACTGAATGTCAGGAAAGTCTTTGGATCAGGCCACCCCTTTGTGAAGCCTGAAGAAAAGAGTTTTCAAATGGAAATGAATGGCCATCACCTGTGGCTCTTTGCTTAATTGCTTTGGAAAGGGATGTGGCTGAATTAGTCTCTTGGCCTTGTGTGTGGCTGTGACTTACATTCTCAACACCTGATGGATCTAAAGAATGCTCCCATGTGTGCATCCAAAACCATAATCGCAAAAAGATCAGTCATTGTGGATGAATTCTCTTGCCTTCCTCTGTTAGGTTCCTGACCTCCGTCAAGTGAGAAAATGGATTCTTTGGGTCAAATGAGTTCTTCAAAGCCCTGCAGAGGTGCTTGGGGTTTCGCATGACTCCAAATCACATAAAGAATCTATACCTGAAAATCAGTAGGCCTCAAATTGGAGAAACAGAGCATTACTAATGGCAGGCTTATTTGATCACTCCTGATTCACAGGAAGGGTGTCCAGGCCACCCTGACTTTAGGCAAATGAGGGGCAAGTGAGCTTATTTTGGACACTGTCTTGGGCTTCACCCCTCATGGAAATCTTCAGCCAGACATTACGATGAATGACAACATGTAAGAAGATGAGGGCCATGTGAGAGTGTTTTTGTTTTAATTTTGGTCATTTGTGTGGCGGTTGGAAGAAATGACTGGGTCCACCTGGGCTTGAACTCTGGTGTGATTCCCCTTAGAGATTGAGTTGTGGAACTGACCTCAAAGAAGTATTGCCATGAATTTTGTTGGGCTTTTAGGAGGCCACACGTGAGAGTCACCTTTGGAACTGAGATCTAGGCCCAGGGTTGCTTTAAACAGAACACTGGGAATCTCTGCCAGGATATCACATGTTTTTATTCTGAAAAACTTGGCAGCAATAGTTGAGAGTCAAAACACACATGGACCTCACATTGTAGACTTCAATGGGCCTGGCTTAATGTGACCTTTTGGCCACTCTTTGGGAAGCCTTGCCTGTGAGAGTTCTCCAGAGCTCTCATTGAAATGAGCATCCTCACCATTTAATGGTTCCTGAAAGAATTGAAACCCACAGTGCCTCCAACTTCATCTGTGAAAAATGGCTAGATAAATACCATGAAATTTTTGAAATTCCCATGACCAGGTGGCACGGGAGAACCTTTGGATGTCCTGTTGCTCATCATGAGTTTACCAGACAGTGCCTTGATTGACTGGGATTCATGAAAATGGTGTAGAACAGAAATGCCAGTAAGTTGGAGCCTGCTGAGTAGTGGGTCTAGAGCAGTGGTGGGCACGTGTGTAATAAAACATCAGTGGTAGGGCCATGAGGATCTATGATTGGATTCCAAATGGCTTGTGACTGACATGGTGCAGCTAGCAGACCCTTATATGTAAAGTCATCTGGTTATATGGAGAGTTTTCAGGGTAATGTTCAGAATCAGGTTAATATCAACAAGGAAGCAATGGGGCAAGCAATGAGGGATAGAAGCCTGGTTGGTGCATTCTCCTATAGACACTGATGCACCACACGTGACAGAACTCCCTCCAGCACTGTGTCCCAGTTGAACTCCTTGTATTTTGTGAATCAAATACCAAACTCCCAGTGCAGCAGCAAAAACACCACAAAATTGGAGAATGACCAAATGTCTTCACAGTCCACACGGGGAGACACTTAGTCCCCAGTGGCCATACTTTACATACAGAGAGAGGATTCACCAGTGCTGTCTCATGATCATTGGAAAATAAGAAACCCTGTCCTCCTGGTCACATAGATGCAGACCCAGCTTTGATGGTCTCACTACAAAGGAAGCCGAATCTCCTGAAAACAACATATACTTCATGTGCCCAACCTCAGAGGCAGTTTCTCACAAAGTTTTTAGGCCAGCAGAGCTCCATGTTTGTGAAGTGTTTACCCTGTCCCTTACTTTTGAAAACTCCTCTGCCACCTCCAAGCTTGTGAACTCCTGAGCATGTTCCATTCCAGATATATATTCACTGATTTTCTAACTCTTCTCTTCTAATTGTGTCTTACTTGGGGCGAAGGTAATGTCAAGGCATTGTTCTGGATGAGAGTGGGAGGATATTTTTGTAGCACATATTTGCATACACACTGGATTCATTTTCCAAATTTCCTTTTGAAATACTGAATCCCTGACACTAACCCATACCTATTAGACTCAGACTACTCATCCTAATAAAATGGAGAAAAAAAACCCAAACCGAATAGAAATACAAGAAGTTCAGAGAAGGCATGTTGGATAGTAGGACTTGCCTTTTGCATTATATAAGGTAGGAGTTATAAATCTAGTCAAATTTTAATTGAAATACTCTCCATGTGTTTTTAATGTAAACAAATATGTGAATTATTTTTTCCGTTTCTCTCTAGCCTATTCACACATGTATATTTATATGCACATATAGAATCCTACCAGGTATCACAAGTACATTTTTGTGAGGTTGCTGACTTGGCAGATACAAATTGAGAGAAGACATCACTCCTCCTAAACACTGTTGGAACTGAAAATTTAACCTATAGGGGAGCTTCCTAGTAGAACAACATTATACACAAATTTAGGTTCAGTAAAATAAATACTTTTGCATCTGTGGATGATAAATATTTAATGGTGAAATTCGATTGGCATATATATTGCTACTTCTTTATGTATGTGTGGGTTTTTTTGTGTGTATGTGTGTTTGTATGTGTATATATATATATATATATATATATATATATATATATATATATATATATATAAACACTCTCCAGATTTTTCAAAATATGAAATATATGTGTCTTATATACACTCTCTAAATTCATTCATGTTCATGTATGTGGATTTATAACCAACTTTCACAATATTATTCTCAGAAATATTCATCTACCTGAAATACATATTTGTTTCCTAGTAATGAAAATTAACTTCAGGGAATGGTGCATACAAATCCTAATAATTCTACAGTAACAGACCCAGTCTAACTTCAATACAAGTAGATTCCTATGGGACATGATATGTAATTTGACGTTCATTTGTATTCACCACCGGTACATTATTATTTCTTCAATTTTTGCACATAATAGGATATACATTTAATCCACAAATTCTCAAATTTATAGGAATTTGTTTCAACTTTAATGACTTCCTGCTTCAGAACATATGTATTGTCAGGGTGTCTTGACTGGTCTTTTCATGAGGCTTCTTTCCAACCACATTATTTTCGATTTCCATAATCACTTTTGAAGCAAAACTCACACACTCTTCATGATTAACAAAAACACTAATATTACCATTAGATGTATGACTGGTTGGAATGAATTAATGTATATCAATATAAGGTTTATTGTATATTTTCAGATATCAATTCAATCCATTATTTAAAGTTGTAACCAGTTATATTATTTATTCACAGTATGGTTTATTCATGCTTTATCTCTATATTCATAGACACAGGGTACACCTCTTTGTACCCCCAATACTAATTTTACATCTTCAATATTTTGGTAGAAATACTCATGTCACCTGATCTACATATACATTTTATCACAGTAATATTCTGGACGAAAAATGTAAAGGTCACACTTATGATTGTACCAAAGCCTAAATGGAAATACAACATGGATTACTAAAATCATCCATGTCCAGGTTGCCTAATGCTCTCAAATGTCAATCCTATTGCTTACTACATAATTGTTCTTCCTAAGATTATATATTCAAACTCAACCCTGGTGAAAATGTCTAATCCTATCACTCACTTAATACTTTGCCTGATTTCATAATGTCTCTATTGATATCAGCTTTTCTACATATTTTCCCAATTTCATCATAATGACTGACTCTTCATATGTGCTGACATTTACATTCACTCTCTAACTGAAACCTTTGCTAAAGAACTTTTGTTTTATATATTTTCAGATATCAATTCAATCTATTATTTAAAGTGAGACCAGTTATATTATTTATTCACAATGTGGTCTCTTCATACATTATCTCCATATTCATAGACTCAGGGTACACCTCTTTGTACCCCCAATACTAATTTATTGGACTTCAAAACGTTGCTCTCGGAAATGCTGCAAGAAATACTCATGTCACCTGATCTACATATACATTTTATCACAGTAATATTCTGGAAAAAAATGTAAAGGTCACACTTATGATTGTACCAAAGCCTAAATGGAAAGAGAACATAGATTACTAAAAACATCCATGTCCAGGTTGCCTAATGCTCTCAAATGTCAATCCTATTTGTGACAACATATTTGTTTCTTCCTAAGATTATATATTCAAACTCAACCCTGGTGAAAATGTCTAATCCTATCACTCACTTTATACTTTGCCTGATTTTGTAATGTTTCTATTGATATCTGCTTTTCTACATATTTTCTCCAGTTCATCATAGTGACTGACTCTTCATATGTGCTGAAATTTACATTAACTCTCTAACCGAAACCCTATTGCTAAACAACATTTGGTCCAAATCCTATACTCACTCTTCTTCCTAAACCTACCGACTATCTTCCTAATCTTACCGACTATCCCTTTTTGACTGAATGTTCTCTTCTCCATTCAATCATCCAAGGTACAAGGTCGTATGCCATTGTATTTGAAATTATCTGAGACACCTTTGCAGAACATAATTCAAAGCTAGTTATCTCAATCAAGGGCCCAATGACTTCTGGGCTTCATTCGTACCTAGATTTCTGTTTTCATACTTGTATTTCACCTCTATATTATTAGAAATATCACAGCTTCCAATACCATTATTCATCCAGCAGAATGACTCCTAATCCAATTGAAACATTTTATTAACCATAACCATACGCTGTTCCCTCAATCTAACTTTACAGAAGAGAAGAGACAGAGTTGGCCTTACAATACAGGAATGTAGGGGATCTTCCACCTGCGGAGAAACTCAAAGATCCATGCAGAAATGATCTTTGGAGAACATGTAGGAAGCTATGAAGGACCTGAGAAAGCAAAAGTCAATTTCCATGGAAAACAACCAGGTCAGCATGAAGGGTTGTGTCTGAATCAGCCTCTCTCTTCTTAATGTAGAGAAGATGGACCAAACCAGGCCTGTGTGGAGAGCTGTTCCCGGGTGCCTATGGTTGATATACCATTCTAACTTGTGAAAGTGTCACAGGAAGTAGGGGCAGCCTCCATCTCATGGGACCTTTGGAAACAACTGTTAGGACAAAGTGCTTCCAAAGCTGTGACCACTTTCAATTCCTGAAAGAAGTGACCTCACCTCACTTCCCTCAATTCCTGAAAGAAGTGACCTCACTTCACTTTCAATTCCTGGATCTTGGGATCCAGGAATTCAGGAACAAAAGACAGTCCCAGTTCCAGTCCCAGTGGTCTCATTTGTTTGAATTTACCAAGGACAGAGTCAGTGTTTCTTGGTACCTACTGTTGTGACGATGGCCAAATGGCAGGAAATCTCTGAAGAGGGGCCTTTCATGAGAAAGCAGGTAGTGGCTCACAGCTGGCTCCTGACAATTTCATAGAGTTTGCCAAGGAGTCCAAATATGAGACAGGAGTTGCCATTTCAGGGGAACATAGTATGGCCCATAAGTCAGAGGACACTCCCGATAGTCACAGACCTACTTGGCAGAAGGAGGTGCCTTTGTGTGTGTGGGTGTGTTTTTGTGGTTTTGTTTCATGTTCTGAGAATAGGCAGGGAACACGGTTTGTTTGGTTTGGAGTGAACTGTTTCTAGTAAGTCGTTTGGCAAGGCGAGTGTTTCTGTGTCTGCGTATCCCACTGTTATCCGTGGTTGTAGACATTAGAAAAGATATTGGATTAATGGATGTGTCCTGTCTAGTAGAAAGCTTCCCAGAATTCATCCTGCACAATTTATGAATGGACTGCAGCTTGCCGTATCAATGGGCTACACCTGCAATCTTCCTAAGTTCCTGTTTTCTTCCTGAATTCTGGCCACTCTCCAGAATTGGCTCATGATTTTTTGTGCAAGATATATACCACCTCCAAGCTCTGTGACATGGCCATGTACTGGATAGCTGAAGGGAATGGCGAGCATGACAGAAAACTCAGAAATCACTGTGACCATTAAAGTCTCAGTGGAGAAACCCTGCTTTGGGCCTTTTGGTTACCTATTGTTCTGTTGCCCTGAATGTCAGGAAGGTCTTTGCATTAGGCCACCCCTTTGTGAAGAAAACAGTTTTCAAATGGAAATGAATGGGCATCACCTGTGGCTCTTTACTTAATTGCTTTGAAAAGGATGTGTCTCATTCAGACCATTGGCCCTGTGTGAGGCTGTTGCTTAGTTTCTCATCACCTGATGGATCTAAAGAAAGATTCCATGTGTACATCCAAAACCAAAGTGGCAAAAAGAGTAGTCATTGTGGATAAAGTCTCTCGCCTTACTCTGTAAGGTTCCTGACCTCCCTCAAGTGAAAATAGGGATCCTTTGTGTCAAATGAGTTTCTCAAAGCCCTGCAGATTCTATCCCATAGGTGCTTGGGTTTTCGAATGACTCCAATTCACATAAAGAATCTAAAACCCACAGTCAGTTGTTCTCAAATTGGAGAAGTGGAGCAGTATTAATGGCAGGCCTATTTGATTACTTCTGGTTCACAGGAAGGGTGTACAGGCCACCCTGACTTTATTCAAAATGAGGGGCAAGGGAGATTATTTTTGACACTGTCTTGGGTGGAGCCCCTTATGGAAACCTCTAGCCAGAATTAATGATGAGTGTCTATATGGAAGAAGATGTGGGTCATGTGGGAGTGTTTTGGTTTTAATTGTGGTCATTTGAATGGCAGTTGGAAGTGATGACTGGGTCCACCTTGGTTTGAACTCTGATGTCATTCCCCTTAGAGACTGAATTGTGGTACTGACCTCAGAGAAGTATTGCCATGAATTGAGTTCGGATTTTAGGAGGCCACGCATGAGATTCACCCTTGAAAACTGAGATCTAGGCCCAGGTTGGCTTTGCACAGAGCACTGGGAATCTCAGCCAGGGTATCACATGATTTTATTCTGAAAGACTTGGCAGCCATAGTTGAGAGTCAAAACACACATGGACCTCACATTGTAGACCTCAATGCGCCTAGCTTCATGTGATCATTGGCCACTCTTTGGGAAGTCTTGCTTATGAGAGATCTCCAGAGCTTTCTTTGAAATGAGCTTCCTCACCATTTAATGGTTCCTAAATGAAGTGAAACCCACATTGCCTTCAACTTCATCCTTGAAAAATGGCTAGATAAATACCATGAAATTTTTTTTAAAATTTCCATGACCAGGTGGCACTGGTGAACCTTTGGATATCCTGTTGCTGACTATGAGTATACCAGACAGTGCCTGATGGACTGGGTTTCAAGAAAATGGTGTAAAGCAGAGATGCCAGTAATTTGGAGCCTGGTGAGTAGTGGGCGTAGAGCTGTGGTCGGCAGGTGTGTGATAAATCATCTGTGGTGCGGCCATGTGGATCTTCCATTGGCTTCCAAATTGCTTGTGACTGACATGGTGCATCGAGCAGACCCTTATATGTAAAGACGTATTGTTATTTGGAGAGGTTTCAGGGCAATGTTCAGAATCAGGTTGCTATGGTCAAGAGGCAAGCTATTTGGGATAGAACCTTGGTGGGTGCATTCTCCTGCACACCCTGTCCCACCACACGTGAGAAACTCCCTCCACCACTCTGTCCCAGTTAACTCCTTGTATTTTGTGAAGCAAATACCAAACTCCCAGTGCAGCAGCAAGAAACACCACAAAATGTGGAGGATGACCAAATGGCTTCACAGTCTACACGGGGAGACACTTTGCCCCCAGTGACCACAGTTTACCTACAGAGATTGAATTCAGCACTGCTGACTCATGTTCATTGGAACATAAGAAACCATGTCCTCCAGGTCACATAGATTCAGACCCAGCTTTGATGCTCTCATTACAAAGGAATCTAAAGCTCCTGACAACAACATATATTTCAAGTGCCCAACCTCAGAGGCAGTTTCTGAAGAAGTCTTTAGGCCAGAAGAGCTCCATGTTTGTGGAGTGTTTACCCTGTCCCTTACTTTAGGAAACTACTCTACCACCTCCAAGGTTGTGAACTTTTGAGCATCTTAAATTCCAGATATATATTCCCAGATTTTCTAACTCTTCTTCTCTAATGATGTATTACTTCGGGCGAGGGTAATGTCAAGGCATTGTTCTGGATGAGAGTGAAATATTTCTCCATGTGTTTTTTTTTCAATAATTTTATTTCATATAATTATTTTATTTTTTTAATTGGTTGTTCAAAACATTACAAAGCTCTTGACATATCATATTTCATACTTTAGATTCAAGTGGGTTATGAACTCCCATTTTTATCCCAAATACTGTTTGCAGAATCACATCGATTACACATCCACATTTTTATAATGCCCGATTAGTAACTGTTGTATTCTGCTAACTTTTCTATCTTCTACTATCGCCCCTCCCCTCCCATCTTCTCTATCTACCCCATCTACTGTAATACATTTATCTCCTTGTTTATTTTCCCATTCCCCTCACAACTTCTTATATGTAATTTTGTGTAACAATGAGGGTCTCCCTCCATTACCATGCAATTTCCTTTATCTCTCTCTTTCCACCCTCCACCTCATGTTTCTGCTTAATGTTAATCTTTTCTTCCTGCTCTTCCTCCCTGCTCTGTTGTTAGTTGCTCCCATTATATCAAAGAAGACATTTGGTGTTTGTTTTTTAGGGTTTGGCTAGCTTCACTAAGCATATTCTGCTCTAGTGCCATCCATTTCCCTGCAAATTCCATGATTTTGTCATTTTTTAATGCTGTGTAATACTCCATGGTGTATAAATGCCACATTTTTTTTATTTTTATTTTTTATTTTTTATTTATTTTTATTTTTTTCATCTTTCATACATTTGATTCATGTGAGTTATGCTTTTCCCTTTTTACCCCAAATACAAATTGCAGAATCACATCAGTAATACATTCACAATGTTTACATAATGCCATATTAGTGACTGTTGTATTCTGCTGTCTTTCCTATCCCCTACTATCCCCCCTCCTCTCCCCTCCCATCTTCCTCCTCTACCTCATCTGTTGTTGTTCCATTCTCTCCCCCCCCTTTCCCCTCACAACCTCATATATGTGATTTTGTATAACGATGTGGTTTTCCTTCCATTTCCAGGCAATTTCCCTTCCCTCTCCCTTTCCCTCCCTTCATTCGTCTCAGTTTAATGTTAATCTTTTCCTCATGCTCTTTCCCCGTGTTCAGTTCTTAGTTGTTCTCCTTAAATCAAAGAAGACATTTGGCATTTGTTTTTTAAGGATTGGCTAGCTTCACTTAGCATAATCTGCTCTAATGCCATCCATTTCCCTGCAAATTCCATGATTTTGTCATTTTTTAGTGCTGCATAATACTCCATTGTGTATAGATGCCACAATTTTTTATCCATTCATCTATTGAAAGGCATCTAGGTTGATTCCACAGTCTAGTTATTGTGAATTGTGCTTCTATGATCATTGATGAGGCAGTATCCCTATAGTATGCTCTTTTAAGGTCCTCAGGGAATAGTCCGAGGAGGGCGATAGCTGGGTCTAATGGTGGTTCCATTCCAAGCTTTCCCAGGATACTCCATACTGCTTTCCATACTGGCTGCACCAATTTGCAATCCCACCAGCAATGTACAAGTGTACCCTTTTCCACACAACCTTGCCAGCACTTATTGTTTTTTTGACTTTCTAATGGCTGCCAGTCTTACTGGAGTGAGATGGTATCTTAGGGTGGTTTTGATTTGCATTTCTCTGACTACTAGAGATGGTGAGCATTTTTTCATGTACTTATTGATTGATTGAATGTCCTCTACTGAGAAGTGTCTGTTCAGGTCCTTGGCCCATTTGTTGATTGGTTTATTTGTTATCTTATTGTTTAATTTTTTGAGTTCTTTGTATATTCTGGAAATTAGGGCTCTATCTGAAGTGTGGGGAGTAAAGATTTGTTCCCAGGATGTAGGCTCCCTATTTACTTCTCTTATTGTTTCTGTTGCTGAGAAAAAAACTTTTTAGTTTAAGTAAGGCCCATTTGTTTATTCTTGTTATTAACTCTTGGGCTATGGGCGTCCTATTAAAGAATTTGGAGCCTGACCCCACAATATGTAGATCAGAGCCAACTTTTTCTTCTATCAGGTGCAGGGTCTCTGATTTGATATCACGCTCCTTGATCCATTTTGAGTTAACTTTTGTGCATGGCGAGAAAAACGGATTCAGTTTTATTTTGTTGCATGTGGATTTCCAATTTTCCCAGCACCATTTGTTGAAGATGCTATCCTTCCTCTATTGCATGTTTTTAGCCCCTTTATCAAATATAAGAAAGTTGTAATTTTGTGGATTGGTTTCTGTGTCCTCTATTCTGTACCATTGATTAACCTGCCTGTTTTGGTATCAGTACCACGCTGTTTTTGTTGCTATTGCTCTGTAGTACAGTTTGAACTCTGGTATCGCTATCCCTCAGATTCGCACTTCCTGCTTAGAATTGTTTTTGCTATTCTGGGTCTTTTGTTATTCCATATGAATTTCATGATTGCTTTATCTATTTCTACAAGAAATGCCATTGGAATTTTAATTGGCATTGCATTAAACCTGTAGAGAACTTTGGGAAATATCGCCATTTTGATAATGTTAGTTCTCCCTATCCATGAACAGGGTACATTTTTCCATCTTCTAAGATCTTCTTCTATCTCTCTCTTTAGGGTTCTATAGTTTTCATTGTATAAATCTTTCACCTCTTTTGTTAGTTTAATTCCCAACTAGGGATAACAGGAACTTACCTCAACTTTGTAAAAGCTATATATGCTAAGACTCAGGCTAACATCATTGTAAATGGAGAAAAACTGAAGGCATTCCCTCTAAAATCTGGAACTAGACAGGGATGAGCTCTCTCACCACTTCTATTCAATTTAGTTCTTGAAATACTAGCCAGAGCAATCAGACAGACAAAAGAAATTAAAGGCATAAAAATAGGAAAAGAAGAACTTAAATTATCGCTATTTGCGGATGACATGATAATATACTTAACAGACCCAAAAGAGTCTACAAAGAAACTGCTAGAGTTAATAAATGAATTCAGCAAAGTGGCAGAATATAAAATCTACACGCATAAATCAAAGGCATTCCTGTATATCAGCAACAAAACTTCTGAAATGGAAATGAGGAAAACCATTCCATTCACAATAGCCACATTTTTTTATCCATTCATCTACTGAAGGGCTTCTGGGTTGATTCCACAGTCTAGCAATTGTGAATTGTGCTGCTATGAACATCGATGTGGCAGTGTCCCTGTAATACGCTCTTTTAAGGTCTTCAGGGAATAGCCCGAGAAGGGCAATAGCTGGGTCAAATGGTGGTTCCATTCCCAGCTTTCCCAGGAATCTCTATACTACTTTCCAAATTGGCCGCATCAGTTTCCAGTCCCACCATCAATGTACAAGAGTACCCTTTTCCCCACATCCTCACCAGCACTTGTTTTTGTTTGACTTCATAATGGCTGCCAATCTTACTGGAGTAGGATGGTATCTTAGGGTGGTTTTAATTTGCATTTCTCTGAATTCTAGAGATGGTGAGCATTTTTTCATATACTTACTGATTGATTGTATGTCCTCCTCTGAGAAGTGTCTGTTCAGGTTCTTGGCCCATTTTTTGATTGGGTTATTTGTCATCTTATTGTCTAATTTTTTGAGTTCTTGGTATACTCTGGATATTAGGGCTCTATCTGAAGTGTGAGAAGTAAAAATTTGTTCCCATGATTTAGACTCCCTATTTACCTCTCTCATTTTTTATCCTACTGAGAAAAAACTTTTTAGTTTAAGTAAGTCCCATTTGATGATTCTTGTTATTCACTCTTCTGCTATGGGTGTCCTGTTAAGGAATTTGGAGCCCGACCCCACATTATGTAGATTGGAGCCAAGTTTTTCTTCTATCAGATGCAGAGTCTCTGATTTCATATCTAGCTCCTTGATCCACTTTGAGTTAACTTTTTTGCATTGCGAGAGGAGGGGATTCAGTTTCATTTTGTTGCATATGGATTTTCATTTTTCCCAACACCATTTGTTGAAATGCTATATTTCCTCCATTGCATGCTTTTAGCTCCTTTATCATATAACATAGTTGTAGCTTTGTGGATTAGTCCTTGTGTCCTCTATTCTGTACCATTGTTCCCCCCGCATGTTTTGGTACCAGTGCCATGCTGTTTTTGTTACTATTGCTCTGTAGTTTAGTTTAAAGTCTGGTATCACTATTCCGCCTGATTCACACTTCCTGCTAGAATTGCTTTTGCTATTCTGGGTCTTATTTTTTTTCCATATGAACTCCATGATTGCTTTATCTATTTCTACAAGAAATGCCTTTGGGATTTTGATTGGCATTGCATTAAACCTATAGAAAACTTTTGGCAATTTCGCCATTTTGATGATGTTAGTTCTGCCTATCCATGAACAGGGTATATTTTTCAATTTTCTAAGATCTTCTTCTACTTCTCTTTTTAGGGTCCTGTAGTTTTCATTGTATAAGTCTTTCACCTTTTTTGTTAGGTTGATTTTCAAGTATTTCATTTTTTTTGAGGATATTGTGAATGGAGTGTTTTTCCTCATTTCCGTTTCAGAAGTTTTGTCACTGATATACAGAAATGCCTTTGATTTGTGTGTTTTGATTGTATATCCTGCCACTTTGCTGAATTCATTTATTAGTTTTCGTAGTTTTTTTGTAGACCCTTTTGGGTCTTCTATGTATAGAATCATGTCCCCAGCAAATAGTGAAAATTTACTTTCTTATTTTCCTATATTTATGCCTTTGATTTCTTTCGTCAGTCTAATTGCTCTGGCCACTGTTTCGAGAACTATATTGAATCGAAGTGGTGATGGAGGGCATCCCTGTCTTGGTCCAGATTTTAGAGGGAATGCCTGCAATTTTTCTCCATTCAGAATGATGCTAGCCTGAGACTTAGCATAGATAGCTTTTACAATGTCGAGGTAAGTTCCTGTTTTCCCTAGTTTTTCTAATGTTTTGAACATAATGGGATGCTGTACTTTGTCGAATGCTTTTTCTGCGTCTATCAAGATGATCATATAGTTCTTGTCTTTAAGTCTATTGATGTGATGAATAGCATTTATTGATTTTCGTATATTGAATCATCCTTGCATCCCAGGCATGAATCCTACTTGATCCTAGTGCACAGCTTTATTGATGTGCCTTTGTATTCGATTCGCCAGAATTTAATTGAGGATTTTTGCATCTTGGTTCATCAGATATATTGGTCTGTAGTTCTCTTTCTTTGAGGTGTCTTTTTCTGGTTTCAGAATTATGGTGATGTTGGCCTCATAGAATGAATTTGGCATAGCTCCCTCTGTTTCTATTTCCTGAAATACTTGAAAAGTATTGGTATTAATTCTTCTTTAAATCTTTTGTAAAACTCCGCTTTATTGCCATCCATTCCTGGGCTTTTCTTGGTTGGTTGTCTTTTGATTGCTTCTTCTATTCCATCCATTGATATTGGTCGGTTTAAATTGTGTGTATCCTCCTGACTCAGTCTGGGCAAATCATATGACTTAAGAAATTTACCGATGTCTTCACTATTTTCTATTTTATTGGAATATAGGTTCTCAAAATAATTTCTAATTGTCTTCTGTATTTCTGTAGCATCTGTTGTGATATTGCCTTTTTCATCCCATATGTTAGTAATTTGAGTTCTCTCTTTTCTTCTCGTCTTTAGCATGGCTAAGGGTCTGTTGATCTTATTTATTTTTTCAAAGAACCAACTTTTAGTTTTGTTAATTTTTTCAATAGTTTCTTTTGTTTCAGTTTCGTTGATTTCTGCTCTGATTTTAATTATTTCTTGCCTTCTGCTACATTTGCTGTTGTTTTGCTCTTCCTTTTCTAGGGTTTTGAGATGAAGTGTGAGCTCATTTATTTGTTGGTTTTTCCTTTTTTTCAGGAATGACCTCCAGGTAATGAATTTCCCTCTTAAAACTGCTTTCATTGTGTCCCATAGATTCTGATATGTTGTGTCTGTAATTTCATTTATCTCTAAGAATTTTTTGATTTCCACATTTATGTCTTCTGTAACCAATTGATCATTCTCTAACATATTGTTCATTTTCCATGTGGTGTAGAATTTTCCCTTCCTTCTTTTATCATTGATTTCCAGTTTCATTCCATTATGATCAGATAAAATGCATGGTATTATCTCCACACCTTTATATTTACTGAGGGTTGCCCTATGGCATAATATGTGGTCTATTTTTGAGAAGGATCCATGTGCTGCTGAGAAAAAAGTACATCCACTTGATGATGGTTGACATATTCTATATATGTCAGTTACATCTTGGTTATTGATTGTGATATTAAGTTCTATACTTTCTTTATTCAAATTTTGTTTGGAGGATCTTTCAAATGGTGAGAGATGTGTGTTGAAGTCACCCATAATTATTGTGTTGTGGTCTATTTGATTCTTGAACTTGAGGATAATTTGTTTTATGAACATTGTAGCACCATTATTTGGTGTGTAATTATTGATAATTGTTATGTCTTGTTGTTGAATGGTTCCTTTTAACAGTATATAATGTCCTTCCTTATCCCTTTTGATTAACTTAGTCTTGAAGTCGATTTTATTCAATATGAGGATGTCCACCCCTGCTTGCTTACGAGGATCGTGTTCATGTTGTATTTTTTCCCAACCTTTCACCTTCATCCTGTGTGTCTATTCATTTCAGATGTGTCTCCTGGAGGCAACATATTGTTGGATTTGTTTATTTAATCCAAGTTACCAGCCTATGTCGCTTTATTGGAGAATTTAAGCCATTAACATTTAGAGTTACTATTGATGTATGGTTTGTATTGCCAGCCATGTTTGATTACTTATTTTTTTTTTAATTTAGTTTGTTTCTCCATGATTAGCTTTCACCCCGCCTCTGTCATTACCAAGGTACTTCTCACTGATGGTTTTGGTTGTTGATTTTCATTTCTCCCTTGTGTAGTGTTTTGCTCAAGGCGCTTTGCAATGCTGGTTTTCTGGCTGCAAATTCTTTTAGATTTGTTTATCATGAAAGATTTTTATTTCGTTGTTGGACCTGAAGCGTAATTTTGATGGATACAGAATTCTTGGTTGGCATCCATTTTCTTTCAGTGTTTGAAATACATTTTTTCAGGATCTTCTCGCTTTCAGCCTCTGTGATGAAATATCCGTTGTTAAACTTATTGGTTTACCACTGAATGTAATCTGCCTCCATTCTCTTGTAGCTTTTATTATTTTCTCTTTGTTCTGTATATTGGATATCTTTATAACAATGTGTCTTAGCATTGGTCTACTGTAATTTTGTGTGCTTGGTGTCCTGTATGCATCTGTAATTTGTATATCTGTTTCCTTTTTTATTTCTGGAAAGTTTTCTGTAATTATTTCATTCAGCAGGTTTCTCATTCCCTTGGTTTGAATCTCTGTACCTTCCTCTATCCCAATGACTCGTAAGTTTGTTTTTTTTTTATGTTATCCCATATCTCTTGAATGTTTTTCTCGTGATTTTTTACCAGCCTTTTTGAGTTGGCTAGACTCGTTTCAAGATGATATATTTTGTCTTCATTATCTGACGTTCTGGCTTCTACTTGCTCCACTCTGTTAGTGATACTCTCAATTGAGTTCTTAATTTGGTTTAACATTTCCTTCATTTCTAGAATTATTGTTTGATTTTTTTATAATCTCAATCTCCTGATAAAGATGCTTAACTTCTTCTTTTATCTGTTTATGTAATTCATTTTCAATGTTTTCTTTGACTCCTTGGATTTTCTGTCGCGTATCCTCTTTAAGGATCCATTCCATCTGTCTAAGGTATTCCTTGAGTTCTTTATATGACCATTTTTCTGATGACTCTAGGTCCTGCTGAATATTTAGGGTGTCCTTCATTGTTTGCACTCCTTTTCTTTCTTGCTTGGTTATGCTGCTCATGTTACTTCTTTGTCTGTTTGACTGCTGAATTACTGTTTACTCTTATAAATTTATATGATGCTTGGGAGGAAAGATTTTAGAAGGCAAGGGAAGAAGTCACTAGAGAGAATGAGAGTAGGCAGGTAGAATTCAAGGAAGAGGAAAAAAGAAAATGGAACAGAAATGAAAAGACAATAGAAAAAATAAAAAATAAAGAAAGAAAATGATTTTTTTAAAAAATGATAATGATAATATAAAATTAAAATTAAAATTTTAAAAAATAATAATAACAAAATAAAAAAATAAAAAAATTAAAAACCTTTTAAAAAAGTTAAAGAACAGCAACAAAAAATGAAAATGGAAGAAAACAAAAACAAAACACAAACAAAACAAAAAAAAACAAATTAAAATAATAATAATAATAATAAATGCAGTCATAGATTGCAATAAACTTCTTTTCCAGTAGGTGGATCTGTGCCTACTGGGCCAAGCTTCTCCTCTCAACAGGTGGGAACCAATCACTGTGCAGCAGCTCTTCCTCCCAGACTTGGTGGGTGTCCAATCCTGAGTGCCTAGGGCCTTCTCTTGTGTTTCCTCAAGCCAGGCCATGCTCACCTATGACACTCACCACAATACTGGCTACATGCCAGGTCTACTGCTCCTAGGAGCCCTGTTTTCATGAACGCCTGGGCACACTCTAAATGTTTGTCTCCCTCAGACCCTAAGTTTGTAGAGCTTGGTCATGAGAACCCACAGCGAATTTGCTTGCCCTCCGGAAGAAAAACCCCGGAAGCTGGAACAAGAGACCTCAGTTGTCAGCACTGGTGGGAGCGGTGGCCTGGAGGACTGCACCACGAGTCCCGTGCCACTCCTAATTCCCTCGGTCTGGCTATCACGCTCAAGGGACAGCTTGGAGTGGCCCTTAAGTTTTCCCCACAAGTTCGCAAATTTATAGAAATTTGTTTCACTTTCAATCACTTCTTGCTTTAGGACACATGTATTTTTCCATGTTTCTTGACAGGTCTTTTCATGAGACTTCTTTCCAAACACATTATTTTCAGTTTCCATAATCACTTTTGAAGCAAAACTCAAATAAACTTCATGATAAATTATAACTCTGATATTACCATTAGATGTATAACTGGTTGGAATTAATGATTGCATACCAATACAGGATTTCTTATATATTTTCAGATAAAAATTCAATACATTATTTAAAGTGGAACGAGTTATATTATTTATTCACAGAATGGTCTATTCATGCATTATCTCTATATTCATAGATGCAGTGTACACTTCTTTGTACCTCCAATACTAATTTATACGTCTTCAAAATATGGCTCCCTGAAATGGTGGAAGAAATACTCATGTCACCTGATCTACTTATACATTTAATCACAGAAATATTCGGAATACAAAATGTAAAGGTCACACATATGTTTGTACCAAAGCCTAAATGGAAACTAAACATGGATTACTAAAAACATCCATGTTCAGTTTGCCTAATGCTCTCAAATGTCAATCCTATGGTGACTACACATTTGTTTCTTCTTAGATTATATATTCAAACTCAACCCTATTGAAAATGTCTAATCCTATTCCTCACTTTATACATTGCCTGATTTCATAATGGCTCTATTGCTATCTGTTTCCTACATATTTTCCCCAGTTCGTCATTGTGACTGACTTTTCAGATGTGCTGACATTTACATTCACACTCTAATCAATAACCTATTGCTAATAAACTTTTGTTCCTAATCCTGTAATCCCTCTTCTTTGTAAACCTACCGACTATCTTTCTAATCCTACCAAGTATCCTTTTTTGACTAGATGTTCTCTTCTACATTCAATCATGCAAGGTACAAGGTCTTAGGCCATTGTATATTGATTTATCTGAGACCTCTGTGCAGAATGTAATTCAATCCTAAGTATCACAATAAAGGGTCCAATGCCCTTCTGGGCTTCAAATGTTACCTAGATTTATGGTTTCATACTTATATTTCACATATATATTCTTGTAAATATCACAGTTTCAAATACCATTATTCGTTCTGCAGAATGATTCCTGAACCAAATTCAACATGTTATTGACCCTAAACATACACTGTTCCCTCAATCTAACTTTACAGAAGAACAGGGACACAGTTGGTCTTACAATACAGGAATGTAGGGGATCTTCCACCTGCTGAGAACCTCAAAGGTCCATGTAGACATGATCCCTGGAAAAGAGGTAGGCAGCTTGAAGGACCTGAGAGATCAAAAGTCATCTTCCAAGGCAAACAACCTTGTCAGGATGAAGGGGTGTGTCTGATTCCGCCACTTTCTTCTTAATGTAGAGAAGATGGACCAAACCAGGCCTGTGTGGAGAGCTGTTCCCGGGTGCCTATGGTTGATATACCATTCTAACTTGTGACAGTGTCACAGGAAATAGGGGCAGCCTCCATCTCATGGGACCTTTGGAAGCAACTGTTAGGACAAAGTGTTTGCCAAGGCATTGACCTCATTCAGTTCCAGAAGGAAGTGGCCTACCTTACTTCTTTGGTGATGGAACTCTCTGAACTTGGGATCCAGGAAGCCAGGCACCCAGAGCAAGTCCCAGTCCCAGTCTTAGTGGGCTCACATGTTTAGTTTTACCAATGACAGATTCTGTCTTTCTTGGTACCTACTGATATGAGGATGGCCAAATGCCAGGAGAGCTCTGAAGACGGGCCTTTCCTTAGTAAGTAGGTAGTGGCTCACCGCTGGCTCCTAACAACTTTACAGAGTTGGCCAAGGAGACCAGATCTGACACAGTACAGGCCATTTCGGGGAAACATAATATGGCCCACCAGTCAGAGGACACTCGGGATAGTCACAGACCTACTTGGGAAAAGGAGGTGCCTTTGTGAATGTGGGTGTGAGTTTTTGGTTTTGTCTCATTTTCTGAGAATAGGTAGTAAACGTGGTATATCTGGTTTGCAGTGGACTGTTTCTAGATAGTCGTTTGACAAGGCGAGTATTTCTATGTCTGTGTATACCGCTGTGTCCATGGTTGTAGACATTAGAAGAGAGAATGCATCAATGTATGTGTCCTGTCTAGTAGAAAGCTGCCCGGAATTCATCCTTCCCAATTTATGACTGGACTGCAGGTTGCCTTATCAATGGGCAACACCTACTATCTTCCTAATTTCCAGATTTCTTTCTGAATTCTCGCCAATCTGCAGAATAGTCTCATGGTTTTGTGTCCAAGACAGGTACCACCCCAAGCTCTGTCACATGGCCATGTACTGAATAGCTGAAGGTAATGGCGAGCATCTTAGAAAACTCAGATATCAGTGTGACCAGGTAAGTCTCAGTGGAGAAACCATCCTTTGTGCCTTTTGCTTACCTATTTTTCTGTTTCACTGAATGACAGGAAGCTCTTTGCCTCAGGCCACCCCTTTGTGAAGCATGAAGAAATCAGTTTTCATATGGAAATGAATGGGCATCACCTGTGGTTCTTTGCTTAATTGCTTTGAAAGGGATGTGTCTGAATCAGCCTCTTGGCCCTGTGTGAGGCTGTGGCTTAGATTCTCAGCACCTGATGGATCTAAAGAAAGATCCCATGTGTGCATCCAAAAAAAAAAAAATGGCAAAATTCAGTCATTGTGGATGATGTCTCTCTCCTTCCTCTATTAGGTTGCAGCCATCCATGAAGTGAGTATAGGGATCCTTTGGGTCAAATGAGTTCTTCAAAGCCATGCAGAGCTGCTTGGGTTTTCTCATGATTCCAATTCATATAAAGAATCGGAACCCCACAGTCAGTAGGCCTCAAATTGGAGAAGCAGAGCAGTTGTAATGGCAGGCCTATTTGATCACTCCTGGTTCACAGGAATGGTGTCCAGGCCACCCTGACTTTAGGCAATTGAGGGCCAAGGGAGCTTATTTTGGACACTCTCTTGCACTGCACCCCTCATGGAAATCTCCAGCCGGAGGTTATAATGAGGGACTATGTGGAAGAAGATGAGGGCCATGTGGGAATGTTTTGGTTTTAATTTTGGTCATCTGTGTGGCAGATGGAAGAGATGACTGGGTCCACCTGGGCTTGAACTCTGGTGTAATGCACCTTAGAGACTGAGTTCTAGATCTGACCTCAGAGAAGTATTGCCATGAATTGTGTTGTGATTTTAGGAGGCCACGCTTGAGAGTCGCACTTGGAAACTGAGATCTAGGCCAAGGGTGTCTTTCCACAGAGCACTGGGAATCTCAGCCAGGATATCACATGATTTTATTCTGAACAACTGGGAACCCATAGTTGAGAGTCAAAACACACATGGAATTCACATTGTAGAACTCAATGGTCCTGGCTTCATGTGACCTTTTGACCACTATTTGGGATGCCTTGCCTGTGATTGTTCTCCAGAGCTTTCATTGAAATGAGCTTCCTCAACATTTAATGGTTCCTGAATGAATTGAAACCCACAGTGCCTACAACTTCTTCCTTGAATAATGGCTAGATAAATACCATGAAATTTTTGAAATTCCCATGAGCAGGTGGCACTGGAAAACCTTTGGATGTCCTGATGCTGATCATGAGTATACCAGACAGTGACTTGATTGACAGGGTTTCATGAAAATGGTGTAGAACAGAGATGCCAGTTAGTTGTCGCCTGCTGATTATTGGGCCTACAGCAGTGGTGGGCAGGTGTGTGACAAAAAATCTGTGGTGGGGCCTCGTGGATATGCCATTGGCTTCCAAATGTCTTGTGACTGATTTGGTTACAGCCAACAGACCCAGTAGGTAGAGGCATCTTGTTATATGGAGAGGTTTCAGGGAAATGTTCAGAATCAGGTTGCTATGGTCAATGGAGCAAGCTATGTGGGAAAGAAGCCTGGTTATTGCATTCTCCTGCACTCCCTCACCCACCACACGTGACAGAACTCCCTCCAGCAATGTGTCCCAGTTGAACTCCTTTATTTCGTGAAGCAAATACCAAACTCCCAGTGCAGCAGCAAGAAACACCACGAAAAGTGGAGGATGACCAAATGTCTTCCCAGTTAACACAGGGAGACACTTAGCCACAGTGACCACAGATAGCTACAAAGAGAGAAATCAGCACTGCTGCCACATGTTCATTGGGAAATAATAAACCATGTATTAAAAGTCACATATATGCAGAACCAGATTTGATGGTCTCTCTACAAAGGAACTAAATCTCCTGACAACAACATATATTTCAAGTGCCCAACCTCAGAGGCAGTTTCTCAAGAATTCTTTCGGCCAGCATAGCTCCATGCTTGAGGAGTGTTTACATTTTTCCTTACTTTTTTGAACTCTGCTACCACCTCCAAGGTTGTGAACTCCTGAGCATATTCCATTCCAGATATGTATTCACAGATTTTCTAACTCTTCTCCTCAAACTGTGTCTTACTTTGGTAAAAAGTAATGTCAAGGCATTGTTCTGGATGAGAGTGGGAAAATTTTTGGGTAGCACATATTTGCATAGACATTGGATTCATTTTTCAATTTTTCCTTCAAAACACTGAATCTCTGACCCTAACCCATACCCAACTAGACTCTGACTACTAATCCTAATATGATAGAGAAAAATAACAAAAAAAAAAAAAACAGAAAAGAAGTACAAGCAGTTCAGAGGAGGCAAGTTGTATACTTGGACTTGCCTTTTGCATTATATAGGGTAGGAGTTATAAATCTTGCCAATTTTATTTGAAAGACTTCTCCATGTGTTTTTAAAGTTAACAAATATGTGAATTCCTTTCTCCCTTTCTCTGTACCCTATTTAGCACATGTATTTTTATATGCACATATAGAATTCTACCTGGTACCACACGTACATTCTTGTGAGGTGGTTGACTTGGCAGATACAAATTGTGAGAAGTGATTACTCCTCGAAAACGCTGTTGGAACTGAAATTTCAAACTATGGGTGAAATTCCTAGTTGAACAACATTATACATAAATCCATGTTCAGTAAAACGAATATTTTTGGTTCTGTGGATGATATATATTTCATGATGAATTTTGACTGGCATATATATTGCTAGATTTTAATGTCTCTCTCTCTCTCTCTCTCTCTCTCTCTCTCTCTCTCAATATATATATACTCTCCAGATTTTTCAAAATATGTAATATATGTGACTTATTATACACTCCCTAAATTCATTCATATTCATGTATGTGGATTTATAATCAACTTTTCACAAGATTATTCTCCAAAATATTCATCCACCTGAAATACATATTTGTTTCCTAGTACTGACAACTAACTTCAGTGAATGGTGTATACAAATCCTAATATTTCTACAGTAACTGACCTGGTTTAACATCAATGCAAGTAGATTCCTATGGGACATGATGTGTATTTTGACGTTCATATTTATTCAACAGTGGAACATTACTATTTCTTCAGTTTATGCACATCATAGTATATGTATTTCATCCAAAAGTTCAAAAATATATAGGAATTTGTTTCACTTTCAATCACTTCCTGCTTCTGAACACATGTATTCCTCCAGATTTCTTTACTGGTCTTTTAATGAGACTTCTTTCCAAACACATTATTTTCGATTTCCATAATCAATTTTGAAGCAAAACTCACACACTCTTCATGAAAATCCTTATCCTAATATTATCATTAGATGTATAACTGGTTTTAATGAATGTCTGTATATAAACATTTAATTTCCTGTATATTTTTGGATATCAATTCAATCCATTATTTATAGTGGAAAGAGTTATATATTTTATTCCGAGTATGTTGTATTCATGCATTATCTGTATATTCATAGAAACAGGGTACACTTCTTTGTACCCCCAAAACTAATTTATACGTCTTCAAAATATTGCTCCCAGAAATGGTGGAAGATATACTCATGTCACCTGATCTACATATACATTTTATCACAGTAATATTATGGACACAAAATGCAAAGGTCACACTTATGATTGTACCAAAGCCTAAATGGAAAGTGAGCATGGATTAGGAATAACATCCATGTCCAGGTTGCCTAATGCTCTCAAATGTCAATCCAATTGGTGACTACATATTTGTTTCTTTCTAAGTTTATATATTCAACCTCAACCTTATTGAAAATGTTTAATCCTATCACTCACATTATACTTTGCTGATTTCCTTTTGTCTCAATTGATATTTGCTTTCCTACATATTTTCCCCAGTTCATCATTGTGAATGACTCTTCACATCTGCTGACATTTACATTCACTCTCTACCCGAAACCCTATTGCTAAAAATCTTTTGGTCCAAATCTTATACTCACTCTTCTTTCTAAACCTACTGACTATCTTCCTAATCCTACCGACTATCCCTTTTTGACTGGATGTTCTCTTCGACATTCAATCATCCAATTTAAAGGTCCTATGCCATTATATAGCGATTTATCAGAGGCATCTTTGCAGAACATAAATCAAAGCTAAGTATCCTACACAAGGGCCCAAAACACTTCTGGGCTTCAAAACTTACATAGATTTGGGTTTTCAAACTTATATTTCACCTATATATTCTTTTAAATATCCCAGGTTTTCAATAACATTATTCATCACGAAGAATGATTCCTAACCCAAATTGAACCTCTTATTAACCCTAACTATATGCTGTTCCCTCAATCCAACATTACAGAAGAGCAGGGACAGAGTTGGTCTTACAATACAGGAATGTTGGGGATCTTCCACCTGCTGAGAACCTCAAGGGTCAATAAAGAAATGATCCTTGGAGAAGTTGTAGGCAGCTATGTAGTACCAAAGAGAGTAAAACTCTTCTTACATGGTAAAGAACCTGAACAGGATGAAAGGATGTGTCTGAATCAGCCTCTCTCTTTTTTTTTTAAAGAGACAGTGGAGGGAGAGGGAGAGAGAGAGAGAGAGAGAGAGAGAGAGAGAGAGAGAGAGAGAGAGAATGAATTTTTAAATATTTATTTTTTTAGTTTTTCGGCAGGCACAACATCTTTGTTTGTATGTGGTGCTGAGGATCGAACCCAGGCCGCACACATGCCAGGTGAGCGCGCTACCTCTTGAGCCACATCCCCAGACCAGTCTCTCTTCTTAATGTAGAGAAGATGGACCAAAGCAAGCTTGTATGGAGAGAAGTTCCCCAGTGCCTATGGTTGATATACCATTCTAACTTGTGACAGTGTCACAGAAAGTAGGAACAGCCTCCATCTCATGGGACCCTTGGCAGAAACTGTTAGGACAAAGTGGTTGCCAAGGCAGCGACCTCATTCATTTCATGAAGAAAGTGACTTCACCTCACTTACTTGGTGATGGAACTCTCTGAACTTGGGATGCAGGAAGCCAGGCATCCAGAGCCAGTCCCAGTCACAGTCCCAGTAGGATCAGTTGTTTGGTTTTACCAAGGGCAGAGAGAGTCTTTTTTGGTACCTACTGATGTGAGAATGGCCAAATGCCAGGACAGCTCTGAAGAGGGTCCTTTCCTAAGAAAGCAGGTAATCGCTCATCGCTGGCTCCTGACAACTTAACCGATTTGGCCACGGAGACCAGATCTGAGACAGGGCAGGCCAGTTCGGGGTAACAATATGGTCCACAGTCAGAGGAAACTCCGCATAGTCACAGACATTTTGGGGGAAGGAAGTGCCTTTGTGGGTGTGGGTGTGAGTTTATGGTTTTGTCTCATGTTCTGAGAACAGGTAGGAAAGGCGGTTTGTTTGGTTTGGAGTGGACTGTTTCTAAAAAGTCGTTTGACAAGGTGAGTGTTTCTATGTCAGTGTATCTCACTGTGTACGTGGTTGTAGACATGAGAAAAGAGAATGCATCAATGGAAATGTCCTGTCTAGAAGAAAGCTTTCCAGCATTCATCCTACCGAATTTATGACTGGACTGCAGGTTGTCTTATCAATAGGCAAACCCTACTATCTTCCTAAGTTCCAGTTTTCTTCCTAAATTCTGGCCACTACCCAGAATAGGCTCATGGTTTTGTGTCCAAGATATGTAACACCTCCAAGCTCTGTGACATGGCATTGTAATGGATAGCTGAATGGAATGGCGAGCATCTCAGGAAACTCAAATATCAGTGTGACCAGGAAAGTCTCAGTGGAGAAACACTGGTTTGGGCCTTCTGCTTACCTATTTTTGTGTTGCCCTGAATGTCAGGAAGGTCCTTGCCTCAGGCCACTCCTTTGTGAAGCCTGAAGAAAACAGTTTTTAAATGGAAATAAATGGGCATCACCTGTGGTGCTTTGCTTAATTGCTGTCGAAAGGGATGTGTCTGAATCAGCCGCTTGGCTCTGGGTCAGGCTATGGATTAGATTCTGAGCACCTGATGGATATAAAGAAAGTTCCTATGTGTGTATCCAAAACCAAAATGGTAAAAATATCAGTCATTGTGGATGAAGTTTCTTGCCTTCCTCTGTTAGGTTCCTGACCTCCATTAAGTGAGAATAGGGATCTTTTGGATCAAATTAGTTCTTTGAACTCCTGCAGAAGTGCTTGGGTTCTCTCATGATGCCAAATCACATAAAGAATCTATACCTGAGATTCATTAGGCCTCAAATTGGAGAAGCAGAGCAGTATTAATGGCAGGCCTATTTGATCACTCCTGCTTCACAGGAAGGGTGTCAAGGCCACCCTGACTTTAGGCAAATGAGGGGCAAGGGTGCTTATTTTGGACAGTGTCTTGGGATGCGCCCCTCATGGAAACCTCCAGCAAGAGTTCATGATGAGTGTCTATATGGAAGAAGATGAGGGTCATGCGGGAATGTTATGGTTTCAATTGTGGTCATTTGCGTTGTGATTGGAAGAGATGACTGGGTCCACATGGGCTTGAACTCTGGTGTGATTCCCCTTCGAGACTGAGTTCTGGAACTGACCTCAGAAGGTATTGCCATTAATTGTGTTGGGATTGTAGGAGGCCACACATGGGAGTCACCCTTGAAACCTGAGATTGGGCCCTGGGTGGCTTCCCACAGAGCACTGAGATTCTCAGCCAGGATATCACATGATTTTATTCTGAAAAACTTGGCAGCCATAGTTAAGAGTCAAAACACACATGGACCTCACATTTTAGACCTCAATGGGCCTGTCTTCATGTGACATTTTTACCACTCTTTAGGAATCCTTGCCTGTGAGAGTTCTCCAGAGCTTTCATTGAAATGAGCTTCCTCACCATTTAATGATTCTTGGATGAATGGAAACCCCAACGTGCCTCCAACTTCATTCTTGAACAATTGATAGATAAAACCATGAAATTTTGAAATTCCCAATGACCAGGTGGCACTGGAGAACCATTGGATGTCCTATTGCTGCTCATGAGTGTACCAGACAGTGCCTTGATTGACTGCGTTTCATAAAAATGGTGTAGAACAGAGATGCCAGTAAGTTGGAGCCTGCTGAGTGGTGGGCCTAGAGCAGTGGTGTGCAGGTGTCTGATTATACATTTGTGGTGTGGCCATGTGGGTCTGTCATTGGCTTCCAAATGGCTTGTGACTGACTTGGTGCAGCCAGCAGAAAATTATATGAAAAGGCATCTGCTTATATGGAGAGGTTTCAGGGGAATGTTCAGAATTAGGTTGCTATGGTCCAGGGGGAAAGCAATGTGGGATAGAAGCCTGGTTGGTGCATTCTCCTGAAGACCCTGACCCACCACACCTTACAGGACTCCCACCAGCACTGTGTCCCATTTAAAATACTTGTATGTTGTGAAGCAATACAAAATACCCAGTGCAGCAGCAAGAAACACCACGAAAATTGGAGGATGACCAAATGGCTTCAAAGTCCACACAGAAAGACACTTAGCCCCCAGTGGCCACAGTTTATCTACAAAGAGAGAATTCATCACTGCTGCCTCATGTTCATTGGAAAATAAGAAACCATATCCTCCAGGTCACATAGATGCAGACCCAGCTTTGATGGTCTCCGTACACAGGGAGCTAAAGCTCCTGAAAAAAACATATACTTCAAGTGCCCAACCTCAGAGGCAGTTTCTCAAGAAGTCTTTAGGCCAGCAAAGCTCCATGTTTGTGGAGTGTTTACACTGTCCCTTACTTTTGGAAACTCCTCTACCACCTCCAAGGTTGTGAACTCCTGAACATTTTCCATTCCAGATATGTATTCACAGATTTTCTAACTCTTCTCCTCTAATTGTGTCTTACTAAGGGTGAAGATAATGTCAAGGCATTGTTCTGGATGAAAGTGGGAATTTTTTGTAGCACATATTTGCATACACATTGAATTCATTTTCCTATTTTCCATTTGAAATACTGAATATCTGACACTAACCCATACCCTACTAGACTCTTACTACTAATCCTAATATGATGGAGTAAAATAACCCAAACAGAATAGAAATAAAAGCATTTCAGAGGAGGCATGGTGTATAGTTAGACTTGGCTTTTGCATGATAAAGTGTCGGTGTTATAAATCTAGTCAATTTTTAATTGAAATAGTTCCATGGGTTTTAAAGTTAACAAATATGTGAATTCCTGTCTCCCTTTCTCTGTAGCCTATTCAGCACATGTATTTTTATATACAAATATAGAATTCTACCTGGTACCACACATAAACTCTTGTGAGGTGGCTGACTTGGCAGATACAAATTGTGAGAAGAGATCACTCCTCCTAAACGCGGTTGGAACTGAAATTTCAAACTATGGGTGAACTTCCTAGTTGAACAACATTATACATAAATCCATGTTCAGTAAAATGAATATTTTTGGATCTGTGGATGACATGTATTTCATGGTGAATTTCGATTGGCATATGTATTGCTAATTTTTAATGTCTGTGTGTGTGTGTGTGTGTGTGTGTGTGTTTGTGTGTGTGTGTTTGTGTGTGTGTGTGTGTGTATATATATATATATATATATATATATATATATATATATATATATACACACACTCTAAATTTTTCTAAAATATAAAATATTTGTGTCTTATTATACACTCCCTAAATTCATTCATATTCATGTAGGTGGATTTATAGCTAACATTTCACAACATTATTCACGGAAATATTCATCCACCTGAAATACATATTTTTTTTCCTAGAAATGAAAACTAACTTCAGTGAATGGTGGATACAAATCCTAATATTTCTACAATAATTGATCCAATTTCTCATCAATGCGAGTAGATTCCTATGGCACATGATGTGTATTTTGATGTTCATTCTTATTCACCACTTGTACGTTACAATTTCTTCAGTTTATGCACATTATAGGATATAAATTTCATCCATACGTTAGCAAAATTATAAGCATTTGTTTCACTGTCAATCATTTTCTGCTTTAGAACACATGCAATCCTCCATGTTTCTTGACTGGTTTTTTCATGAGACTTCATTCCAAACATATTATTTTCGATTTCCATAATCATATTTGAAGCAAAACTCACACACCCTTCATGATAAACAATAACCCTAATATTACTATTAGATGTGTAACTGGTTGAAATGAATGATTGTATACCAATATAAGATTTCTTATATATTTTCAGATATCAAATCAATCCATTAATTAATGTGGAACCAGTTATATTATTTATTCACACTATTGTCTATTCATGCATAGTCTCTATATTCATAGACACAGGGTACACCTCTTTGTAAACCCAATACTAATTTATACGTCTTCAAAATATTTCACCCAGAAATGGTGGAAGAAATACTCAAGTCATCTGATCTACATATACATTTTATCACAGTAATATTCTGGACACAAAAAGAAAAGGTCACACTTATGTTTGCACCAAAGCCTAAATGTGAAGTGAACATGGATTTCTAAAACCATCCATGTCAAGTTTACCTTATGCTCTCAAAAGTCAATCCTATTTGTGACAACATATTTGTTTCTTCCTAAGATTATATATTCAAACTCAACCCTGCTGAAAATATCTAATCCTATCTCTCACTTTATACTTTTTCTGACTTCATAATGTCTATATTTATATCAGCTTCCCTACATACTTTCCCCAGTTCATCATTGTGACTGACACTTCAATTGTGCTGACATTTACATTTACACTCTAATCGAAACCCCATTGCTATGGAACTTTTGTTCCAAATCCAATACTCACTCTTCTTCCTAAACCTACTGACTATCTTCCTAATCCTACCCATTATCCCTGTTTGACTGGATGTTCCCTTATACATTCAATAATCCAAGGTACAGGGTCTTATACCATTGTATATTGATCTATCTCAGACTTCTGAGCAGAACATAATTCAAATCTAAGTATCACAATCAAGGGCCCATTCCCATTCTGCGCTTCAAATCTTACTTAGATTTCTGTTTTCATACATATATTTCACCTAAATATACTTATAAATGTCGCAGGTTCCCAATACCATTACTCATCCAGCAGAATGATTGCTAATCCAAATCGAACATATTATTAACCCTTATCATACACTGTTCCCTCAATCTAACTTTACAGAAGAGCAGGGACAGAGTTGGTCTTACAATACAGGAAGGTGGGGGATCTTCCACCTCCTGAGAACCTCAAGGTCCATGCAGATATGATCCCTGGAGAAGATGTAGGCAACTATGAAGGACCTGAGAGAGCAAAAGTCAGCTTCCATGGCAAACAACCTGGTCAGGATAAAGGGTTGTTTATGAATCAGCCTCTCTCTTAATGCAGAGAAGATGGATGAAACCAGGTTGGTGTGGAGAGCTGTTCCCGGATGCCAATGGTTGATATACCATTCTACCTTGTGAAAGTGCCACAGGAAGTAATGGCAGCATCCAACTCATGGTAGTCTTGGAAGCAACTGTTAGGACATAGTGGTTACCAAGGCAGTGATCTGATTCAGTTCCTTAAGGAAGTGACCTCACCTCACTTCGTTGTTGATGGAACTCTCTGAACTTGGTATCCAAGAAGCCAAGCACCAAGAGGCAGTCCCAGTCCCAGTGGTCTCACTTGTTTGGATTTACCAAGGACAGAGTCAGTCTTTCTTGGTACCTATTGATGTTAGGATGGCCAAAATCCAGGAAAGCTCTGAAGAGGGGCTTTTCCTGAGAAAGCAGGTAGTGGCTCACTGCTGGCTCCTGACAACTTCACAGAGTTGGCCAAGGAGACCAGATCTGAGACAGGACAGGCCATTTCATTGGAACATAGTATGGCCCACCAGTTAGAGGACATTCCGGATAGTCAAAGACCTACTTGGGGGAAGGAGGTGTCTTTGTGGGTGTGGGTGTGGGTTTGTAGTTTTGTCACATATTCTGAGAATAGGCAGGAATGGCGGTTTGTTTGGTTTGGAGCAAACTGTTTCTAGTAAGTCATTTGACAAGGCGAGTGTTTCTATGTCTGTGTATACCACTGTGTCCCTGGTTGTAGACATTAGAAAAGAAAATGCATCAATGGGTGAGTCCTGTCTAGTAGAAAGCTTCCCACCTTTCATCCTGCCCAATTTATGAATGGACTGCGGTTTGACTTTTCGATGGGGAACACCTACTAACTTCTAAAGTTCCTGTTTTCTGCCTGAATTGTGGGCACTCTCCAGAATAGGCTCATGGTTTTGTGTCCAAGATATGTACCACCTCAAATCTCTGTGACATGGCCATGTACTGGATAGCTGAAGGGAATGGTGAGCATCTCAGAAAACTCAGATATCAGTGTGACCAGGAATGTCTCAGTGGAGAAACCCTGCTTTGGACATTTTGCTTACCTATTCTTCTGTTGCCCTGAATGTCAGGAAGGTCTTTGCCTCAGGCCACCCCTTTGTGAAGCCTGAAGAAAACAGTTTTTAAATAGAAATGTATGGGCATCACCTATGGCTATTTGCTTAATTGCTTTGAAAAGGGATGTGTCTGAATCAGCCTCTTGACCCTCTGTGAGGCTGTGGCTTAAATTCTCAGCACCTGATGGATCTAAAGAAAGATCCCATGTGTGCATACAAAACCAAAATGGCCAAAAGAGCAGTCATAGTGGATGAAGTCTCTCGCAATTCTCTGTAAGGTTCCTGAACTCCATCTTTGAGAATAGGGATCCTTTGGGTCAAATGAGTTCTTCACACCCCTGCAGAAGCTAGACCATAGGTGCTTGGGTTTTCTCATGACTCCAATTAACATAAAGAATCTCAACCCCATAGTCATTAGGCCTCAAAATGGAGAATCAGAGCAGTATTAATGGCAGGCCTCTTTGATCCCTCCGGGTTTACAGTAAGGGTGTCCCAGCCACACTGACTTTAGGCAAATGGGGGCAAGGGACCTTTTTTTGGATACTGTCTTGTGCTGCGCCCCTCATGGAAACCTATAGCCTGAGGTTATGTTGAGTGTCTTTATGGAAGAAGATGAGGGCCATGTGGGAGTATTTTGGTTTTAATTGTGGTCATTTTTGTGGCCGTTGGAAGAGATGACTATGTCCACCTGGGCTTGAACACTGGTGTGATTCCACTTAGAGACTGAGTTCTGGAACTGACGCCAAAGAAGTATTGCCATGTATTGTTTTGGGGATTTTAGCAGGCCACGCATGAGAGTCACCCTTGGAAACTGAGATCTAGGCCCAGGGAGGCTTTCGGAAGATCACTGGAAGTCTCAGGAAGGATATCACATGATGTTATTCTTAAAGACATGGCAGCCATCGTTGCAAGTCAAAACACATATGGACCTCAAATTGTAGACCTCAAACGCCTGGCTTAATGTGACCTTTTAGCCTGTCTTTGGGAAGCTTTGCCTGTTAGAATTCTCCAGAGCTTTCATTGAAATGAGCTTCTTCTCCATTTAATGGTTCCTGAATGAATTGAAACCCACAGTGCCTCCAACTTCATCCTTGAAAAATGGCTAGATAAATACCATTAAAGTTTGGAAATTCCCATCACCTAGTGGCACTGGAGGACCTTTGGATGTCCTATTGCTGATCATGAGTGTACCAGACAGTGTCTTGATTGACTGGGTTTCATGAAAATGGTGTAGAACAGAGATGCCAGTAACTTGAAGCCTGATGAGTAGTCGGCCTAGAGCAGTGGTGTGCAGGTGTGTGTTTAAACATCTGTGGTGTGGTGATGTGGATATGCCATTGGCTTCCAAATGCTTTGTGACTGATATGGTGCAGCCCCCATACCCTTGTATGTAAAGGCATCTTGTTATATGGAGAGGTTGCAGGGCAATATTTAGAATCAGATTGCTATGGTCAAGGAGGCAAGCTATGTGGGATATAAGCCTGGTTGGTGCATTCTCCTCCAGACCCTTACCCACCACACATGACAGAACTCCCTCCAACACTGTGTCCCAGTTGAACTTTTCGTATTTTGTGAAGCAAATACCAATCTCCCAGTGCAGCTGCAAGAAACACCATGAAAAGTGGAGGATGACCAAATGGCTTCACAGTCCACACTGGAAGACACTTAGCATCCAGTGGCAACAGTTTACATATAAAGAGAGAATTCAGCCCTGCTGCCTCAGGTACATTGGAAAATAAGAAACTATGTCCTCCAGGTCATATAGATGCAGATCCAGCTTTGATGATCTCACTACAAAGGAAGATAAAGCTCCTGTCATCAACATATATTTCATGTGCCCAACCTCCGAAGCAGTTTCTCAAGAAGTCTTTAGGCCAGCAGAGCTCCATGTTTGTGGAGTTTTTACCCTGTCCCTTACTTTTGGAAACTCCTCTACAACCTCCAAGGTTGTGAACTCCTGAGCATTTTTCATTACCGATGTGTATTCACAGATTTTCAAACTCTTCTCCTCTAATTGTGTCTTACTTGGGGTGAAGAAAATGTCAAGGCATTGTTCTGAATGAGAGTGGGAAGATTTTTGGGTAGCACATATTTGCATAACATTGGATTCATTTTCCAATTTTCCATTCGAAATACTGAATCCCTGACTGTCAGGGGTAGAAGGAATTCTTCTTCAAAGAACAGCCTGACACTTACAAGAAACAGCCCCCAGGAGACATCCTGTCTGGAAGACATCCTGTAGCCATCTGTGTCCCTGAGACATCCTGTGGCCATCTTTCTTCCTGAAACATCCTGAGGTTATCTCACCTTGTGAAGACATCCAGGAACTGCCGATAAGAGGGCTTTCCCAAATCCAGCATATAAATACCCCTGTGTGAACAATAAAATTTTGTAGCTTGATCAGAACTTCTGTGTTGCTGTCATCTCTCGTGTCTCTTGTCCCTTCATTCCTCCCCATCTCGGTCCGTTGCCCACGTTGATTTGTCCTGCTGGCCGGGACATCTGGCACCCACCGACTGGGGCTCAAGCCTTTGACTGAGGGGGAACCCCGTCCTCCTGGAAGACTTGGTCAAGCGGAGCTCGCGATCGCCTCAGCAGACACCACCGAGAGACAGATACAGGAGGAGGGTGGGGATGATGCACGGTGAGTGACCCACCATGTGACAAGCTGTTTCGTCACATGATTTGTTTTTGTCAGGCCTCAAGGAGTCTTTCAAGACATGGGGGACACGTGTTAAAAAAAAGTACTTAAAATTTTTCTTTTCATAAATAGGAGAATTGTGTTGATGGTTTCCTCTTGAAGGGACCATTGATGGCAAAAATGGCTTAGAGTAGGAGACTGTTTAAAAGATTATTATGAACCCTTTGTCCCAGAAAAAAATGCCAGTTTCCACCTTTTCTTACTGGAACTTAATTAATGAAATTCTTAAAAGTTCACCCTTTGACAATGGTACCTTACAACTTGTCAGGATTGGGGAAGAGACTATGCAAAAGACCTCTTGTCCCCCCTCTGCATGCCCATCATTAGTATACACATAGACGCTTCTCAGTCTCCCCAGGACCCTGGGAACCTTCCAGGTCCCCCTCAAAATACGACCCTAATGAATTAGGCTCCAATGATTAAAAACTGCCTTTATCCAGTTTTAAATCCCAGAGACATATTGACCCCTGGGGAGGAGGCTATCTTGGAGAAGGAAGCAGCTCTCTACCATTCAGAAGACCCGCCACCTCTCAGGACCCTGCCACAGCCTATAGGATTTACACATCCACCTCCCTCCTATATCCCTCCTGCCTTTTGTGCTCTGGCCTTTCAGGGGCCAAGTGCCCCCCAGATATTTTCCCCACTTCCCCTGCCTAACCTCGCTCCCTTGCCAGCGTCCTTCCAACATAAACGGGAACAGATCCAACTTTTAAAAAAATTAAGATCCCTTGACTCTGACCTCTGTTCATTAGCCTTAGCTACAGAGTCAACGCAAGCCTGCCCACAGCGGTCTAATACAAAGGTGAAGATGCTCCATTGGCCTGTTCTCACCTTCCCAGTCACCACCAGTCAGATAGATAAGCCTGCCAGGCTGAGGTCAAAGACTTAGACGCAGAACAAGAGGATGAAGCGGGGGAAATGGATCAAGTTGATCAGGGCTCAGAGGATGAGGAGTTCACCCCTAGGCAGGAAGGAACCCAGAGTCTACAAAAAATTAAGCCTATGTTTTCTTGAAAAACTTAAAAAGGCTTGTGCTCACTATGGCCCCACTGTGCCCAACACGTTGGCTTTATTAGAAAGCCACAGCGCACAATGGCTTACTCCCAATGATTGGAAATTTTTAGACCAAGCTACCCTCAGTGCCGGAGACTTCCTGTTATGGAATGCAGATTTCAAAGAACAATGTCGGGAAACTGCTCAAAAAATTTTAACTAAGGCCTACTCTGAATCTGGGACGTAAGTTAAGCTAGTGGGCAATGAGCCTTTTGACACTAAAAATAACAGGCACGTTTACCTCCTGGACTCTTGGCGCAGACTCAGATGGCTGGCTTACCTGCTTGGTGACACCTCCCTCAAAAGGCCTTGGCTACCAATTCCCGGACAAAAATTCGACATATGCCCGATGAGCCTTATAGGTACTTTGTTCCCCGGCTTAATCTAGCTGCGGAATGCTTGCATGGACCAAGCGAATGTGAAAGCACCCTTGTAAAATATCTTGCCTTTGAAAATGCCAACCCAGCATGTCAGGATATTCTTCGACCACAAAAGGATAAAGGGAAACTTTCTGACTTTATTAGACTCTGTGCAGGCGTGGGTGCAGCCCATGCCATGGGTCTCACTTTAGGGGCCGCCTTTACCAAGGCCTTTCACAATCCTGGCTCACGTACTTGCTTTACTTGTAAACAACCTGGCCATTTTGACGTGAGTGTCCGACAGGCAAACAAATCCTAGGAATGGCGTCTCCTCAAACTGGGGCTTAACCGCCCCCAGCTACCCTTTTCCATAGATGTGGTAAAGGTCATCACTGGGCCAGTGAGTGTAGATCTAAGAGAAATGCCCTCAGACAGCCTATTTCTTCCTGCTTCTCCGGAAACTCCCTGCAGGGCCAGCCACTGGCCACAACATCCCCCAGGACAAACACAGGAGCAATAAGGTTTGTTCCCTTCCAAACTCCCAACCTACCTCAAAATCCTTCTCCACAATTGCCTCCATCCAACTAGCCACCCCAGGTAGCGCAGGATTGGACCTCTGTGCCACCACAGATACAATATTAGACTCAATGCAAGGGCCCCAGATAATACCCACTAAAATTATGGGTCCCCCTCCATCTATACGTGTGCCCTTATTCTTGGAAGAGCCTCTACTACCATACACGATGTTCAGGTCTTCCCTGGCATTAATGATAATGATTTCACTGGAGAAATAAAAATACTGGCCACTGCTATTAATGGAGTTGCCGCCATCCCAGCAGGAACAAGACTTGCACAATTAATACTCCTTCCCTTGGATTCAGGAGGCATTTCCACCACCCAAAACTACCTCGGGGGACTACCTCCTTGGGCTCCTCTGATGTGTATTGGGTTCAGCCCATTTCTCACAATAGACCCACCCTTACCTTACTTACTGAAGGAAAGGAATTCCAAGGAGTTCTAGATATTGGAGCTGATGCCACAATTATTTCTCAAAAATACTAGCCATCAGGTTGGCCCCTCACTCCATCCTTGACTGACTTTAAAGGGACAGGAAAATCAAAAAATCCTCTGGTCAGCTCTAAGTCTATTAGCTGGACTGATAAAGAGGGTAATAAGTCAACTGTCACTCCTTTCGTTGATCCTGACCTCCCTGTTAACATATAGGGCCGAGATATTTTGAGTCATTGGAAGTTATTCTTGCCAGTCCCAATTCCATGGTGACTCATCAAATGCTTCGTATGATTTTTTTTCCTAGTACAGGCCAGGGGAGACTGAAACAAAGACTGGTGGAGCCTATACAACCCATACAAAAAACAAATACATATGGAGTTGTGTTTTCGGATTTTTAGTGTCGGTCCCTGACCCTCCTGTACCCCATGCAGATAAAATTATTTGGGAGACTCAGACTCCTGTGTGGGTGGATCAGTGGCCCCTTACCCAAGAAAAATTGGAGGCTACCTCCATGTTAGTGCAGGAACAGCTGGCAGCCGGCCATGTAAAGCCCTCAACCTCACCATGGATGAATCCTATTTTTATTATCAAGAAAAAATCAGGCAAGTGGCGACTTTTACAATATTTGTGAGCCATTAATAAAGTTATGCGCCCGATGGGAGTACTACAGCCAGGCATTCCCACACCAGTGGCAATTCCCAAAAAACTATTGTAAAATGGTTATTGACTTAAAAGATTGCTTTTTTACCATTCCTTTACATCCTGAGGGTAGACGCTATTTTGTCTTTAGTCTTGCTCGCATTAATTTTCAGGGCCCTATGCAGAGATTTCAATGGAAGGTTCTTCCACAAGGTATGGCCAACAGCCCTAGGCTTTGCCAAAAATATGTTGCTCAAGCATTAGACCTTGTGAGAGAGCGATGGCCACAATTTTTTTTTACATTATATGGATGATTTGTTCATTGCTGCAACTAATACCCATGACCTTAATAATTGTTACTTGGACTTTTACAAAACCCTCACTATCTTGGGACTACAGATAACTCCGGATAAGGTTCAAACACATGACACTTATACCTATTTGGGTCTTAAACTTCAAGATAATCAGATACAAATTCCTAAAATACAACTATGTGTGGACCATCTTCACACCCTTAATGATTTTCAAATATTACTTGGGGATATTCAATTTCTAGGAACATTTTTAAAATTACCCACTTGTGTACTTTTGCCCCTTAATGATATTTTGAGAGGTGATTCCCACCCCTCCTCCCCTCAAAAGTTTACTCCCGAGGCCTGACATTCATTCAACCAAGCCACAGAAGCCATTGCCCAACAGTTTGTTACATTGTTACACAAATTTCTTATAACCTTCCTCTGGTTCTGGTTATTTTCCACACTCCTCGTACACCCACAGGAATATTTTGGCAGCGAGATCCACATTTTAAAAATAAAGGCTGCCCCTTGCTTTGGGTCCTTTTACCCACCACATCCTCCAAGGTTATTACAGTTTATCTTGCTCAGGTAGCTTCTATTATTATTAAAGGTCGTTTGCTTTCTCGACAACATTTTGGCAAAGACCCTGATAATATTTTAATCTCATATACTAAGGACCAAACCCAATTTTTACTACAGACAGGGATGAATGGGGTATTGCCCTTTCAGGCTTTTTGGGAACAATTCATAACCACCTCCCCAATGACCCCCTTTTAAATTTTGTCCAGTTACATCCATTTATTTTTCCCAAAATTACTCAAAAGTCTCCCATTCCTCAAGCCCTAACTGTCTTTACAGACGGTTCCAGTAATGGCCGTGCAGTCTTTGTTGTCAATAACAAGCCTACCACCTTTGATACTGTCTATCACTCAGCACAGTTTGTGGAATTGTTTGCCATAACACAAGTTTTTATAACATGTTTTGATAATCCTTTTAATATTTATACAGATAGTGCCTACATTGCTCATTCTGTGCCCCTGCTGGAGATTTCACCCACCATTAAGGCTTCTTCCAATTCCCCCTTTCTGTTTCACCAGCTTCAGCATCTAATTCAGGCCAGAAAACATCCATTTTCCTAAGGACACATCATGTCACACTCTCATCTTCTGAGCGCTCTAACACAAGGTAATATCCAAGCTGATGCAGCAACTCGTTCCATCTTTCCAATTTTTGTTGGCTCCATTCAAAAGGCCATGGAGTTACACAATCTTCACCATATAAATTCCCAGAGCCTTCAATTACTTTGCAAAATTACCAGGCAACAGGCATGAGAAATAGTAAAAGCATGCCCTGGTTGCACTGTCTCCCTCCCCATTCAACACTTGGGAGTTAACCCCCGAGTATTACTGCCCAATCAGGTTTAGCAAATGGATGTTACTCATTTTCCTGAATTTGGAAAAACCAAATATATACACGTTTCTATAGATACCTTCAGCGGCTTTATTTTTGCATCACCACATTCTGGAGAGGCTACCAAAGATGTCCTTTCTCATCTTGTTTCAGCCTTTTCCGTAATGGGTAAACCAATACATATTAAAACAGATAATTGTCCTGCATATACCAGTGCCAAGTTTAAACAGTTTTGTGCTACCTTGCAAATTTGTCATACTACTGGAATTCCATACAACCCTCAGGGCCAAGGCATGTGAAACTTGCCCAGCTTACCTTAAAGACTTGGCAATCCCACCTTAAGGCTTCCACCCTTGTATTTACCACTGCCAGGGATCTCCTTAACCATGCATTATTGGCCCTTATTTTTCTTACCCTAGACACTGAAGGCCATTTGGCCTCAGACAGACACTGGCATCCCTGGTCCAATTCTGTTTGCACACCTGTTATGTGGTGCAATCCCATTACAAATAAATGGAAATGCCCAGCTCCTATCCTCATCTGGGGATGAGGCTCAGCTTGTGTTTTGGACCAAGAGAAAGCATCCCCAAGATGGTTACCAGAATGCCTGGTTAAACAGGTTAATGACTTACCTCAACCCAGGGACGAAGGCCATCCCCCTGAGGACAAATTTTCCTCCTTTTTAGATACAGCCAACAATATGTGCGAGGATCCTGCTTAAGGCACTTCTGCTGAAAAGGTTTGAACACAGAGACCTTGGCCCTCCACCCTCCAACATGATGGAGTACCTTTTTGCTCCCACCCTGCGAATGCAAGAATGGATCTTGGACTGAGGCTCCCACTAGTTGGACCCAGACTACTGACTGCATGACTAAGGTTGCTTACCTCCGTGCTGAGGTTGACCATAAGCTCGGAGGAGTTCATAAGCCTAAATGGGTATGTGTTAACAAGCCAAAGATTATTCCCCCTAGTACAAGCAAAGCTCTCCAAAATTGTTCTGCAACTTGTACGCATACCCAGGCGATGCATGTCTCTTGTTATGCATCGGCTTCAATTTGTGTTAACAAACAGGGAGAACAATTTTTTGAAGCCTCCCTAAATAAAACTCATGCAGCATGGGGGACCACTATTCATTATACCCCTGTTCTCTTTGACCAGGGAGGAGATGGCTAATACACCAAGCTACAGTCAGCTGGGTGCCAAGGCACTGTCAGAAAACCTTCCTGCTGGCCCATTAAGGCCCCTACAGGGGTCTCTGATGGTGGAGGACCAACTTATGCTGTCAAGCATCCTCAGATAATCAAACTTTTAAAACCCCAAATCCCTGAGCTCACATATCATCCCTTAATGTAGCCTAAATCCCAGTTCCCAAGTTTAGATACCAATACATTAGATATTTTGGAAACTACATTCTCCTAGCTTAATAATTCGAACCCCACACTTGCTGGTGATTGCTGGCTCTGCTTGACAACAGGGGCAATGATGCCTATGGCAGTTCCTATTAGTTCTATCATGGAAAATGATAATACATGCCAACCTGTATTTCCTTTTAAAGTACAGCCTCTAGGCACTTTTACATGATGTCTTTTAGGCGCGATGCAGAATAATACCAATGATATTGATGTTGGACTTACTTCCATTGGAAATTGCTCAACAGTATAAAATTATTTCTCACCCACCGCATCTCTTTGTCCCCCTAATGGCACAGTTTTTATGTGTGGAGGAAACTCGGCCTTTCCAGGCTTCCAGCAAATTGAACCATTGGTTGTGTTCTTGCCTTATTACTCCCTGATATAACTATTGTCCCAGGAGATAAACCTCTACCCATTTGTAGCCTAGACACCTTAGTCAAAAGACATAGGTGGGCAATACAGGACTTACTACTCATTGCCAGCCTTGGAATAACAGCTGCCGTGGGCACAGGTACAGTGGCTTAGGCACGGCTATACACTCTTACCATCGCCTGTCTCAACAACTTATAAATTATGTACAAACTCTATCAGGAACCATTAAAGATTTGCAGGACCAAATAGACTCCCTGGCAGAAGTGTTCCTTCAAAACAGACGAGGCTTAGATTTGCTGACAGCTAACAAGGGAGGTATTTGCTTGGCCTTAGGGGAATGATGATACTTTTATGCCAATAAATCAGGCATAGTACACACTAAAATTTAGCAGATTCAAAAATATCTAGAAAAGAGACAAAGGGAATTATTTGAAAATCCCCTCTGGACTGGGCATAATAGATTTCTACCCTACCTTCTTCCCCTATTAGGCCCTTTGTTGGGTTTACTTTTAATGGTGTCCATAGGACCCTGCATTATAAACAGGCTGGTACAATTTATTAAAGAACAGATTAATATTTTGGCCTCTAAGCCCATACAGGTCCACTATCATCGTCTGGAGATGGAAGACAGCACTGCCAACATTCAAAAGAATGTTCTACCCTTCTCACAGGCTTATTAAGTTTACATCCCCACAGATCTCTCTTTCTTACATAAAACTATAAGTAACAGCTCTGACCAACCATCTTCTGCCCTTGCAATAAGGGTTCGTCCTTATGGGCCCCTCTGCTTGGGGGAGGACACACCCTTGGAATGAGGACGTTAGGCCATAATATTGGAGGGTGCAGGAAGGACTGCAGGAGGATGGATCCACGGATCCCAAAACACAAGAATTCTGAGTGGCACGCTCTGGTGCATGGCGGTTGGCATGCTACCCCCTCAAAGACGTCTTCTCCAAAAACATGCCAAAGCCAACACGAAATCTCCTAGTAAAGATGCTTGCTCGGATCAGGAGATATTCCAAGGCATCCTAGAGAAACAGAGCCACTATCACCCCCTAAATACATGGCCTGTAAGGTATGGTCGAATATTTTATATAAGAATGGAGGAGATGTCAGGGGCTAGAAGAAAGTTCTCCTTCAAAGAATAGACTGACACAAGAAACATCCCCCTGGCACACAACCATCCTGGGAGACATCCCGCAGCCATCTATTTCCTTTAGACATCCGTCTACCATCTGTCTTCCTGAAACATCCTGAGGTTATCTCACCCTGTGAAGACATCCAGCAACTGCCGATAAGAGAGCTTTCCCATCCGCAGCATATAAATACACTCTGAGAACAATAAAAGTTTGCAGAATGATCAGAACTCCTGTCTTGCTGTCATCTCTCGTGTCTCTTGTCCCTTCATTCCTCCCCAACTAGGATCAACGCCCAAGTTGATATGTCCTGCCAGCCGGGTCACCTGACACTAACCCATACCCTCCTAGACTCTGATTACTAATCCTAATATGATGGAGAAAAATAACCCAAACAGAATAGAAATACAAGCATTTCAGAGGAGGCATGGTGTATATTTGCACTTGCCTTTTGCATGACATGGGGAAGGTGTTATAAATCTAGTATATTTTTAATTGCAATAGTTCTCCATGTGTTTTTAAAGTCAACAAATATGTGAATACCTGTCTCCCTTTCTCTGTAGCCTATTCAGCACATGTAATTTTATATGCACATATAGAATCCTACCTGGTATCACACGTATATTCTTGTGAGGTGGCTGAATTGGAAGATACAAATTGTGAAAAAAGATCACTCCTCCTAAACGCTGTTGGAACAGAAAATTAAACCTATGGGTGAGCCTCCTAGTAGAACAACATTATACATAAATCCATGTTCAGTAAAATAAATATTTTTGCATCTGTGGATGATATATATTCCATGATGAATTTTGATTGGCATATATATTGCTACATTTTATTGTCTGTGTGTGTGTGTTGTGTGTGTGTGTGTGTGTGTGTGTGTGTGTGTGTGTGTATATATATATATATATATATATATATATATATACACTCTCCAAATTTTTTCAAAATATGAAATATATGTGTCTTCCATATACTACCTAAATTCATTCATGTTCATGTATGTGGATTTATAATCAACTTTTCACAATATTATTCTCAGAAATATTCATCCACCTGATTACATATTTGTTTCCTAGTACTGAAATCTAACTTCAGTGAATGGTGCATACAATCCAAATATTTTACAGTAACTGATCCAGTTTAACATCAGTGCAAGTAGATTCCTCTTGGATATGATGTCTGTTTTGAAGTTCATTTTATTCAACACTGGTACATTACTCTTTGTTCAGTTTATACACATCATAGGATATATATTTCATCAACAACTTCAATAATTTTTTATTCACTTTCAATCATTTCCTGATTCACAACACATGTATTACTCCAGGTTACTTGACTGTTTTTTCATGAGACTTCTTTCAAAACGCATTTTTTTCAATTTCCATAATCATTGTGAAGCAAAACTCACACACTCTTCATGATAAACAATAACCCTAATATTACCATTAGATGTATATTTGGTTGGAATGAATGATTGCATATAAATATACGATTTCCTGTTTATTTTCAGATATCAATTCAATCCAATATTTAAAGTTGGAACAAGTTATAATATTTATTTACAGTATGTTCTATCCATGAATTATCTCTATATTCATTGACACAAAGTAAATCTATTTGTAACCCCAATACTAATTTTTCATCTTCAAAATGTTGCTCCCAGAAATGGTGGAAGAAATTCTCATGTCACCTGATCTACATATACATTTTATCACAGTAATATTCTGGACACAAAAAGAAGAGGTCACACTTATAATTGTATCAAAGCCTAAATGGAAAGTGAGCATAGATTACTAAAAACATTCATGTCCAGTGTGCCTAATGGTCTCAAATGTCAATCCTATTGGTGACTACATATTTGTTTCTTCCTAAGACTATCTATTGAACATCAACCCTGTTGCAAATGTCTAATCTTATCACTCAATTTATTCTTTGCCTGATTTCTTAATGTCTCTATTGATGTCTGCTTTCCTAAATATTTTCCCCAGTTCACCATTGTGACTGACTCTTCACATGTGCTGACATTTACATTCACTCTCTACCCAATACCCTATTGCTAAAAAATTTTTGGTCCAAATCCTGTACTCAGTCTTCTTCTGAAACTTATCGAATATCTTCCTAATCCTTCCGACTATACCTTTTCTAGTGGATGTTCACTTCTACATTTAATCATCCAAGGTACAAGGTCCTATGCAATTGATAATCGATTTATCTGAAACACCTGTGCAGAACGTATTTCAAAGCTAAGTATCCCAATCAATAGCGCAATGCCCTTCTGGGCTTCAAATCTTACCTAGATTTTTGTTTTCATACTTATATTTCACCAATAAATTCTTATAAATATCACAGGTTCCCAATACAATTATTCATCAATTAGAATAATTCCTAACCCAAATCGAACCTGTTATTAACCCTAACCATTCACTGTTCCCTCAATCTAACTTTACAGAAGAGCAGAAACCGAGTTGGTCTTACAATACAGGAAAGTAGGGAATCTTCCACCTGTTGTAAAACTCAAAGGTCCATGAAGAAGTGATCTCTGGAGAAGATGTAGGCAGCCATGAAGGACCTGAGAGAGCAAACGTCATATTCCATTGCAAACAACCTTGTCAGGATGAAGGGTTGTGTCTGAATCAGCCTCTCTGTTCTTAATGTAGAGAAGATGGACCCAAACAGTCCTGTTTTGGACAGCTGTTACCGGGTGCCTATGGTTGATATACCATTCTAACTTGTGAAAGTGTCACAAAAAGTAGGAGCAGCCTCGATCGCATGGGACCCTTGGAAACAACTGTTAGGACAAAGTGATTGCCAAGGCAGTGACCTCATTCAGTTCCTGAAGGAAGTGACCTCACCTCACTTCCTTGGTGGTTGAACTCTCGGAACTTGGGATCCAGGAAGCAAGGCACCAAGAGCCTGTCCCAGTCCCAGTCTCAGTGGGCTCACTTGTTTGGATTTACCAAGGACAGAGTCAGTCTTTCATGGTACCTACAGATATGAGGATGGCCAACTGCCATGAAAGCTCAGAAGAGGGGCCTTTCCTGAGAAAGCAGATAGTGGCTCACCGCTGGCTCCTGACAAGTTCACAGAGTTGGTTAAAGAGACCAGAACTGAGACACAACAGGCAATTTCCGGGGAACATAAGTTGGCCCACCAGTCAAAGGACACTCTGGATAGTCACAGACCTACTTTGTGGAAGGTGGTGCCTCTGTGGTTGTGGGTGTGGGTTTGTGGTTTTGTCTCATGTTCTGAGAATAGGTAGGAAAGGCGGTTTGTTTGGTTTGAAGTGAAATGTTTATAGTAAGTCGATTGACAAGGCCAGTGTTTCTATGTCTGTGTATCCCACTGTGTCCATGGTTTTAGACATTAGAAAACAGAATGCATCAATTGTTGTGTCCTGTCTAGTAGAAAGCTTCCCAGCATTCATCCTGCCAAATTTATGAATGGATTTCGGCTTGCCTTACCGATGGGCAACACGTGCTATCTTCCAAAATTCCTGCATTCTTTCTGAATTCTGTCTACTCTCCAGAATAGGCTCATGGTTTTGTGTCCAAGATATGTACGAGTTCCAAGCCCTGTGACATGGCCATGTACTGGGGTAGCTGAAGGGAATGGCGAGCATCTCAGAAAACTCAGATATAAGTGTGACCAAGATAGTCTCATTGGAGAAACAATGCTTTGGTCCTTTTGCTTACCTGTTGTTCTGTTGCCCTGAATGTCAGAAAGATCTTTGACTCAAGACACTCGTTTGTGAAGCCTGAAGAAAACAGGTTCAAATGGAAATGAATGGACATCACCTGTGGATCTTTGTTTAATTCCTTTGGAAATTTAAGTGTCTGAATCAGCCTCTTGGCTCTGTGTGAGGCTGTGGCTTAGATTCTCATCACCTGAAGGATCTAAAGAAACATCATATGTGTGCATCCAAAACAAAAATGGCCAAAAGTGCAGTTATTGTGGATGAAGTCTCTCCCCTTTCTCTGTGAGGTTCCTGACCTCCATCAAGTTAGAATAGGGATCCTTTGGGTCAAATGATTTCTTCAAAGCCCTACAGAGGCTAGCCCATAAGTGCTTGAGTTTTCCTCTGACTCCAATTCACATAAAGAATCTAAACTGCACAGTCAGTAGGCCTTAAATTGGAGAAGCATGGAAGTATTAACAGCAGGCCTATTTGAACACTTCTAGTTCACAGGAATGGTGTCCAGGCCACGCTGGGGCAAGAGAGATTATTTAGGAGACTGTCTTGGGCTTCACCCCTCATGGAAATTTCCAGCGAAAGGTTATGATGAGTGTCTATATGAAAGAACATGAGGGCCATGTGGTAGTGTTTTGATTTTAATAGTGGTTGTTTGTGTGGTGGTTGAAAGAGATAACTGGGTCCACGTTGACATGAACTCTGGTGTTTTTCCCCTTAGAGACTGAGTTCTGGAACTGACCTCAGAAAAGTATTGCCATTAATTGTGTTGGGATTTTAGGAGGCCACACATGAGAGTCGCCCTTGGAAACTGAGATCTAGGCCCAGGGTGGATTTCAACAGAGCACTGGGAATCACAGCCAAGATATCACATGATTTTATTCTGAAAGACTTGGGAGCCATAGTTGAGAGTCAAAAGACACATGGACCTCACATTGTAGACCTCAATTGGCCTGTCTTCATGTGACCTTTTGGCCAATCTTTGGGAAGCATTGCCTGTGAGATTTTTCCAGAGCTTTCATTGAAATGAGCTTCGTCAACATTAATGGTTCTGGAATGAATTGAAACTCACAGTGCCTCCACCTTCATTGTTAAAATATGGCTAAAATAATACCATGAAATTTTTGAAATTCCCATGACCAGGTGGCACTGGAAAACCTTTGGATGTCCTGTTGCTGATCATGAGTATACCAGACAGTGCCTTGATTGACTGGGTTTCATGAAAATTGTCTAGAACAGATATGCAATAAGTTGGAGCCTAATGATTAGTGTACCTAGAGCAGTGGTAGGCAGGTGTGTGATAAAACATGTGTAGTGGGGCCATGTGGATCTGCCATTGGCTTCCAAATGGCGTGTGACTGACATGATGCAGCCAGCAGTCCCTTCTAAGTAAAGGCGTCTTGTTATATGGAGAGGTTTCAGGGCAATGTTCAAAATCGATTTGCTATGGTCAATGGGGCAAGCTATGTGATATAGAACCATGGTTGGTGCATTCTCCTGCAGAAACTGAAATACCGCATGTGACAGAACTCCCTCCTGCACTGTGTCCCAGTTGAACTCCTTGTATTTCGTGAAGCATACACCAAACTCCCATTGCAGCAGCAAGAAACACCATGAAAATTAGAGGATGAACAAATGGCTTCACAGTCCACACGGGGAGACACTTAGACCCCAGTGGCCACAGTTTACCTACAGAGATCAAATTCAGGACTGCTGCCTCATGTTCATTGGAAAATAAGAAACCATGTCCTACAGGTCACATAGGTGCAGACCCAGCTTTGATGATCTCACTACAAAGGAAGCTAATGCTTCTGATAACAACATATTTTTCAAGTGCCCAACCTCAAAGGCAATTTCTCAACAAGTCTTTAGGCCAGCATAGCTCCACGTTTGTGGAGTGTTTACCCTGTCCCTTACTCTTGGAAACTCCTCTACCACCTCCAAGGTACTGAACTCCTAAGCATATTTCATTCCAGATAAGTATTCCCAGATTTTCTAACTCTTCTCCTCTAATTATGTCTTATTTGGGGCGAAGATAATGCCAAGCCATTGTTCTGGATGAGAGTGGGAAGATTTTGTGTAGCACATATTTGCATACACATTGGATTCATTTTCCAATTTTCCATTCGAAATACTGAATCCTTGACACTAACCCCTACCCTACAAGACTCTGACTACTAATCGTAATATGATGGAGAATAATAACCCAAACAGAATAGAAATACAAGCAGTTCAGAGGAGGAATGGTGTATAGTTGGACTTGCCTTTTGCATTATATAGGGTAGGAGTTATAAATCTAGTCAATTTTTTGTTGAAATAGTTCTCCATGTGTTTTTAAAGTTAACAAATATGTGAATTCCTGTCTCCCTTTCTCTGTAGCCTATTGAGCACATGTATTTTTATATGCACATATAGAATCCTACCTGGTATCACACGTACATTTTTGTGAGGTGACTGACTTGAAAAATACAAATTGTGAAAAGAGATCACTCCTCCTAAATTTATTTGGAACTGAAAATTCAACCTATGGGTAAGCCTCCTAGTTGAACAACATTATACATAAATCCATGTTCAGTAAAATGAATATTTTTGGGTCTGGGGATGATATGTATTTCATGATGAATATCGATTGGCATATAAATTGCTAGTTTTTAATGTCTGTGTGTGTGTGTTTGTGTGTGTATATAAATATATGTGTCTTATTATGAACTCCCTAAATTCATTCATTTTCATGTATGTGGATTTATAATCCACTTTTTAAAAAATTATTCTCAGAAATATTCATCCACCTGAAATACATATTTTTTCCTACTACTGAAAACTGTCTTCAGTAAGTGGTGCATCAAAATCCTAATATTTTGACATTGCAAGATGGCTGTGAATAGAGTGCATCACACCCAGTGTACCCCGCCACTGCACAGGTGAATAACGAGTTAGAACGACAAAAAACTATCTTGTTAGGATCTTACAGCAAAATGGGTGTGCACCGAAACCTAGAGGAATGATTTCCACCAACGAGGTCCGGTAATTGAGTCTCAAACACAAGCCACCTGTGCAACCGGAGATCCGGTCTGATTGATCCGTGTAGCCTGCGCCGTGGCTACATATTGTGAGGCACCTCCGAGAAGCGACCAGAAAGCAGGGAGAAACGTTGCTGCAAATTCTGTGGAATCTTGCCGGCTGAGCATCCACTGAGCCCCCGGCTGAATTCGGGATTTCAGACGGGGAAGCAAGCAGTACATTTGTATCCCCCAAAACGGTAACTCCACCAAGGAAACCAATAGCCACCATCTTGGAGAGCTGACGTAACCACCACCACTCCCCGACAGATTGCAACAACAAAACAGGTGTGTGTTTCTCAGCTCATCTCCCATACAGAGGGGAATTCAAATAAAATATCTCCTAGGCTTTCTGGGGGAGGGATTATCACAGCAAACCTGCATAAAGATGGGGGGGAAACTAGAGGCACCTGACCTTCATCTCCCCTTCCCATCAACAGCAAAAATGAAACCTGTCTAGCCAGCGCTGGGCGAGGGGCAAGTGGAAAAAATTAAAAGAATAGAGTGCCAGGGTTCCCAAAAGACACCCTCCCCACCCAACAAATGGCAGACCCAGAGTACAGTTTGAGCTGCCGAGAAGCATCACTCAGGAGAAATCTGGTCTAGCAGGAGAAATCAGGGCTAGCAGGATAAACCAGGGGACTAGAGGCCAGGCCCTCCTGACTAGGTGGCTGAAGAACGCCGGCCTGCTGCCAGTGCAAATGGGCAACTGGAGACCGCCTTCCTGGCGGGGACAGCCCACCTGCTGACCGCACGTCTTGACGGCTGGAGAACGCCCGCCCGCCGGCGACCGAAAGCGTGACTGTGTGGCTAGAGATCACCCACCCACCGGCGGCAGTCCACACGCTGCCCGCGCTACTGGGTGGCTGGAGACTGCCCGCCTGTCAGTGACCGGGAGCTGAAACCAACCAGAGACCATCCAGTCCACTTTCCCATTCGGACACTTCTGCAAGGAGCTTGGGGCCCATCATAGCAGAGAGGTGACATCACTGGAGCTCGGCCGTCGGAATTCTTTAACAGCAGAATCCACTTAAGCCGGCATAGTCTACCAACACAAAGGAGAGACAACAGATATATATAAACCCAAAACAAATCTTTAGAAGACAGCAGAAACACAGCAATCAAATAAAGCTGGAAAGTAACGTGAACATCATGAAAAAACAAGGGAAAAAATGGTGTTCAAACAATGCAGGACAACTTAATACTACAGGAGGACCTAGAAGCATCAGAAACAGGGATAGGAAAAAAACTTACGTCATACCTAACTCATATGGAAAGGAATATTAGAGAAGACATGAGGCAGCAAGTCCAAGCAATAAAAGTATATTTTGAAAATGAATTTAACAAACAAATTCAAATGGCAAAGAACGAGCTTTACCAGGAGACAGAGATCTTGTTAAAAATTAAATGGTAATTCTAGAAATGCAGGAAACTATCAACCAAATTAAAAACTCAAACAAGAATATTACAAATAGACTAGATCAAATAGAAGTCAGAACATCAGCTAATGAACACAAAGTTTGTCAACTTGAAAAAAATATAGTCAACACAGAAAAGATGCTTAAATCCCATGAGCAATCTATTCAAGAGATATGGGATGTCATAAAAAAAGCAAAATTGGGAGTCATCGGGATAGAAGAAGGCATAGAAATTCAAACCAAATGAATGGACAACATATTAAATGAAATAATTCTAGAAAACTTCCCAGAGATGAAAGATGGAATGGATTGCCATATCCTGGAACCCTACAGGACCTCAAACATTCAAAACCATAAGAGAAAAACTCCAAGACATATAATTATGAATATAGCCAACATACAGAACAAGGAGAGAATATTAAAAGCTACGAGAGCAAGTAGGCAGATAACATTCAGGGGTAAACCAATTAGGTTAACAAATGATTTTTCATCACAGACATTGAAAGCGAGAAGATCGTGGAACAATGTATTTCAAACACTGAAAAATAATGGATTCCAACCAAGAATACTGTATCCAACAAAATTAAGCTTCAGATTTGACAAGGAAATTAAGTCTTTCCTGATAAACAAAAGCTAAAAGAATTCGCAGCCAGAACACCAGCACTGCAAAGCATTTTGAGCAAAATACTACAAGAAGAGGAATTGAAAAATAGTGCCCAAAACTAACAGAGGGAGGTATCTCAGTAAAGGGGTAGGAAAATAACCAAAAAGTAAAAATTACCCAAACTAAAATAAATAAATAAATAATCATGACTGGAAGTACAAATCATATTTCAATTGTAACCTTAAACGTGAAAGGCCTAAACTCACCAATCAAGAGACATAGGCTAGTAACCTGGATCAAAAAAATAAATCCAACAATATGCTGCCTTCGGGAGACTCATATGATAGGTAAAGACATACACAGGGTGAAAGTGAAAGGTTGGGAAAAATCATATCACTCACATGGCCCTCGGAAGCAAGCAGGAGTGCCATACTCATATCGTATAAAATCAACTTGAAACCTACGTTAATCAAAAGGGATAAAGTAGGACACTATATACTGTTAAAAGGAACCAACCACCAACAAGACATAACAATTATCAATTGGTATGCACGAAACAATTGAGCTGCAACGCTCATAAAACAAACTCCCCTCAAGTTCAAGAGTCAAATAGACTACAACACAATAATTATGGGTGACTTCAACACACCGCTCTTGACATTAGACAGATCCTCTAGACGAAAACTGAATAAAGAAACTATACAATTCAACAGCAAAATCAATAACTTAGACTTCACCGACATATATAGAATATATCAACCATCATCAAGTGGATACACTTTCTTCTCAGCAGCACATGGATCCTACTCCTAGATAGACCATATATTATGCCATAGGGCAACTCTTAGTAAATATAAAGGCATGAAGATAATACCATGCACCATATCTGATCATAATGGAATGAAACTGGAAATCAATGATAAAAGAAGGAAGGAAAAATCCTACATCACATGGAAAATGAACAATATTCTACTGAATGATCAATGGGTTACAGAAGACATAAAGGAGGAGATAAAAAAATTCTTATAATCAAATGACAATACAGACACAACATACTGAAATCTATGGGACACAAAGAAGGCAGTTTTAAGAGGGAAATTCATTTCTTGGTATTCTTTCCTCAAAAAAAAGAATAAAACAACAAATAAATAAACTCACACTACACATCAAAAACCTAGAAAAGGAAGAGCAAAACAACAGCAAATGTAGTAGAAGATAAGAAATAATTAAAATTATAGCAGAAATCAACGAAATTTAAACAAAAAAATGAAAAAATTGATAAATCTAAAAGTTGGTTCTTTGAAAAAATAAAAAAACATTTACAGGCCCTTAGCCATGCTAAGGAAGAGAAGAAGAGAGAGAAATCAAATTACTAACATACGGAATGAAAAAGGCAATATCACAACAGACACTACACAAATAGAGAAGATAATTAGAACGTATTTTGAAACCCTATATTCCAATAAAATAGAAGATAGTCAAAATATCGATAAATTTCTTAAGTCATACGATCTGCCCAGATTCAGTCAGGAAGACACACACAATTTAAACAGACCAAAAACAAAGGACAAAATAGAAGAAGCCATCAAAAGACTACCAACCAAAATAAGCCCTGGACCTGATGGGTATACAGCAGAGTTCAACAAAACCTTCAAAGGAGAATTAATTCCGATACTTTTCAAGCTATATCAAGAAATAGAAAAATAAGGAGCTCTTACAAATTCATTCTCTGAGTCCAAAATCACCCTAATCCCAAAACCAGACAATGACACTTCAAAAAAGAAAACTACAGACCAATATCTCTAATGAACTTGGATGCAAAAATTCTCAATAAAATCCCGGTGAATCGAATACAAAAGCATATCAAAATAGTTGTGCACCGTGATCATGTAGGATTCATCCCTGGAATGCAAGGATGTTTCAATATAAGGAAACCAATGAATGCTATTCACCACATCAATAGACTTAAAGACAAGAACCATATGATCATCTCGATAGATGTAGTAAAAACATTCGACAAAGTTCAGCATCCCTTTATGTTCAAAACACTAGAAAAACTAGGGATAACAGGAACTTACCTCAACATTGTAAAAGCTATATATGCTAAACCTCAGGCTAGCATCATCCTAAATGGAGAAAACTGAAGGCATTCCCTCTAAAATCTGGAACAAGACAGGGATGCCCTCTATCACCACTTCTATTCAATTTAGTTCTTGAAATACTAGCCAGAGCAATTAGACAGACAAAAGAAATTAAAGCCATAAAAATAGGAAAAGAAGAACTTAAATTATCGCTGTTTGTGGATCACATGGTAATATATTTAGCATACTCAAACGGGTATACAAAGAAACAGCTAGAGTTAATAAGTGAATTCAGCAAAGTGGCAGGATATAAAATCAACACGCATAAATCAAAGGCATTCCTGTATATCAGCAACAAAACTTCTGAAATGGAAATGAGGAAAACCACTCCATTCACAATATCCTCAAAGAAAATAAGATACTTCGGAATCAACCTAACAAAAGAGGTGAAAACCACAGAACCCTAAAGAGAGAGATAGAAAAAGATCTTAGAAGATGGAAAAATGTACCCTGTTCATGGATAGGCAGAACTAAATTCATCAAAATGGCAAAATTACCCAAAGTTCTCTACAGGTTTAAAGCAATGCCAATCAAAATCCCAACGGCATTTCTTGTAGAAATGATAAAGCAATCATGAAATTCATATGGAAAAACAAAAGACACAGAATAGCAAGAGGAATTCTAAGCAGGAAGTGTGAATCTGGAGCTATAGCAATACCAGAGTTCAAACTGTACTACAAAGCAACACTAACAAAAACAGTGTTGTACTGGTACCAAAACAGGCAGGTGGACTAATGGTACAGAATAGAGGACACAGAAACCAATCCACAAAATTACAATTTTCTTATATTTTATAAAGTGGCTATAAACATGCAATGGATGAAGGATAGCATCGTCAACAAATGGTGCAGGGAAAATTAGAAATCCATATGCAACAAAATGAAACTGAATCCTGTTCTCTTGCCATGCGCAAAAGTTAACTCAAAATAGATCAAGGAGCTAGATATCAAATCAGAGACACTGCGTCACATAGAAGAAAAAGTTGGCTACGATCTACATACTGTGGGGTCGGGCTACAAATTCTTTAATAGGACGTCCATAGCCCAAGAGTTAATAACAAGAATAAACAAACGGGACTTACTTAAACTAAAAAGTTTTTTCTCAAGAAGAGAAACAATACAAGAGGTAAAGAGAGAGCCTACATCCTGGGAACAAATTTTTACCCCTCACATCAGATAGGGCCCTAATATCCAGAATATACAAAGAACTCAAAAAAATAAACAATAAGATAACAAATAACCCAATCAACAAATGGGCCCAGGACCTAAACAGACACTTCACAGAGGAGGACATACAATCAATCAACAAGTACATGAAAAAATGCTCACCATCTCTAGCAGTCTGAGAAATGCAAATCAAAACCACCCTAAGATACCATCTTACTCCAGTAAGATCAGCAGCCATTATGAAGTCAAACAACAATAAGTGTTGGCGAGGATGTGGGGAAAAGGGGACACTTGTACACTGCTGGTGGGACTGCAAATTGGTGAGTCCAATTTGAAAAGCAGTATGGAGATTCCTGGGAAAGCTTGGAATGGAACCACCATTTGACCGAGCTGTTGCCCTTCTCAGACTATTCTCTGAGGATCTTATAAGAGCGTACAATAGGGATACTGCCACATCAATAATCACAGCGGCACAATTCACAATAGCTACACTGTGGAACCAACCTAGATGCCCTTCAATAGATGAATGGATTAAAAAAAATGTGGCATCTATACAAAATGGAGTATTACACAGCACAAAAAAATGACAAAATCATAGAATTTGCAGGGAAATGGATGGCATTAGAGCAGATTACGCTGTGCAAACCTAGCCAATCCTTAAAAAACAAATGCCAAATGTCTTCTCTGATATAAAGAGACCAACTAAGAACAGAACAGGGAGGAAGAGCATGAGGAAAAGATTAACATTAAACAAAGATGAGTGGGGGGCAGAGAAAGGGAGAGAGAACGAAAAGCTTATAAAAATTGTAGGAGACCCTCAATGTTACACAAAATTACATATAAGATGTTGTGAGGGGAAGTGGGGGGGAAACAATGGAGAGAATTGAACAACAGCAGATGAGGTAGAGATTGAAGATGAAAGGGGAGCAGAGGGTGGATAATAGGAGATAGGAAAGGTACCAGAATACAACAGTCACTAATATGCCATTATGTAAAAATGTGAATGTGTAATCGATGTGATTCTGCAATTCGTATTTGGAGAAAAATATGGGAGTTCATAACCCAATTGAGTCAAATGTATGAAAGATGATATATCTTGAGCATTGTAATGTTTTGAACCACCAATATAAATAAATGAATAAATAAAGATTTAAAATTGAGTGGAAAGAAATCAGCTAAAAATGGGTTGAGATGCACTCATTTTGTTATGCAGAAACTTTGTTTTGTGTAGTTGTAAATATCACAAATTTATTTTACCAGAAAATGCAAATAAATTGAGATTAAAGGATAATTCACCTAACTTCATGAAAAATTCATAGCATTTTCTACACTTTTCGTATTTCATTTTTTTTTCGTGAACATTTTGTCATGGACCAAGTCGAGACTTAGGCTATTCTTCCAGAATACTACCTCATATGACAAATTGGTAAAATGTGTTGGATTGTTCTTTTCATCTTTTATTTAATAGTTTCTAGCTGATAATGTGTATTTTTTCTTACCTTTATTTGGACATACAACCCAACTATATCTTTACATTTTATGTTTTACTTGGGAAGAGACTCATCAAAAGCTCTTTGTTAAATGTATCAACAATCAAACATTTAGAGCATGCAATTATTCCTAGTTTTGCATGAAAATAAATTTGTACCACTTGTCTTATAAACATGTAGTATTATTAATAATGTCCCTACTGTAATAAGTAACTACTTACCAGAAGAATTACACAATTGACTTTATATCAATTATGAACATGAAAGGTACTAAAATAAGTATTTGGCATATCAATACACAATTGATAAAAATTGAAATCACAAGAAAGCCATTTAAAATGTCAGTGCATATGGTCCTTAAATAATAGGTTGTTCAAATAACATTTCTCTAATTCATAAGAGTTAATATGCCATATTACAGCTTAATGTGATATAAAACCTTAAATTATCAGTATTGATAAATAAGAATGATACCTGTTTACTTAAACATGTTTATTTGATTTTCACTGTAAGATGTTAAATATGAAAGAATTGAGAATTAAGAAAGACTTGGTCTATATTATTTCTAACAGGAAAATCAAAGTACTTTTAAATATATATGTATATATATATAATATATGTAATGCATATGCATGAATATAGATACATATTTATAATAAATGTATTGTAATATATCTATCAGGTGATTATAATTTTTAAATTTTCTCAAGAAAAAGGAATGACTATAAAAAACAGTCTTAAATTTAAATTTCATAGCATACTACTGTTTGTAATGACATGAGAGAAAAATAGTTATGGAGGGGAAACGAAAAAGGAAGGGAGAGAAGGGGGAAAATGAGGAAGAAAGTGAGTAAAGAAGAGGGAGAGGAGTGTATGATGTTAAGATAAAAGTGGAGGGGCTGGGTTTGTGGCTCAGCGGTAACATGCTTGTCTAGCATGTGTGAGGCACATGGTTCTATTCTCAGCACCACATACAAGTAAACAAAATGAAGGTCAATCAACAATTGAAAAAATAAAAAAATAAAAAAGTAGAAATATTACCAAAATTCCAAGCTTTTATAAATGTTAAATAAAAAAAATATGTTACATAGCCTTATGTAATTTCTAGACTACCCAAAATAGTCACTAAATGTTAGATTATTAGTGCTATAACTAAAAATCCATAGATCTTTCATCTACATTCTGTGGCATGCTAGTGCTAAAATAAATTGTATTATAAATCCCCCAAAATATCCTAATATTTCTACAGTAACTGACCCAGTTGAACATCAATGCAAGTAGACTTCTATGAGACATTATGTGCATTTTGACGTTCATTTTTATTCAACACTGGTACATTACTATTTCTTCAGTTTATGCACATCATAGCATATATGTTTCATCCAAATTTTGCAAATTTATAGGCATTTCTTTCACTTTCAATCACTTCCTGCTTTTGAACACATGTATTCCTCCATGTTTCTTGACTGCTCTTTTCATGAGACTTCATTCCAAACACATTATTTTCAATTTCCATTATCACATTTGAAGCAAAACTCACACACCCGTCACGATAAACCATAACCCTAATATTACCATTAGATGTATAACTGGTTGGAATGAATGGTTGTATATCAATATAAGATTTCTTACTTAGTTTCAGATATCAATTCAATCCATTATTTAAAGTGGAATCAGTTATATTATTTATTCACAGTATGGTCTATTCACGAATTATCTCTATATTCATAGACACAGGTACACCTCTTTGTACCCCCAATACTAATTTACACGTTCTCAAAATATAGCTCCCAGAAATGGTGGAAGAAATACCCATGTCACCTGATCTACATATACATTTTATCTCAGTAATATTCTGGACACAAAAAGCAAAGGTCACACTTATCATTGTACCAAACCTAAATGGAAAGTGAACACGGATTACTAAAAACATCCATGTCCAGGTTGCCTAATGCTCTCAAATGATAATCCTATTGGTGACTACATATTTGTTTCTTCCAAAGATTATATATTCAAACTCAACCCTGTTGAAAATGTCTAATCCTGTCACTCACTTTATACTTTGCCTGATTTTGTAATGTCACTATTGATATTTGCTTTCCTACATATTTTCCCCAGTTCATCATTGTGACTGCCTCTTCACATGTGCTGATATTTACATTCACTCTCTTAGCGAAACCCTACTTCTAAAGAACTTTTGTTCCAAATCCTACACTCATTCTTCTTCCTTAACCTACCGACTATCTTCCTAATCCTACTGACTATCACTTTTTGACTGGATGTTCTCTTCTACATTCAATCATCCAAGGTAAAAGGTCCTATGCAATTGTATATCGATATATCTGAGATATCTGTGAAGAATGTAATTCAACGCTAAGTATCCCAATCAAGGAACAAATGACCTTCTGGGCTTCAAATCTTACTTAGATTTCTGTTTTCGTACATATATTTCTCCTCTATATTCTTATAAATTTCACAGGTTCCCAATACCATTATTCATCCAGCAGAATGGTTCCTAACCCATATCGAACATGTTATTAACACTAATCATACACTGTTCCCTCAATCTAACTTTACAGAAGAGCAGCGACAGTGTTGGTCTTACAATACAGGAATGTATGGGATCTTCCACCTGCTGAGAACATCAAAGGTACATGCAGGAATGATCCCTGGAGAAGATGTAGGCAGCTATGAAGGACCTGAGAGAGCAAAAGACATCTCCATGGCAAAAAACCTGGTAGAATGAAGGAATGTGTCTGAATCAGCCTCATTCTTCTTAATGTAGAGTAGACCAAACCATGCCCGTGTGGAACGCTCTTCCCGGGTGCGTCTGGTTGATATACCATTCTAACATATGAAAGTGTCACAGGAAGTAGGGGCAGCCTCCATCCCAAGGGACCATTGGAAGCAACTGTTAGTACAAAGTGGTTGCCAAGGCAGTGACCTCATTCAGTTCCTGAAAGAAGTGACCACACCTCACTTCCTTGGTGATGGAAGTCTCTGAACTTGGGATCCTGGAAGCCAGGCACCCAGATCTATTACCCTTCCCAGTCCCAGTGGTCTCACTTGTTTGGATTTACCAAAGACAGAGTCAGTCTTTCTTATTACCTACTGATGTGAGGATGGCCAAATGCCAGGGAAGCTCTGAAGTTGGTCCTTTCCTGATAAAGCAGGTAGTGGCTCACCGCTGACTCCTGACTACTTCACAGAGTTGGTAAAGGAAAGCAGATTTGAGACAGGACAAGCAATTTCGAGGGAACATAGTATGGCCTACCAGTCAGAGGACACTCTGGATAGTCACAGACAAACTTGGAGGAAAGAGTTGCCTTTGTGGGTGTGGTTGTGGGTTTGTGTGTCCCACTGTGTCCGTGGTTATAGACATTAGAAAGGAAAATGCATAAATGGATGTGTCCTGTCTAGTAGAAAGCTTCTCAGCATTAATCCTGCCCAATTTATGAATGGCCTACGGCTTTCCTTATGGATGGGCAACACCTGCTATCTTCCTAAGTTCCTGTTTTCTTCCTGAATTCTGGCCACTCTCAAGAATAGGCTCATGGTTTTGTGTAAAAGATATGTACCACCTCCAAATTCTGTAACATGTCCTTGTACTGGATAGCTGAAAGGAATGGAGAGCAACTCAGAAAACTCAGATATCAGTGTGACCAGTAAAGTGTCAGTGGAGAAACACTGATTTTGGCCTTTTGTTTACCTATTTTTCCGTTGACCTGAATGTCTGGAAGGTCTTTGCCTCAGGCCACCCCTTTGTGAAGCCTGAAGAAAACAGTTTTTGAATGGAAAATAATAAGCATCACCTGTGGCTCTTAGCTTAATTGCCTTGCAAAGGGATGTGTCTGAATCAGCCTCTTGGCCCTGTGTGAGGCTGTGACTTAGATTCTCAGCACCTTATGAATCTAAAAAAAGATCTCATGTGTGCATCCAAAACCAAAATGGAAAAAGAGCAGTCTTGTGGATGAAGTCTCTCGCCTTTCTCTGTAAGGTTCCTGACTTCCATCAAGTGAGAATTGGTATCCTTTGGTTCAAAGAGTTTTTCAAAGCCCTGCAGAGGCAAGCCCGTAGGTGCTTGGATTTTCCCATGACTCCAATTCACATAAAGAGTCTAAACCCCACAGTCATTAGGCTCAAATTGGAGTAGCAGAGCAGTATTAACGGCAGGCCTATTTGATCACTCCTTGTTCACAGATAGGTTGTCAAGACACCCTGACATTAGACAAATGAGCATAGGGAGCATATTTTGGATACTGTCTTCGGCTGCTCCCCTCAAAGAAACTTCCAGCCAGAGTTTATTATGAGTCTCTATGTGGAAGTAGATGAGGGCCATGTGGGAGTGTTTTGGTTTTAATTGTGGTCATTTGTTTGGCTGATGGAAGAAATGACTGGGTCCACCTTTGCTTGAACTCTGGTGTGATTCCCCTTAGAGACTGAGTTCTGGAAATGACTGCAGAGATGTATTGCCATGAATTGTGTTGGGATTTTTGGTGGCCACACATGATAGTGGCTCTTGGAAACTGAGATCTAGGCCCAGGGGTCTTCCCACAGAGCACTGGGAATCTCAGCCAGAATATCACATGATTTTATTCTGAAATACTAGGCAGCCATAGTTGAGAGTAAAAACACACATGGACCTCACATTGTAGACCTCAATGGGGCTGTCTTCATGTGATCTTTTGGCCACTCTTTGGGAAGTCTTGCCTGTGAGAGTTCTCCAGATCATTCATTGAAATGAGCTTCCTCACCATTTAATGTTTAAAGAATGAATTCAATCCCACAGTGCCTCCAACCAAATCCTTGAAAAATGGCTAGATAAATATCATGAAATTTTTGAAATTCCCATGACCAGGTGACACTGGAGACACTTTGGATTTCTTGTTGCTGATCATAAGTGTACCAGACAGTGCCTTGATTGACTGGGTTTCATGAAAATGGTGTAGAACAGAGATTCAAATAAGTTAAAGTCTGCTGAGTAGTTGGCCTAGAGCAGTGTTTTGCAGGTCTGTGATAAAACTTCTGTGGTGGGGTCATGTGGATCTGCCAAAAGGCTTGTAACTGACATGGTGCAGCCAGCAGACCCTAGTATGTAAAGGCATCTTGTTGAATGGAGAGGTTTCAGGGCAATGTTCAGAATCAGGATGCTATGGTCAAGGGGGCAAGCTATGTGGGATAGAAGCCTGGTTGGTGCATTCTCCTGCAGACCCTGACGCACAACACGTGACAGATCTCCTTCCAGTACTGTGACCCAGTTGAATTCCTTGTATTTTCTTAAGCCAATACCAAACTCCCAGTGCAGCAGCACTAACACCATGAAATGTGGAGGATGACCAAATGGCTTCACAGTTCACACGGGGTGACACTTAGCCTCCATTGGCAAGAGTTTATGTAAAAAGAGAGAATTCAGCCTTGCTGTCTCAGGTTCTTTGGAAAATAAGAAACCATGTTCTGCAGGTCACACAGATGGAGACAAAGAATTGGTGGTCTCACTAGAAAGGAAGCCATAGGTCCTGAGAACAACATATACTTCAAGTGCCCAAACTCAGAGGCAGGTTCTCCAGAAGTTTTTAGGCTGGCAGATGACCATATTTGTGCAGTTTTTACCCTGTCCCTTACTTTTGGAAACTCCTCTACCACCTCCAAGGTTGTGAACTCCTGACCATGTTCCATTCCCGATATCTATTCACAGATTTTCTAACTATTTTCCTTTAATTTTGTCTTAGTTGGGGCAAAGGTAATGTCAAGGTATTGTTCTGAATGAGAGTGGGGAGATTTTGTGTAGCACATATTTGCATACACATTTGATTCATTTTCCTATTTTACATTCAAAATACTGAATCCCTGACACTAACCCATAACCTACTAGACTCTGACTACTAATCCTAATATGGTGGAGAGAAATAATGCAAACAGAATTGAAATACAAACAGTTCAGAGGAGGCATGGTGTATAGTTGGATTTGCCTTTTGCAAAATAAAGTGTAGGTGTTATTAATCTAGTCAATTTTTAATTGAAATAGTTCACCATGTGTTTTTGTAGTTAACAAATATGTGAATTCCTGTCTCCCTTTCTCTGTAGCCTATTCAGCACATGTATTTTTATATGCACATATAGAATCCTACCTGGTATCACACGCAAATTTTTGTGACTTGGCTGACTTGGAGATACAAATTGTGAGAAGAGATCACTACTCCTAAACGCTGTTGGAACTGAAAATTCAAGTTTAGTGTGAGCTTCCTAGGAGAACAACATTGTACATAAATCGATGTTCAGTACAATAAATAATTTTGCATTTGTGGATGTTATATATTTCATGATGAATATTGATTGGCATATATATTGCTACTTTTTAATATCTCTGTGTTGTTTTGGGTGTGTGTGTATATATAAATATATATAAATATATATATATATATATATATATATATATATATATCCATGTTCAGGTTGCCTAATGTTCTCAAATGTCAATACTATTTGTGACAACATATTTGTTTCTTCCTAAGATTATATATTCAAACTCAACCCTGGTGCAAATATCTAATCCTATCATTCACTTTATACTTTTCCTGATTTTTTAATGTCTCTATTGATATCTGCTTTCCGACATATTTTCCCCAGTTCATCATTGTGACTGACCCTTCACATGTGCTCACATTTAAATTTACTCTCTATCCGAAACCCAATTGCTAGAGAACTTTTTGTCCAAATCCGATACTCACTCTTCTTTCTAAAACTCTGACTATCTTTCTTATAATTCCGACTATCCCTTTGTGACTAGAAGTTCTCCTCAACATTCCATCATCTAACCTACAAGGTCCTATGCCATTGTACATCAATTTATCTGAGACATCTCTGCAGAAAATAATTCAAATCTAAGTATCCCAATCAAGGGCCCAATGCCCTACTGGGCTTCAAATCTTTCCTAGATTTCTGTTTTCATACTTATATTTCACCTATATAATCTTGTAAATATTGCAGGTTCCGAATCATTCCTGCAGAATGATTCCTAACTCAAATCGAACATGTTATTAATCCTAAGCATACACTGTTCCCTCAATCTAACTTTACAGAAGATTAGGGATAGAGTTGGTCTTACAATACAGGAATGTAGCGGATCTTCCACCTGCTAAGATCCTCAAAGGTCCATACAGAAATGATCCCTGGAGAAGATGTAGGCAGCTATGAAGGACCTGAGAGAGAAAAAGTCATCTCCATGGAATGGCTCACCACTGGCTCCTAACAACTTCACAGAGTTGACCAAGGAGACCAGATCTGAGACAGGAGAGGCCATTTCTGGGGAACATAGTATGGCCCACCAGTCAGAGGACACTCTGGATAGTTACAGACCTATTTGGGTGAAGGAGGTCCCTTTGTGGGTTGGGTGTGAGTTTGTGGTCTTGTATTATTTTCTGAGAATAGGTAGGAAAGGCAATTTGTTTATTTTGGAGTGGACGGTTTCTAGAAAGTCGTTTGACAAGGAGTGTGTTTCTATGTCTGGGTATCCCACTGTGTTTGTGGATGAAGACATTAGAAAGAACATGCATCAATGGATGTGTTCTGTCTAGTAGAAAGCTTCCCAGCATTCATCCTTCCCAATTTATGAATGGACTTGGCTTGCCTTCTGGATGGGCAACACCTACTGTCTTCCTAAGTTCCTGTTTTCTGCCTGAATTCTGGCCACTCTCCATAATAGGCTCATGGTTATGTGTCCAAGATATGTGCCACCTCCAAGCTCTGGGACATGTCCATGTACAGGATAGCTGAAGGGAATTGGAGCATCTCAGAAAACTCAGATATCAATGTGACCAGTAAAGTCTCTGTGGAGAAACCCGGCTTTGGGCCTTTTGCATACCTTTTCTTCTCTTCCACTGAATTACAAAAAGGTCTTTGATTAGGCCACCCCTTTGTGAAGCCTGAAGAAAAGAGTTTTAAAATGGAAATGAATGGGCATCACCTGGGGCCCTTCTGAATCGGCCACCTGGCCCTGTGTGAGGCTGTGGCTTAGATATTCATCACCAAATGGATCTAAAGAAAGATCCCATGTGTGCACGCAAATCCAAAATGTCCAAAAAGCATTCATTGTGGATGACGTCTCTCTCCTTCCTCTGTAAGGTTCCTGATCTCCATCAAGTGAGAATAGGGATCCTTTGCATCAGATGAGTTCTTCAAAGCCCTGCAGAGTGTAGCCCAGAGGTGCTTGTGATTTCTCATGACTCCAGTTCACATAAAGAATCTAAATCCCACAGTCAGTAGGCCTCAAATTGGAATAGTGGAGCAGTATTAAAGGCAGGGCTCTATTATCATTCCGTGTTCAAAGGAAGGGTGTCCAGGCAACCCTGACTTGTGACAAATGAGGTGCGAGGGTGCTTATTTTGAACACTGTGTTGGTCTGCGCCCCTCATGGAAACCTCCAGCCAGAGGTTATTATTAGTGTCTATATGGAAGAAGATGAGTGCATTGTGGGAGTCTTTTGTTTTTAATTGTGGAAATTTGTGTGGCGGTTGGAAGAGATGTCTGGTTCCACCTGGGCTTGAACTCTGGTGTGATTCCCCTTAGAGACTGAGTTGTGGAACTGTCCTCAAAGAAGTATTGCCATGAATTGTGTTGGGATTTTAGGAGGCAACACATGAGATTTGCCCTTGGAAACTGAGATCTAGGCCCAGGGTGGCTTTCCTCAGAGCACAGGTAATCTCATCCAGGATATCACACAATTTTATTGTTAAAGACTTGGCAGCCATAGTTGAGAGTCAAAACACACATGGAGGTCAAATTGTAGACCTCAATGAGCCTGGCTTCATGTGACATTTGGGCCACTCTTTGGGAAGCCTTGCCTGTGATAGTTCTCCATTTCTTTCGTTCAAATGAATTTCCTCGCCACTTAATGATTCCTGAATGATTTGAAACCCACAGTGCTTCCAACTTCATCCTTAAAAAGTAGCTAGATAAATACGACGAAATTTTTGAAATTCCCATGACCAGGTGGCACTGTAGAACATTTGGATTCCTGTTGCTGATCATGAGTATACCAGACAGTGCCTTGATTGACTTGGTTTCCTGAAAATGGTGTAGAACAGAGATGCCAGTAAGTTGGAGCCTGCTGAGTATTTGGCCTCGAGCAGTGATGGTCAGGTGTCTGATAAGATATCTGTGGTGAGGCCATGTTTATCTGCCATTGGCTTCCTAATGGCTTGTGACTGATATTTTGCATCCAGCAGACCCTTGTATGTAAAAGCATCTTCTTATATGGAGAGGTTTCAGGGCAATGTTCAGAATCAGGTTGCTATGGTCATTGGGGCAAGCTCTGTAGGAAAGAAGCTTGCTTGGTGCATTCTCCTGCAGACCCTGACCCACCACATGTGACAGAACTCCCTCCAGCACTTTGTCCCAGTGGAACTCCTTTGATTTCATGAAACAAATACCAAACTCCCAGTGCAGCAGCAAGAAACACCACAAAAAGTGGTGAAAAAACGGCTTTACAGTAAACATGAGGAGACACTTTGCCCCCAGTGGCCACAGTTTACCTACAAAGAGAAAATTCAGCACTGCTGCCTCATGTTCATTGGGAAATAAGAAACAATGTACTCCAGGTCACATAGATGCAGACCCAGTTATGATGGTCTCACTAGAAAGAAAGCTAAATCTCCTGACAACAACGTATATTTCAAGTGCCCAACCTCAGAGGCAGTTTCTCAAAAGTCTTTAGGCGAGCAGAGCTCCATATTTGTGGAGTGTTAACCCTGTCCCTTACTTTTGGAAACTCCTATACCACCTCCAAGTTTGTGAACTCCTGATCATATTCCATTCCAGATAAGTATTCACAGATTTTCTAACTCATCTCCTCTAATTGTGTCTTACTTAAAGCCAAGGTAATGTCAAGGCATTGTTCTGGATGAGAGTGGAAAGATTTTTGTGTAGCACATATTTGCATAAATATTGAATTCATTTTCTTATTTTCAATTCGAAATACTGAATCCCTGACACTAACCCATACCCTACTAGACTCTGACTACTAATCCTAATATGATGGAGAAAAATAACCCTCACAGAATAGAAATACAAGCAGTTCAGAAAAGGAATGTTGTATAGTTGTACTTTCCTTTTGCATGATAAAGGGCTGGTTTTATAAATCTAGTCAATTTGTAGTTGAAAAAGTTCTCTATGTGTTTTTAAAGTTAACAAATATGTGAATTCCTGTATCCCTTTCTCTGTAGCCTATTCAGCACATGCATTTTTATATGCACATATAGAATACTACATGGTATCACACGTACATATTTGTGAGGTAACTGACTTGGCAAATACAAATTGTTAGAAGAGATCACTTCTCCTAAATGCTGTTAGAACTGAAAATTCAACCTATGGGTGAGCTTCCTATTTGAGCAATATAAATCCATATTTAGTAAAATCAATATTTTTGGATCTGTGGATGATATATATTTCATGGTGAATTTCGATTGGCATACATAATGCTACTTTGTAATGACTGTGTTTAGGTGTGTGTGTGTGTATATATATATATATATATATATATATATATATATATATATATTCACTCTCCTGATTATTCAAAATATGAAATATATGTGTCTTATTATACACTAACTAAATTCATTCATATTCATGTATGTGGATTTATAATCAATTTTCACAAGATTATTCTCAGAAATATTCATCCACCTGAAATACCTGTTTGTTTCCTAGTACTGAAAACTAACTTCTGGGGATCATATGATGGCGGCGATGAGAGTTCATCACCCCCGTGTACCGCGTCACTTTGCGTGAGATTGACGAGTTAGAACGGCTAAAATCTATCTTGTTAGGAATTTCCAGAAAAATTGGTGTGCTCCAAAACCTACAGAAAGGATTTCCATTGCCCAAGGACCAGCTAGGGGGCTCAAACACCAGCGATTTGTCCGCAAGGAGGGTCACTCTGCTTTTTCAGCAAATTGCCCCACGGCTAGAGTCTGCAATGCGCACGGGAAATGACGAGCAACGTAAAGATACAGCCCTGTGGATTTTGCGGGCTCCTGCCAGCTGTGCAATCACTGTGCTCAGTGCTAAATTCTGGGTTTGAAACGGGGAAAGAAGCTGTCCAATTCAGTTCTGCACACCGGTGAGACAACAGAGGAAGAGAGCGGCCACCATCTTGGAGAGCTGACGTCACCATCCCTGTTTTCGACTGATCACAGCTCATTCAGATACAGAACACGTAATTTCAGGCTGCCATTCGCCTTTATCTTGCAGACAAATTACTCAGGGTCAGTGCTAAAGAACCCACGGAAATTGCTTCTTGGATCCTGCTCCTATCAGAATATACACCAAGCCCGGAGCGGCTGAATTCTGGGTCCTGGAACTTCTCTGGCCCAGGGCTAATGAACCTGAGGCTTCTGCTGAATACTGTGGAGGTAAATGCCAACTGAGCCTTCATAGGCAGTGGCAAGAGGATTGAGATGAGGCTTGTGAGAGCCGGTCAGGACTCACCCGTTGCTTTGGTCACCCGGCAAAGGGAATGAAATGCTGCCATTCACATGGGATACCAACATCGCAGAGATCTGATGTCATCACAAAGTGGCGGAGGAGATAACTTCATCGATACCAGCAGCGACAGAAACTCTTGGTCTCCTGGTAAAGAAAGTGAGTCACAAACATCCGAGTCTCTCTCATTTTGTCATCAAGCCAGAGGTGCAGACAAAGCTGCCGCCTGTGCCCGGAACAGGCCCAGCGACCCACTGGTGTGGTAGTCACGTCACCCCAATTGGAGTAGGGGCAGAGAGAGCTGCCACCAATGTCTGCAAGGTAGGCAGACGTGCGACCTACCGGCAGAACAGGCCCAGCGGCCGGTCAGCATGGTAGACAGATCACCCCAAATGGAGGAGCAGCACAGCCGCCGACCGCACCTGGAGACTTTTCAACTATACAAGAGCAATATAAATATATGAGGGGAAAATTTCAAAAACACAACAGTTTCACCAAGCAGAAAGTAATGCGAGCAGTATGAAAAAACAAGGAAAGAAAGGACCACAAGCAATTCAGGTCAACTCAACTTTAGGAAAAGTAATAGATGCAGCAGATGGAATGTCAGATAAAGAATTCAGGATATACATGCTTCAGATGATCTGGAATCTCAAGGAAGACATTAGACAGCAAAATCAGACAATGAAAGATCACTTCAACAATGAATTATATAAAAAAATCGAAGTAGCAAAGATTAACTATACAGGGAGATAGAGGTTTTAAAAAACAAACAAACAGAAATCCTAGAAATGCAGGAAGCAATGAACCATCTTAAAAACTCAATTGAGAATACTACCATCAGAGCTGAATACTTAGAAGATAGAACATCAGACAATGAAGACAAAATATTTCAACTCGAAAAGAACATATACAGCTCAGCAAGACTGTTAAGGAACCATGAGCAGAACTCCAAGAAATATGGGATAACATAAAGAGACCAAACATAAGAGTCATTGGGATACAGAAAGGTATAGTGGTCCAAACCAAAGGAATGAGCAATATATTAAATAAAATAATATGAGAAAACTTCCCAGACTTGAAGAATAAGACAAAATCCCAAATCCTAAAAGTCTACAGGACGCCAAACGTGCAAAATCATAAGAGATCACACCTAGATACATTATAATGAAGAAGCCCAACATACAGAATAAGGAGAGAATATTAAAAGCTACAAGAGAAAGGAAGCAGATTATATTTAGTGGTAAACCAACCAGGATAACAGCTGATCTTTCAACACAGACTCTGAAATCTAGAAGATCCTTTAATAACATATTTCAATCACTGAAAGTAAATGGGTTCCAACCAATAATCATGTCTCCAGCGAAATTCAGCTTCAGATGGAAGATGAAATTAAAACCTTTCACGATAAACAAAAGTGAAAAGAATTTGCAGCTAGAAAACCATCTCTTCAAAACATCCTCGGCAAAACATTACAGGAAGAGGAAATGGAAAATAACAATGAAAAGCAACAGTGGGAGGTACGACATTAATGGGGGGAAAATAATCAAAGAGTAAAACAAGCCATGTTTAGTAACATATATAAACAAATATGGCTGGAAGAGCAACCCATATCTCAATAATAACCAAAAATCTTAATGGCTTAAACTCACCAATTAAAAGACACAGGCTAGTAGAATTGATCACAAAACAAGAACCAACAAAATGGTGCCTACAGGAGATGCATTTGATAGGAAAAGACATACATAGACTGAAGGTGAAAGGTTGGAAAATTCATATCACTCATATGAACTTCGAAAACAAGCAGGAGTGTCCATACTCATATCAAGTATAATAGATTTCAAGCCAAAGTTAATCAAAAGGGATAAAGAGGGACACTATATACTACTCAAGGGAACCATATGCCAACAAGACATAACAATCATAAATATATATGCCCCAAACAATGGTGCAGCTTTGTTCATCAAACAATCTCTTCTCAATTTCAAGAGTCTAATAGACCACAATACAGTGGTCATGGGAGACTTGAACACACCTCTCTCACACTGGACAGATCTTCCAAACAAAAGTTGAATAAGGAAACTATAGAACTCAATAACACAATTAATAACCTAGACTTAATTGACATATATAGAATATACAACACAACATCAAGCAGTTACACTTTTTTCTCAGCAGAACATGGATCTTTCTCAAAAATAGATCATATATTATGACACAGGGCAACTCTTAGACAATATAAAAGAGTTTATCTGATCATAATGGAATGAAACTAAAAATCAACAATAAAAGAAGAAAGGAAAAATCATTCATCACTTGGAGAATGAACAATAGGTTACTGAATGATCAATGGGTTATAGAAGACACCAAGGAGAATATTAAAAAATTTTTAGAGATAAATGAAAACACAGACACAATATATCAGAATATATGGGACACATTTAAAGCAGTTCTAAGAGGAAAATTCATTGCTGGGAGTTCATTCCTTAAAAAAAGAAAAAACCAACAAACAAATGATCTCATACTTCATCTCAGAATCCTAGAAAAAGAAGAGCAAAACAACAGCAAAAGAAGTAGAAGGCAAGAAATAATTAAAATCAGAGCTGAAATTAATGAAATCGAAACAAAAGAAACAATTGAAAAAATTAACAAAACTAATAGTTGGTTTTTTGAAAATATAAATAAAATCAACAGACCCTTAGCCATTGTAACAAAGAGAAGAAGAGAGAGAACTCAAATTACTAGCATATAGGATGAAAAAGGCAATATAACAAGAGACAGTTCAGAAATACAGAAGATAAAAAGAAATTATTTTGAATTATTATACTCCAATAAAATAGAATATAGTGAAGGCATTGATAAATTTGTTAAGTCATATGATCTGCCCAGATTGAGTCAGGAGGATATAGACAACCTAAATAGACCAATATCAATTGAAGAAATAGAAGAAACCATCAAAAGACTACCAACTAAGAAAAGCCCAGGACCAGATGGGTATAGAGCAGAGTTTTTCAAAACCTTTAAGGAGGAAAAAAAAAAAAAACCAATACTTTTCAAGCTATTTCAGGAAAAATGCAAAATTCCTCAAAAAAATTCTGGCAAATCAGACACAAAACATATCAAATAAAATGTGCACCATGATCAAGTAGGATTCATCCCTGGGATGCATGGCTGATACAATATACGGAAATCAATAAATGTTATTCATCACATCAATAGACTTAAAAATAAGAACCATATGATCATCTAGATAGATGCGGAAAAAGCATTCGACAAGTTACAGCATCGCTTTACGTTTAAAACTCTAGAAAATCTAGGGATAACAGGAACATACCTCAATATTGTAAAGCAGTCTATGCTAAGCCTCAGGCTAGCATCATTCTGAATGGAAAAAAATTGAAGGCATTCCCTCTAATTCTGGAGCAAGACAGGGATGCCCTCTCTCACCCCTTCTGTTCAACATAGTTCTCAAAACACTGGCCAGAGCAATTAGACAGACTAAAGAAATTAAAGGCATAAAAATAGGAGAAGAAGAACTTAAATTATCGATATTTGCAAAAGACATGATTCTATACCTAGCAGACCCAAAAGGGTCTACAAAGAAACTATTAGAGCTAATAAATGAATTCAGCAAAGTGGGAGAATATTAAATCAACACGCATAAATCAAAGGCATTCCTGTATATCAGGGACAAATCCTCTTAAATGGAAATGAGGACAATCACTCCATTCACAATATCCTCAAAAAAATAAATAAATACTTGGGAATCAACCTAACAAAAGAGGTGAAAGACATATACAATGACAACTACAGAACCCTAAAGAGAGAAATAGAAGAAGATTTTAGAAGATGAAAAAATATACCCTGTTCATGGATAAGCTGAACTAATATCATCAAAATGACTATATTACCAAAAGTTCTCTATAGGTTTAATGCAATGCCAATCAAAATCCCAAGGGCATTTCTTGTAGAAATAAATAAAACAATTATGAAATTCATATGGAAAAATAAATGACCCAGAATAGCAAAAACAATTCTAAGCAGGAAGGCTGAATCAGGCAGTATACCGATACCAGACCTCAAACTATATTATAGATCAATATTAACAAAAAGAGCATGGTACTGTTACCAAAACAGGCCGGTGGACCAGTGGTACAGAATAGAGGACACAGAAACCAATCCATAAAACTACAGATATATTATATTTGATAAAGGGGCTAAAAGCATGCAATGGAGGAAGGATAGCATCTTCAACAAATGGTGGTTGGAAAACTGGAATTCCATATGTAACAAAATAAAACTGAATCCCCTCCTCTCGCCATGCACAAGAGTTAACTCAAAATGGATCAAGGAGTTTGATATCAAATCAGAGACACAGCATCTGGTAGAAGAAAACTTTTGCCACGATCTACATACTGTGGGGTCGGGCTCCAATTTCTCAATAGGACACCCATAGCACAAGAGTTAATAACCAGAATCAACAAATGGGACTTACTCAAACTAAATAGATTTTTCTCAGCAAAAGAAAAATAAGAGAGGTAAATAGGGAGCCTTACATCCTTGGAACAAATCTTTACTCCTCACACTTCAGATAGAGCCCTAATATCCAGAGTATACAAATAACTCAAAGAAATTAAACAATAAGAAAACGAATAACCCAATCAACAAATGGGCCAATGACCTGAACAGACACTTCTCAGAGGAGGACATACAATCAATCAATAAGTACATGAAAAAATGCTCACCATCTCTAGCAGTCAGAGAAAAGCAAAACAAACCCACCCTAAGATACCATCTCACTGCAGTAAGATCGGCAGCCATTATGAAGTCAAACGACAACATGTGCTGTCGAGGATGTGGGGAAAAGGGCACACCTGTACAGTATGGAGATTTCTTGGAAAGCTGGGAATGGAACCACCATTTGACCTATTCCCCTTCTCGGTCTATTCCCTAAAGACCTAAAAAGAGCATGCTACAGGTATACTGATAAACCGATGTTCATAGCAGCACAATTCACAATAGCAAGACTGTGGAACCAACCTAGATTCCCTTCAATAGATGAATGGATTAAAAATGTGGCATTTATATAGAATGGCTTGTGACTCACAAGGTGCAGCCAGCAGACCCTTATATGTAAAGGCAAATTGTTATATGGAGTGGTTTCAGGTACATGTTCAGAATCAGGTTGCTATGGACACGGGGGCAAACTATGTAGGATAGAAGATTGGATGGCGCATTCTCCTGGAGACCCTTACCATACACACGTGACAGAACACCCTCCAGCACTGTGTCTCAGTTGAACTCTTTGTATTTCGTGAAGCAAATACCATACTCCCAGTTCAGCAGCAAGAGACACCAGGAAAAATGGAGGATGACCAAATGGCTTCACAGTTCACATGGGGAGACACTTAGGTCCCAGTGTCCACAGTTTACTTAGGAAGAGAGAATTCAGCACTGCGGTCTCATGTTCATTGGAAAATAAGAAACCATGTCCTCCAGGTCACATAGATGCAGACCCACCTTTGATGGTCTCACTAAAAAGGAAGCTAAAGCTCCTTACAACAAAATATATTTCAAGTGCCCAACCTCAGAGGGACTTTCTCAAGAAGTCTTTAGGCCAGCAGAGTTCCATGTTTGTGGACGGTTTAACCTTTCCCTTACTTTTAGAAACTCCTTTCCACCTCCAATTTTTTGAACTACTGAGCATATACCATTCCACATATGAATTCACAGATTTTCAAACTCTTCTCCTCTAATTGTGTTTTACTAGGGTCGAAGGTAATGACAAGGCATTGTTCTGCATGAGAGTTGGAAGATTTTTGTGTAGCATATGTTTGCGTACACATTGGATTCATTTTCCTATTTTCCATTTGAAACACTGAATCCCTGACACTAACCCATACCCTACTAGACTTTGACGATTAATCCTAATATAGTGAAGAAAAATAACCCAAAGAGAATAGAAATACAAGTAGTTCAGAGGAGGCATGGTGTATACTAGGTCTTGCCTTTTGCATGATAAAGGGTAGGTGTTATAAAAATAGTCAATTTTTAATTGAAGTAGTTCTACATTTGTTTTTAAAGGTAAAAAATATGTGACTTTCTGTCTCCTTTACTCTGTAGCCTATTCAGCACATGTATTTTAATATGCACATATAGAATCCTACCTGGTATCACACATAATTTCTTTTGAGGTGACTGACTTGGACGATAAAAATTGTGAGAAGATATCATTCCTCCTAAACGCTGTTGGAACTGAAAATTAAACCTATGTCACCTTCCTAGTAGAACAACATTATACATGAATCCATGTTAAGCAAAATGAATATTTTTCGATCTGTGGATTATATATATTTCATGATGAAATTCGATTGGCATTTATATTGCTACTTTTTAATGTCTGTGTGTGTGTGTGTGTGTGTGTGTGTGTGTGTGTGTGTGTATACACACACACTCTCCAGGTTTTTTAAAATATAAAATATATGTGTATTATATACACTCCCTAAATTCATTCATGTTCATGTATATGGATTTATAATCAACTTTTTAGAAGATTATTCTCAGAAATATTCATCCACCTGGAACACATATTTGTTTTCCATTACTGAAATCTGACTTCAGTGAATGGTTCATACAAATCCTAACATTTCTCCATTAACTGACCTAGTTTAACATCAATGCAAGTAGATTCCTATGGGACATGATGTCTATTTTGAACTTCATTTCTATTCAACACTGGCACATTACTATTTCTTCACGTTTAGCCCAGAATAGAATATATATTTTATCCACAAATTTACAAATTTATAGGCATTTGGTTCACTTTCAATCCCTTCCTGCTTTAGAACACATGTATTCCTCCAGGTTTCTTGAATGGAATTTTTTGAGACTTCTTTCCAAACACATTATTTTCGATTTCCATAATCTTTTTGAAGCAAATCTCACACAGCCTTCATGATAAACCATAACCTAATATTACCTTTAGATGTATAACTGGTTGGAATGAATGATTGTATATCAATATTAGATTTCCTGTATAATTTCAGATATCAAATCAATGAATTATTTAAAGTGGAACCAGTTATATTATTTATTCACTGTATGGTCTATTCATGCATTATCTCTATATTCACAGACACAGCATACACCTGTTTGTACCCCCAATACTAATTTATACATCTTCTCAATATTGCTCCTGGAAATGGTGGAAGAAATACCCATGTCACCTTATCTACATATACATTTTATCACAGTAATATTCTGGACAAAAATGCAAAGGTCACACTTATGATTTTACAAAGCCTAAATGGAAAGTGAATATGGATTACTAAAAACATCCATGTCCAGGTTGCCTAATGCTCTCAAATGTCATCCTTTGGTGACTACATATTTGTTTATTCCTAAGATTATATATTCAAACTCAATCCTGTTGAAAATGTCTAATCCTAACACTCACTTTTTACTTTGCCTAATTTCCTATTGTCTTCCTTGATATTTGCTTTCCTACATTTTTTCCCTAGTTCATCATTGTGACTGACTCTTCACATGTGCTGAGATTGACATTCACTCTCTAATCGCAACCCTGTTGCTAAAGAATTTTTTTTTTCCAAATTCTATACTCACACTTCTTCCGAAAACTACCGACTATCTTCCTAATCCTACCGACTATCCCTTTTGGAGTTGATGTTACCTTCTAAATTTAATCATCCAAGGTACAAAGTCTTATGCCATTGTATATTGATTTATCCAAGAAATCTCTGCTGAAGTTAATTCAATGCTAAGGATCCCAATCAAGGGCGCAATTCCATTCTGCGCTTCAAATCTTACCTAGATTTCTGTTTTCATACATATATTTCACCTGTATGTTCTTATAAATATAGCAGATTCCCAATACCATTATTCATCCCTCAGAATGATTCCTAACCCAAATTGAACAAGTTATTAATCCTAACCATACACTGTTCCCTCAATTTAACTTTACAGAAGAGCGGGACAGAGTTGGTCTTACAATATAGGAATATAGGGGATCTTCCACCTGCTGAGAACCTCAAAGGTTTATGCAGATATGATCCCTGGAGAAAATGTAGGCAGATATGAAGGACCAAACAAGGCCTTTGTGTAAAGCTGTTCCCGGGTGCCTATGGTTGATATACCATTCTAACTTGTGAAAGTGTCACAGGAAGTAGGGGTAGCCACCAGCACTGTGTCCCTGTTGAACTCCTTGTATTTCATGAAGCAAATACCAAACTCCCAGTGCAGCAGCAAGAAACACCACGAAAATGGAGGATGAACAAATGGCTTCACTGTCCACACGGGGAGACACTTAGCCCCCAGTGGCCACAGTTTACCTACAAAGAGGGAATTCAGTACTGCTGCCATATGTTCATTATAAAATAAGATACCATGTCCTCCAGGTAACATAGTGATGGTCTCACTACAAAAGAAGCTATAGCTCTGGACAACAATATATATTTCAAGTGCCCAACCTCAGAGCCAGTTTCTCAAGAAGTCTTTAGGCCAGCAGAGCTCCATGTTTGGGTTGTGTTTACAATGTCCCTTACTTTAGGAAACTCGTCCACCATATCCAAGGTTGTGAAATCCTGAGCATTTCCCATTCCAGATTGGATTTATTTTCCAATTTTCCATTCTACAGCTACTGACCTAGTTTTACGTCAATGCAAGTAGATTCCTATGAAACATGATGTGTATTTTGAAGTTCATTTTTATTCAACACTGTTACATTACTATTTCTTCAGTTTATGCACATCATAGGATATATATTTCATCCACAAGTTAGGAAGTTTATAGGCATTTGTTTTACTTTCAATCACTTTCTGCTTCAGAACACATGTATTCCTCCATCTTTCTTGACTAGTCTTCTCATGAGACTTCTTTCCAAACACATTATTTTCTATTTCCGTAATCACTTTTGAAACAAAACTCACACACCCTTCATTATAAACCATAAATATAAGATTACCATTAGATGCATTACTCTTTGGAATGAATGATTGTATATCAATATAAGATTTCCTATATATTTTCAGATATCAATTCAATCCATTATTTAAATGGAACCAGTTATATTTTTTCCCAGTATGATCTATTCATGCATTATCTCTATATTCATAGACACAGCGTACACCTCTTTGTACCACCAATACTAATTTATACATCTTCACAATATTGCTCCCGGAAATGGTGGAAGAAACACTCATTTCACCTGATCTACATATACATTTTATTACAGTAATATTCTGGACACCAAATGCAAACTCACACTTATTATTGTACCAAAACCTAAATGGAAAGTGAGCATGGATTACTAAAAACATCCATGTTCACATTGCCTAATGCTCTCAAATGTCAATCCTATTCCTGACTACATATGTGTTTCTTCCTAAGATTATATATTCAACCTGAACCCTGTTGAAAATGTCTAATTCTATGACTTTATAGTTTGCCTGATTTTGTAATGTCTCTATTGATATCTGCTTTCCTACATAATTCCCAAGTTCATCATTGTGATTAAATCTTCACATGTGCTGACAAATACATTCACTCTCTAACCAAAACCCTATTGCTAAAGAATTTTTGTTCCAAATAAAATACTCACTCTTCTTTCTAAACCTACCGACTATCTTCCTAATCCTACCGACTATCTCTGTTTGACTGGATGTTGTCTTCTACATTCAATCATCCAAGGTAGAAGATCCTATGCCATTGATTATAGATTTATCTTAGACATCTGTGCAGAACGTAATTTAATGTTAATTATCCCAGTCAAGGTCCCAATGCCATTTTCGGCTTCGAATCTTACCTAGATTTCTGTTTTCATAATTATATTTCACCTCTATATTCTTTTAAATATTTTAGGTTTCAAATACCATCATTCATCCAGAAGAATGATTCCTAACCCAAATCAAACATGTTGTTAATCATAACCATTCACTGTTCCATCAATCTAACTTTACAGAAGAGCAGAGATAGAGTTAGTCTTAAAACACAGGAATGTATGAGATCTTTCACCTGATGAAAACCTCAGAGGTTCATGCATAAATGATCCCTGGAGAAGATGTAGGCAGCTATAAAGGACCTGAGAGAGCAAAAGTCATCTTCAATGGCAAACAACCTGGTCAGGTTGAAGGGTTCTGTCTGAATCAGCCTCTCTCTTCTTAATGTAGAGAAAATGGACCAAACCCAGCCTGTGTGGGTAGCTGTTCCAGGCCACCTATGGTTGATAAAGCATTCTAACTTGTGAAAGTGTCACAGGAAGTAGGGACAGCCTCTATCTCATGGGACACTTGGAAGCAAGTCTTAAGACAATGTGTTTGCAAAGGCAGTGACCTTATTCAGTTCCTGAGGGAAGTAACCTCACCTCACCTCCTTGGTGATTAAAATCTCTGAACTTGGGATTCATGAAGCCAGGCACCCATAGCCAGTCCCAGTCCCAGTCCCAATGGTCTCACTTCTTTGGATTTACCAAGGACAGAGACAGTCTTTCTTGGTAACTACTGATGTGAGGATGGCGAAATGCCAGGAAAGCTCTGAAGAGGGGCCTTTTCTGAGAAAGCAGGTAGTGGCTTACCTCTGGCTCCTGACACCTTCACAGAGTTAGCCAAGGAGACCAGATCTGACACAGGTCAGGCCATTTCAGGGGAACATAGTATGGTCCACCAGTCAGAGGACACTCTGGATATTCACAGACCTACTTGGGTTAAGGAGGTGCCTTTGTGGGTGTGGGTGTGAGTTTGTTGTTTTCTCTCATGTTCTGAGAATAGGTAGGAAAGGTGGTTTGTTGGGATTGGAGTGGAGTGTTTCTAGTAAGTCGTTTGACAAGGCGAGTGCTTCTATGTCTGTGTTTCCCACTCTGTCCGTGATTGTAGACATTAGAAAAGAGAATGCATCAAGGATTTTTCTTGTCTAGTATAAAGCTTCCCAGCATTCTTCCTGCCCGATTTGTGAATGGACTGTGGCTCGCCTTATGCATGGGCAACACCTATTAACTTCCTAAGTTCCTGTTTTCTTCCTGAACTCCGGCCAATCTCAAGAATAGGCCCATGGTTTTGTATCCAAGATATGTACCACCTCCAAGCTCTGTGACATGGCCATGTACTTGATAGCTGTAGGGAATGGGAACATCTTAGAAAACTCACATATCTGTGTGACCAGTAAACTCTCAGTGGAGAAACCCTGCTTTGGTTCATTTGCATACTTATGGTTATGTTGCCCTGAATGTCAAGAAGGTCTTTGCCTCAGGCCACCCCTTTGTGAAGCCTGAAGAAAACTGTTTTCAAATGGAAATAAATGGGCATAACATGTGGCTCTTTGCTTAGTTGCTTCGGAAAGGGATGTGTCTGAATCAGCCTCTTGGCCCTGTGTGAGGTTGTGACTTAGATTCTCAGCACATGATAGATCTAAAGATAAATTCCATGTGTGCAATCAAAACCAAAATGGCAAAAAATCAGTCATTGTGGATGAGTCTCTTGCCTTTCTCTGTTAGGTTCTTTACCTCCATCAAGTGAGAATAGGGATACTTTAGGACAAATGAGTTCTTCAAAGCCCTGCAGAGGTGCTTGTGTTTTCTCAAGACTCCAAATCACATAAAGAATCTATACCTGAGAGTCAGCAGGCCTCAAATTGGAGAAGGAGAGCAGTATTAATGGCAGGCCTATTTGATCACTCCTGGTTCAAAGGAAGGGTGTCCATGTCACCCTGACTTTAGGCAAATGAGGGGCAAGCGACAATATTTTGGACACTCTCTTGGGATGCATCCCGTATGGTAACCTCCAGCCAGAGGTTATGATGAATGTCGATATTTAAGAAGATGAGGACCATGTGGTGTATTTTGGTTTTAATTGTGGTCATTCGTGTTGTGGTTGGAAGAGATGACTGGATCCACCTGGGCTTGAACTCTGGTGTCATTCCCTTAGAGACTGAATTCTGGAACACATATCAAAGAAGAATTGCCATAAATTGTGTTGGGATTTTAAGAGGCCACGCGTGAGAGTCACCCTTGGAAACTGAGTTCTATGCCCACGGTGGCTTTCCACAGAGCACTGGGAATCTCAGACAGGATTTCATATGATTTTATTCTGAAAGACTTGGCAGCCAGCACTGTGGTCAAGTTTAACTCCTGGTATTTCATGAAGCAAATACAAAACTCTGAGTGCAGCAGGAAACATTATAAAAAGTGGAGGATGATGAAATGGCTTCACAGTGCACATGGGGAGACACTTAGCCCCCAGTGGCAATAGTTTACCTACAAAGAGAGAATTCAGCACTGCTGCTTCATGTTCATTGGAAATTTATACACCATGTCCTCCAGGTCACAGAGATGCATAAACAGCTTTGATGGTCTCACTAGAAAGGAAGCTAAAGCTCCTGAAAACAACATATATTTCAACTGTTTCTCCATATGTCTTTAGGCTGGCAAATCTTCATGTTTGTGGAATTTTTACATAGTCCCTTACTTTTGGAAACTCCTCTAACATCTCCAAGGTTGTGAAATCTGGAGCAGTTTTCATTTCAGGTATGAATTCAAAGATTTTCTAACTCTTTTCCTCTAATTGTGTCTTACTTGGGGTGAAGGTAATGTCAAGTTATTGTTCTGAATGAGAGTGGGAAAATATTTGTGTAACACTAATTTGCATACACATTGATCCATTTTCCAATTTTCCATTCGAAATACTGAATCCCTGACAGTAACTCATATCCTACTATACTCTGACTACTAATCCTAATATGATGAAGAATAATACCAAAACAGAATGAAAATACAAGCAGTTCAGAGGAGGCATGGTGTACAGTTGGACTTCCCTTTTGCATGATTAAGGGTAGGTGTTATAAATCTACTCAATTTTTAATTGAAATAGTTCTCCATGTGTTTTTAAAGTTCACAAATATGTGAATTCCTGTCTCCCTTTCTCTGTAGCCTACTCAGCACATGTATTTTTATATGCACATATAGAATCCTACCTGGTATCACACGTACATTTTTATGAGTTGGCTGAAGTGGCAGATACAAATTGTGAGAAGAGATCAGTACTCCTAAATGCTTTGGGAACTGAAAATTCAAACTATGTGTGAGCTTCCTAGTAGAACAATATTATTCATAAATCCATGTTCAGTATAATAAATATTTTTACATCTGTGGATGATATATATTACATGATGAATTACGATTGGCATATATATTGATACTTTTTAATGTATATTTGTGTTTATTTAAAATATATATATATATATGTGTATATATATATATATATATATATATATATATATATATATATATATATATATAAACACTCCAGATTTCTCAAAATATGAAATATATGTGTCTATTACAAACTCCGTAAATTCATTCATGTTCATGTATGTGGATTTATAATCAACTTTGCGCAAGATTATTCTCAAAAATATTCATCCACCTGAAATACACACATATACATATTTGTTTTACAGTACTGAAAACTAACTTCAATCAATGGTGTTTATAAATCCTAATATTTCTACAGTAACTGACCCAGTTTAACATCAATGCAAGTAGATTCCTATGGGACATGATGTCTATATTGACGTTCATTTTAATCCAACACTGGTACATTACTATTTCTTCAGTTTTTGCACATCATAGGATATATATTTCATCCACAAGTTCACAAATTTATAGGAATGTGTTTCACTTTCAAACACTTCTTGCATCAGAACACATGTATTCCTCCATGTTACTTGACTGATCTTTTCATGAGACTTCTTTCCAAATACATTATTTTTGATTTCCATAATCAATTTCGAAGCTAAACTCACACACTCTTCATGATGAACCATAACATTAATTTTAACATTAGATGTATAACTGGTTGGATTGAATAATTGTATATCAATATAAGATTTCCTCTATATGTTCAAAATTCAATTCAATCCATTATTTAAAGTTGGAACCACTTATGTTTTTTATTCACAGTATTGTCTATTAATGCTTTATCTCTATATTCATAGATACAGTGTACTCCTCTTTCTCCCCCCAATACTAATTTATACGTCTTCAAAATATTGCTGCCAGAAATGGTGGAAGAAATATTCATTTCACCTTATCTAAATATAGATTTTATCACAGTAATATTCTGGACACAAAAAGCGTAGGTCCCACTCATTATTGTATCAAAGCCTAAATGCCAAGGGAGCATGGATTACTAAAAACAACCATATCCAGGTTGCCTAATGCTCTCAAATGTAAATCCTATTGGTGACTACATATTTGTTTCTTCTTAAGATTATATATTCAACCTCAACCATCTTGAAAATGTCTAATCCTATAACTCACTTCATACTTTGCTGATTTTGTAATATCTTTATTGATACCTGCTTTCCTACATTATTTCCCTAGTTCATCATTGTGACTGACACTTCACATATGCTGATATTTACATTCACTCTCTACCCGAAACCCTATTGCTAAAGAACTTTTGGTCCAAATCCTATACTCACTCTTCTTTCTAAACCTACTGACAATCTTCGTAATGCTACTGACTATAGTTTTTTGACTAGATGTTCTCTTCGACAATCAATCATCCAAGGTATAAGGTCCTATGCCATTGTATATCAATTTATCTGAGACACATGTGCAGAACATAATTCAAACCTAAGTTTCCCACTCAAGGGCCCAAATCCCTTCTGGCTTCAAATCTTACCTAGATTTCTGTTTTCATACTTATATTTCACCTATATATTCTTGTAAATATCACAGGTTGCCAATACCATTATTCATCCGGCAGAAAGATTCATAATGCACATCGAACATGTTATTAAGCCTAAACATACATTTTTCCCTCAATCTAACTTTACAAAAAAGGAGGGACAGAGTTGGTCTTACAATACAGGAATGTAGGGGATCTTCCACCTGCTGAGAACATCAAAGGTATATGCAGAAATGATCCCTGGAGAAGATGTAGGAAGCTATGAAGGACCTGTGAGAGCAAAGACATCTTGCATGGCAAACAATCTGGTCAGGATGAAGGGATGTGTCTGAATCAGCCTCTACCTTCTTAATGTAGAGAAGATGGACCAAACCAGGCCTGTGTGGAGAGCTGTTCCCAGGTACCTATGGTTGGTATACCATTCTAACTGTGAAAGTGTGACAGGAAGTAGGGACAGCCTCTATCTCATGGGAGCCTTAGAAGTAACTGTTAGGACAAAGTGGTTGCCAAGTCAGTGACCTCATTCAGTTCCTGAAGGAAGTGACCTCACCACACTTCCTTGGTGATGGAACTCTCTGAACGTTTGATCCAGGAAGACAGGCACCAAGAGCCCGTCGCAGTCCCAGTCCCAGTGGTCTCACTTGTTTCGATTAACCAAGGACAGAGTCAGTCTTTCTTAGTACCTACTGATGTGACGATGGCCAAATGACAGGAAAGCTCTGAAGAGGGGCTTTTCCTGGGAAAGCAGGTAGTGGCTCACCCATGGCACCTAACAATTTCAAAGTGTTGGCCAAGGAGACCAGATCTGATACAGGACAGGCCATTTTGGGGGAACATAGTATAGCCCACCATTCCGAGGACACTCTGGATAGTCACAGACTTACTTGGGCAAAAGAGGTGCCTTTGAGTGTGTGTGTGTGGGGTTGTGGTTTTGTCTCATGTTCTGAGAATAGGTAGGAAAGGCTCTTTGTTTGGATTGGTGTGGACTGTTTCTAGTAAGTCGTTTGACAAGGTGAAGGCTTCTATGTCTGTTTATCCCACTCTGCTCATGGTTGTAGACATTAGAAAAGAGAATGCATCAATGGATGTGTCCTGTCTAGTAGAAAGCTTCCAAGCATTCATCCTGCCCAATTTATAAATGGACTGCAGCTTGTCTTATTGAAGGGCAACACCTGCTCTCTTTCTAAGTTCCTGTTTTCTTCCTGAATTCTGGAAACTCTCCAGAATAGCCTCATGGTTTGTACCACCTCCAAGCTCTGTGATATGGTGATGTACTGGATAGCTGAAGGGAATGGCGAGCATCTCAGAAAACTCAGATATCAGTGGGACCAGGAAAGTCTCAGTGGAGAAACCCTTCTTTGGGCCTTTAGCTTACCTATTCTTCTGTTGCCCAGAATTTCAGGAAGGTCTTTACCTCAGGACACCAATTTGTGAAGCCTGAAGAAAACAGTTTTCAAATAGAAATAAATGGGCATCACCTGTGGTTCTTTGCTTAATTGCTTTGGAAATGGATGTTTCTGAAACAGCCTCTTGGCCCTGTGTGAGGCTGTGGTTAGATTCTCAGCACCTTATACATCCCACGTGTTCATCCAAAACCAAAATGACCAAAAGAGCAGTCCTTGTGGATGAAGTCTCTCGCCTTCCTATCTTAGGTTCCTAACCTCTATCAAGTGAGAATAGGGTGCCTTTGGGTCAAATGCGTTCTTCAAAGCCCTACAGAGGCTAGCCCATAGGTGATTCGGTTTTCTAATGATTCCAATTCACATGAAGAATCTAAACCCCACAGTCAGTAGTCCTCAAATTGGAGAAGCAGAGCAGTATTAAAGGCAGGCCTATTTGATCAGTCCTGGTTCACAGGAAGGTGTTCAGGCCACCCCAACTTTAAGCAAATGAGGTGCAAGGGAGCTTATTTTGGACACTGTCTTGGGCTGTGCCCCTCATGGAAACCTCCAGCCAGAGGTTAAACTGAGTGTCTATATGGAAGAAGATGCTGGCCATGTGGAAGTGTTCTGGGTTTAATTGTGGTTACTAGTGTGGTTGTTGGAAAATATGACTGGCTCCACCTGGGCTTGAACTCTGGTGTGATTCCCCTTAGAGACTGAGTTCTGGAACTGATCTCAGAGAAGTATTGCCATGAGTTTTGTTGGGATTTTAGGAGGCCATGCATGAGAGTCACCCTTGGAAACTGAGATCTGTGGCCAGGATGGCTTTCCACAGAGCACAGGGAATCTCAGCCAGGATATCACATGATTTTATTCTGAAAGAATTAGCAGCCATAGTTGAGAGTCAAAACACGCATGGATTATACATTGTAGACCTCAATGGGCCTGGCTTCATGTGACCTTTTGGCAACTCTTTGGGAAGCCTTGCCTGTGAGAGTCCTTGAGAGCTTTCATTGAAATGGGCTTCCTCACCATTTAATGGTTACTGAATTAAATGAAACCCTCAGTGCCTCCAACTTCATTCTTGAAAAATGGGCTCGATAAATACCATGAAATTTTTGAAATTCCCATGCCCAGGTGGCACTGGAAATCTATTGGAGAGCCTGTTGCTGATCATGAGTGTACCAGACAGTGGCTTGATTGACTGGGTTTCACAAAAATGGTGTAGAACAGAGATGCCAGTAAGTTGGAGCTCCTGAGTAGTGGGCCTACAGCAAAAGTGGGTAGGTGTGAGATAAATCATCTGTGGTGGTTTCATGTGGATCAGCCATTGGCTTTCAAATGGCTTGTGACTGACATGGTGCAGCCAGCAGACCCTTATATGTAAAGGCATCTTGTTATATGGATAGGTTTTTGGGCAATGTTCAGAATCAGGTTGATATGGTCAAGGGGGCAAGCTATGTTGGACATAAGCCTGGTTGGTGCTTTCTCTTGCAGACCCTGACCCACCACACGTGACAGAACTCTCTCCAGCACTGTGTCCCAGTTGAACTCCTTGTATTTCATGAAGCAAATACCAAACTCCCAGTGCAGCAGCAAGAAACACCACGAAAATTAGAGTATGACCAAATGGCTTCACAGTACACAAGAAGAGACACTGATGCCCCAGTTGCCACAGTTTACGTACAAAGTGTGAATTCAGCACTGCTGCCTCATTTTCATTAGAAAATAAGATACCATGTCCTCCAGGTCACATAGTGATATTCTCACTACATAGGAAGCTAAAGCTACTGACAACAACATACATTTCAAGTGTCCAAACTCAGAGGCACTTTCTCAAGAAGTCTTTTGGCCTGCAGACCTCCATGTTTGTGGAGTGTTTACCTTGTCTTTTACTTTTGGAAACTCCTCTACCAACTCCAAGGTGGTGAACTCCTGAGCATATTCCATTCCGGGTATGTATTCACAGATTTTCTAACTCTTCTCCTCTAATTGTGCATTTCTTCGGGCGAGGGTAATATCAAGGGATTGTTCTTAATGTGAGTGGGAATATTTTTGTGTAGCACATATTTGCAAACACATTGTGTTTACTTTCCTATTTTTTATTCAAAATACTGAAACTCTGACACTAACCCATACCCTACTAGACTCTGACTACTAATCCTTATATGATGGAGAATAGTAACCCAAAAAGAATACAAATACCAGCAGTTCAGAGAAGGCATGGTATGTAGTTGGACATCCCTTTTGCATTATATAGTGTAGGAGTTATAAATATAGTCAATGTTTATTGAAATACTTCTCCATGTGTTTTTAAAATTAACAAATATGCGAATTCCTCTCTCCCTTTTTCTGTAGCCTATTAAGCACATGTATTTTTATTTGCACATTTAGAATCCTACCTGGAATCACATGAACATTCTTCTGAGGTGGCTGACATGGCAGATAAAAATGGTGAGAAGAGATCACTCCTCCTAAATGCTGTTGGAACTGAAAATTCAACCTATGGGTGAGCTTCCTAGTTGAACAACATTATTCATAAATCCATTTTCAGTAAAATGTATTTTTTTGGATATGTGGATGTTATATATTTCATGATGAATTTCGATTGGCATATATATTGATACTTTTTAATGTCTGTGTGTGTGTGTGTTTGTGTGTGTGTGTATGTGTATATATATATATATATATATATATATATATATATATATATACTCTCCAGATTTTTCAAAATATGAAACATATGTGTCTTATTATACACTTCCTAAAATAATTCATTTTCATGTATGAAGATTTATAATCAACTTTTCACAAGATTATTCTCAGAAATATTCATCCACCTGAAATACATATTTGTTTCCTAATACTGAAAACTAACTTCAGTAAATGGTGCATACAAATCATTATATTTCGACATTGCAAGATGGCCGCAAATAGAGAGCATCACACCCAGTGTACCGCGCCACGCAGGTGACTAACGACTTAGAACTAAAAAAAACTATCTTGTTAGGAACTTACAGCAAAATGGGGGTGCACTGAAATCTAGAGGAAGGATTTCTAGCACTATGGTCTGGTAATTGAGTCTCAAACACGAGCCAACTGTGCCACCCGAGATCCAGTCTGACTGATCCGCACAGCCCACCCAGTGGCTACAGACGGCACGCCACCACCGAGATGCGACCAATAAGCAGGGAGAAACGTTGATGCACATTTGTAGAATCCTTCCGGTAGAGCCCCCACTGAGGCCTTAGCTGAGTTCAGGATTTCAGACGGGGAAGGTAGCGGTACAGTTATAATTCCCACAACGGAAACTCCTCCAAGGAAACCAACGGCCACCATCTTGGAGAGCTGAAGTAACCACAGCCACTCTCCTACAGATTGCAACAATAAAACAGGTGTGTGTTATCAGCTCATCTCCCATACTTCGGGCAATTCACATAAAATCTCTCATAGGCTTTCTGGGGGAGAGATTATCAGAGCGAGCCTGCATAAATATGGGGGAAAACTAGAGGCACCTGACTTTCATCTCCCCCTCCCATCAGCGGTGAAAAAAAAACTGTCTAGCCAGCACTGGGGGAGCGGCAAGCAGAAAAAAAATCAAAACAATAGAGTGCCGGGGTTCCCAATAGCCAACTGTGCAACTAGAGATCCAGGGTGATTAAATCATGCGGCCAGGCCCGCTGTTACAGGTGGTGGGGCACCACCGAGAAGCGACCTGCAAGCAGGGAGAAATGTTGTTGCGGATTCTGTGGAATCCTGCCAGCTGAGCTCCCACTGATCCCCGGGCTGAGTTTGGGAATTAAGACAGGGAAAAAAGTGGTACAGTTCTATCTCCCACAAAAGAAACTACACCAAGGAAACCAGCGGCCAACATCTTTGAGAGCTGAAGTAACCACAGCCCCTCTCCAATAGATTGCAACAATAAAACAGGTGTGTGTTACTCAGCTCATCTCTCATACAGTAGGGAATTCGCATAAAATCTCTCCTAGGCTTTCCGGGGGAGGGATTATCAAAGAAAGCCTGCATAAAAATGCGAGAAAAACTAGAGACACCTGACTTTCAACTCCCCCTCCCATCAGTGGCAAAAACGAAACATGTCTAGCCAGTGCTGGGGGAGGGGCAAGCGGAAAAAATCAAAACAATAGAGTGTCTGGGTTCCCAATAGACACCCTCAACACCCAACAAATGGCAGGCCAAGAGTACAGTTTGAACTGCTGAGAGGCATCACTCAGGGGAAATCTGGTCTAGAAAAAGAAACCAGGACTAGCAGGAGAAACCAAAGGACTAGAGGCCAGGCCCTTGTGACTAGGCGGCTGGAGACTGCAGGCCCGTGGGTGAAATTCCACCCACTGCCTGTGTGACTGGGCGGCTGAGGAATGCCCGCCCACAGGCAACCGACCGTGCGACTGGGTGGCTAGACATTTCCAACCCACTGGCGATAGCCCACCTGCCGCCCACGTGACTGGGCGGCTGCAGACTGCCTGCCCGCTGGTGACCAACCGCGCAATTGGGCGGGTAGAGACGACCCACCCGCCAGTGACCGGAGCTGAAACAAACCAGAGACAGTCAAGTCCCACCCCCCTATTCGGACACCTCGGCAAGGAGCCTGGGGCGCGCCAAAGCAGAGAAGTGACATCACTAGAGCCCGGCCTTCATAATCACTTCCAAGCGGAATCCACTTTAGCAGGCATAGAGGCAGCAAGTCCAAGCAATAAAAGTATATATTGAAAATGAATTAAACAAAGAAATTCAAATGGCAAACAACGAGCTTTACCAGGAGATAGAGATCTTAAAAAGAAATATCAAACAGTAATCCTAGAAATGCAGGAAACTATAAACCAAATTAAAAACTCAAACGAGAATATTACAAATAGACTAGATCAAGTAGAAGTCAGAACATCAGATAATGAAGACAAAGTTTGTCAACTTGAAAAGAATATAATCAACACAGAAAAGATGCTTAAATCCGATGAGCAATCTATTTAAGAAATATGGGATGTCATTAATAAAAAACAAATTTGAGAGTCATCGGGATAGAAGAAGGCATAGAGATTCAAACCAAAGGAATGGAGAACATATTAAATAAAATAATTCTAGAAAACTTCCCAGAGATGAACGATGGATTTGATTGCCAAATCCTGAAAGCCTACAGGACCCCAAACATTCAAAACCAAAATAGACCAACTCCAAGACATATAATGATGAAGATAGCCAACATACAGAACAAGGAGAGAATATTAAAAGCTATAAGAGAAAGGACACAGATTACATTCAGGGGTAAACCAATTAGGTTAATAACTGATTTTTCATCACATACCTTGAAAGTCAGAAGATCTTGGAACAATGTATTTCAAATGCTGAAAAATAATGAATTCCAACCAAGAATACTGTATACAGCAAAATTAAGCTTCAGATTTGACAATGAAATTAAAGTCTTTCATGATAAACAAAAGCTAAAACAATTTTCAGCCTGAAAACCAGCACTGCAAAGCATTTTGTGCAAAACAGTACAAGAAGAGGAGTTGAAAAATAGTGCCCAAAACTAACAGCGGGAAGTATCTCAGTAAAGGGGGAGGAAAGTAACCAAAAAAGTAAAAACTATCCAAACTAAAATATAATAAATAAATAAACATGAGTGGAAGTACAAATCATATTTCAATTGTAACCTTAAATGCTAATGGCCTAAACTCACCAATCAAGAGACATGTGCTAGAAACCTGGATCAAAAAAAACAAATCCAATAATATTCTGCCTTCAGGTGACTCGTATGATAGGGAAAGACAAACACAGGCTGAAGGTAAAAGGTTGGGAAAAATCACATGGCCCTCGGAAGCAAGAAGGATTTGTCATACTCATATGGAACAAAATCAACTTCAAACCTAAGTTAATCAAAAGGGATAAAGAATGGCACTATATTCTGTTAAAAGGAATCATCCACCAACAAGAAAAAACAATTATCAATTTGTATGCACCAAGCAATGGAGGTGCTACATTCATTAAACAAACTCTTCTCAAGTTCAAGAGTCAAATAGACTATAATACAATAATTATGGGTGACTTCAACACACCGCTCTCGCCATTAGACAGATCCTCTAGACAAAAACTGAATAAAGAAACTATAGAATTCAACAGCACAATCAATAACCTAGACTTAACCGACATATATAGAATATATCAACCATCATCAAGTGGATACATGTTCTTCTCAGCAGCACATGGATCCTACTCAAAGATACACCATATATAATGCCATAGGGCAATTCTTAGTAAATATAAAGGCATGGAGATAATACCATGCACCATATCTGATCATAATGGAATGAAACTGGAAATCAATGATAAAAGAAGGAAGGAAAAATTCTACATCACATGGAAAATGAACAACATGCTACTGAATGATCAATGGGTTACAGAAGACATAAAGAAGGAGATAAAAAAATTCTTTGAGACAAATGACAATATAGACACAACATACCAGAATCTATGGGACACAATTAAAGCAGTTTAAAGAGGGAAATTCATTTCTTGGAATTCTTTCTTCAAAAAAAGAAAAAAAATAACAAATAAATGAACTCAAACTACACCTCAAAAACCTATAAAAGGAAAAGCAAAACAACAGCAAATGTAGTAGAAGACAAGAAAGAATTAAATTTAGAGCTGAAGTCAACGAAATTGAAACAAAAAAAATTGAAAAAATTGATAAAATGAAAAGTTGGTTCTTTGAAAAAATACATAAGATCAATAGGCCCGTAGCCATGCTAATGAAGAGAAGAAAAGAGAGAATTGAAATACTAACATATGGGATGAAAAAGGCAATATCACAACAGACACTACAGAAATACGGAAGATAATTAGAAAGTATTTTGAAACACTATATTCCAATAAAATAGAAGATTGTGAAGATATTGATAAATTTCTTAAGTCATACGATCTGCCCAGATTGAGTCAGGAAGACACACACAATTTAAACAGGCCAATAATAAAGAAAGAAATAGAAGAAGCAATCAAAAACTACCAACCAAAAAAAAGCCCTGGACCGGATGGGTAAACAGCGGATTTCTACTAAACCTTCAAAGAAGAATTAATACCAATATTTTTCAAGCTATTTCAAGAAATAGAAAAGAATGAGCTCATCCAAATTCATTCTATGAGGCCAACATCACCCTGATCCCGAAACCAGACAAAGACACATTAAAGAAAGAATACTACAGACCAATATCTCTAATGAACTTGGATGCAAAAATTCTCAATAAAATCCGGGTGAATCGAATACATAAGCATATCAAAAAAATTGTGCACCATCATCAAGTAGGATTCATCCCTGTGATGCAAGTATGGTTCAATATACGGAAATCAAAAAATGCCTTTCACCACATCAATAGACTTAAAGGCAAGAACCATATGATTATCTCGATAGATGCAGAAAAATCATTTGACAAAGTTCTGCATCGCTTTATGTTCAAAACAGTATAAAAACTAGGGATAACAGGAACTTACCTCAACATTGTAAAAGCTATATATGCTAACCCTCAGGCTAGCATCATCCTAAATGGAGAAAAACTGAAGGCATTCCCTCTAAAATCTGGACCAAGACAAGGATGCCCTCCATCACCACTTCTACTCAATTTAGTTCTTGAAATACTAGCCAGAGCAATTAAACAGACAAATGAAATTAAAGGCATAAAAATTGGAAAAGAAAAATTTAAAGTATCGCTATTTGCAGATGACATGATAATATATTTAACAGACACAAAAGGGTCTACAAAAAATGGCTAGACTTAATAAATGAATTCAGAAAAGTGGCAGGATATAAAATCAACACGCATAAATCAAAGGCATTCCTATATAACAGCAACAAAACTTCTGAAATGGAAATGAGGAAAACCACTGCATTCACAATATCCTCAAATAAAATAAGATATTTGGGAATCAATCTAACAAAAGCTGTGAAAGATTTATATAATGAAAACTACAGAACTCTAAAGAGAGAGATAGAAAAAGATCTCAGAAGATGGAAACATGTACCCTGTTCATGGATAGGCAGAACTAACATCATCACAATGGCGATATTACCCAAAGTTCTCTACAGTTTTAAAGCAATGCCAATCAAAATCCCAATGGCATTTCTTGTAGAAATAGATAAATCAATCATTGAATTCATATGGAAAAACAAAAGACCAAGAATAGCAAAAGAAACTCTAAGCAGGAAGTGTGAATCTGGAGGTATAGCGATACCAGAGTTCAAACTGTACTACAAAGCAATAGTAACAAAAACAGCGTGGTACTGGTACCGAAAAAGGCAGGTGGACCAATGGTACAGAATAGAGGACACAGAAACCAATCCACAAAATTTCAACTTTCTTATATTTAATAAATGTGCTAAAAGCATGCAATGGATGAAGGATAGCATCTTCAACAAATGCTGCTGGGAAAATTGGAAATCCATATGCAACAAAATGAAACTGAATCCCTTTCTCTCGCCATGCACAAAATTTAACTCAAAATGGATCAAGGAGCTAGATATTAAATCAGAGACACTGCGTTTCATAGAAGAAAAAGTTGGCTACGATCTACATACTGTGGGTTCGGGCTCCAAATTCCTTAATAGGACGCCCATAGCCCAAGAGTTATTAACAAGGATAAAAATAATGAGACTTACTTACACTAAAATGTTTTTTTTTCTCTGCAAGAGAAACAATAAGAGAGGTAAATAGAGAGCCTACATCCTGGGAACAAATTTTTACCACTCACACTTCAGATAGAGCCCTAATATCCATAATATACAAAGAATTCAGAAAATTAAACAATAAGATAACAAATAACCTAAACAACAAATGGGCCAAGGACATGAAAAGACACTTCACAGAGGAGGACATACAATCAATCAACAAGTACATGAAAAAATGCTCACCATATCTAGCAGTCAGAGAAATGCAAATCAAACCCAACCTAAGATACCATCTCACTCCAGTATGATTGGCAGCCATTATGAAGTCAAACAACAACAAGTGTTGACGAGGATGTGGGGAAAAGGGGACACTTGTGCACTGCTGGTGGGACTGTAAATTGGTGAGGCCAACATGGAAAGCAGTATGGAGATTCCTGGGAAAGCTAGAAATGGATCCACCATTTGAACCAGCTATCGCACTTCTCGGACTATTCCCTGAGGATCTTAAAAGAGTGTACTATAGGGATACTGCCACATCAATGATCATAGTGGCACAATTCACAATAGCTAGACTGTGGAACCAACCTAGATGCAATTCAATTGATGAATGGATAAAAAAATGTGGCATCTATACATGATGGATTATTATGCAGCACTAAAAAATGACAAAATCATAGAATTTGCAGGGAAATGGATGGCATTAGAGCAGATTTTGCTAAGCGAAGCTAGCCAATCCTTAAAAAAACAAATGCCAAATGTCTATTTTGATAAAAAGAGAGCAACTAAGAATAGAACAGGAAGGAAGAGCATGAGGAAAAGATTAATATTAAACAAAGACGAGTGGGAGAAAGTGAGAGAGAAGGGAAAGCATATGGAAATGGTAGGAGACCCTCAATGTTACACAAAATTACATATAAGAGGTTGTGAGGGGAAAGTCGGGGACAAGAGTGAGAAGTGAAGAACAGCAGATGAGGAAGAGTGGGAAGATGGGAGGGGAGGGGAGGGGGGATAGTAGAGGATAGTAAAGGTAGCAGAATACAACATTCACTAATATGACATTATGTAAAAATGTGAATGTGTAACTGAAGTGATTCTGCAATTCGTATGTGGGGAAAATTGGGAGTTCATAACCCATTTGAGTCAAATGTATGAAAGATAATATATCATGAGCTTTGTAATGTTTTGAACAACCAATAAAAATAAATAAACAAAGGTTTAAAATTGAGTGGGAAGAAATCAGCTAAAAAAGGTTTGAGATGCATTCATTTTGCTCAGCAGAAAGTTTGTTTTGTGTAGTTGTAAATATCACAAATTTATTTTACGAGAAAACTGGCTTTTGAAAATGCACATAAATTGAGATTAAAGGATAATCCACCTACCTTCATGAAAATTTCATATCATTTCCTATATTTTTCATATTTCATTTTTTTCGTGAATAATTTGTCATGGACCAGGTCTAGTCTTAGGCTATTCTTCTAGAATACTACCTAATCTGACAAGTTCGTACAATGTGTTGGATTGTTCTTTTCATCTTTTATTTAACAGTTTCTAGCTGATAATGTGTATTTTTCCTTATCTTTATTTGGACATACATACCCAACTATATCTTTGCATTTTATGTTTTACTGGGGAAGAGACTCATCAAAAGCTCTTTATTATATGTATCAACAATCAAACATTTAGAGCATGCAATTATTCTTACTTTTGCATGAAAATATCTTTGTACCATCTTTCTTATAAAGATGTAGAATTATTAGTACTGTCCCTGCTGTAATAAGTAACTACTTACAAGAAGAATTAAACAATTGACTTTATATCAATTATGAATATGAAAATTAATAAAATAAGTATTTGGCAATAATTATGCAATTGATAGAAATTGAAATCACGAGAAAGCTATTTAACATGTCAGTGCATATGGTCCTTAAATAATAGGTTGTTCAAAAAAAATTTCTCTAATTCATAAGACTTAATATGCCATATTACATCTTAATGTGATATAAAACCTTAAATGATAAGTATTGATAAATAAGAATGATACCTGTTTACTTAAATATGTTTATTTGATTTTCACTGTAAGTTGTTAATTCTGGAAGACTTGAAAATTAAGAAAGACTTGATCTATATTATTTCTAACAGGCTAATCAATGTACTTTTAAATATATATGTATATATATAACATATGTAATACATATGCATGAATATAGATACATATGTATAATTAATGTATTGTAATATATCTATCAGGTGATTATAATTTTTAAATTTTCTCAAGAAAAAAGAATGACTATAAAAAACATTCTTAAATGTAAATTTTATAGCATATTACTGTTTGTAATGACATGAGAGAAAAATACATATGGAGGGAAAATGAAAAAGGAAGAGAGAGAAGGGGGAAAATGAGGAAGAAAGTGAGTAAAGAAGAGGGAGAGGAGTGTTTGATGATAAGATAAAAGTGGAGGGTCTGGGTGTGTGGCTCAGTGGTAACAGCACCACATATAAATAAATGAAATGAATGTCTATCAACAACTGAAAAAATAAAAAAATAATAAAAAAGTAGAAATATTACCAAAATTCCAAGTTTTTATGAATGCTAAATAAAAAAAATTGTTACATAGCCTTATGTAATTTCTAGACTCCCCAAAATAGTCATTTAATGTTAGATTATTAGGGTATAACTAAAAATCCATTGGTCTTTCCTCGACATTCTGTGGCATGCTAGTGCTAAAATAAATTGTATTATAACACCAAAAAAATTCTTATATTTCTACAGTAACTGACCCAGTTTAACATCAATGCAAGAAGATTCCTATGGGATATGATTTTATTTTGACGTTCATTTTTATTCAACACTGGTACATTACTATTTCTCCGGTTTATGCACATCATAGGATGTATATTTCATCCACAATTTATCAAATTTATACGCATTTGTTTTACTTTCGATCACTTCTTGCTTGAGAACACATGTATTCCTCCACGTTTCTGGACTGCTCTTTTCATGAGACTTTTTTCCAAACACATTGTTTTCCATTTCCATTATCATTTTTGAAGCAAAAATCACACACCCGTCATGATAAACCATAACCCTAATATTACCATTAGATGTAAAACTGGTTGGAATGAATGATTGTATATCAATATAAGATTTCTTGTATATTTTCAGATATCAATTCAATCCATTATTTAAAGTGGGACTAGTTATATTATTTATTCACAGTATGGTCTATTCATGCATTATCTCTATATTGATAGACACAGGGTACACCTCTGTGTACCCCCAATAATAATTTGTATATCTTCAAAATATTGCTCCCAGAAATGGTGGAAGAAATACTCATGTCAACTAATCTACATATACATTTTATCACAGTAATATTCTGGACACAAAATGCAAAGGTCAAACTAATGATTGTACCAAAGCCTAAATGGAAAGTGAACATGGATTACTAAAAACATCCATGTCTTGGATGCCTAATGCTCTCAAATGTCAATCCTATTGGTGAGTACATATTTGTTTCTTCACAAGATTATATATTCAAATTCAACCATGTTGAAAATGTCTAATACTATCACTCACTTTATATTTTGCATGATTTCCTAATGTCTCTATTGATATCTCTTTTTTCTACATATTTTCCCCAGTTCATCATAGTGACTGATTGTTCACATGTGCTGACATTTAAATTCACTCTTTATCCGAAACCTTACTACTAAAGAACTTTTGGTCCAAATACTATACTCACTCTTTTTTCTAAACCTACCGACTATCTTCCTAATCCTACCGACTATCCCTTTTAGACTGGATGATCTCTTCGACAATCAATCATCCACGGTACAAGGTCCTATGCCATTGTATATTGATTTATCTGAGACATCTGTGCAGAACACAATTCAAAGCTAAGTATCCCAATCAAGGGCCCAATGCCTTTCTGGTCTTCAAATCTTTCCTAGATTTCTGTTTTCATAATTATATTTCACCTGTATATTCTTATAAATATTGCAGGTTCCCAATACCATTATTCATCCAGCAGAATGATTCCTAACACAAATTGAACATGTTATGAATCCTAACTATACACTGTTCCCTCAAACCAACTTTACAGAAGAGCAGGGACAGAGTTGGTCTTACAATACAGGGATGTAGGGGATCTTCCACCTGTTGACAACCTCAAAGGTCCATGCAGATATGATCCCTGGAGAAGATGTAGGCAGCTATGAAAGACCTGAACAAGCAAAAGTCATCTTCCATGGCAAACAACCCGGTCAGGTTAAAAGCATGTGTCTGAATCATCCTCTCTCTTCTTAATGTAGGGAAGATTGACCAAACTAGGCATGTGTGGAGAGCTGTTCCCAGGTGCCTATGGTTTCTATATCATTCGAACTTGTGAAAGTGTCACAGGAAGTAGGGGAATCCTCCATATTATGAGACCCTAGGAAGCAAATGTTAGGACAAAGTGGTTGCAAAGGCAGTGACTTCATTCAGTTCCTGAAGGAAGTGACCTCACCTCACATCTTTGTTGATGGAACTCTCCGAATTTGGGTTCCAGGAAGCCAGGCATCCAGACCCAGTCCAAGCCCCAGTCACAGTGGTCTCACTTGTTTGGATTTACAAAGAACAGAGTCAGTCTTTTGTGGTACCTAGTGATGTGAGGATGGCCAAATGCCAGGAAAGTTCTGAAGAGGGTCCCTTCCGGAGAAAGAAGGTAGAGGCACACTGCTGGCTCCTGACAACTTCACAGAGTTGACCAAGGAGACCAGATCTGAGACAGGACAGGCCATTTCTGGGGAACATAGTATGGCCCTCCTGTGAGAGGACACTCTGGATAGTTCCAGACCTACTTAGGGGAAGGAGGTGCCTTTGTGGGTGTTTGAGTGGGTTTGTGGTTTTTTCTCATGCTCTGAGAATAGTTAGGAAAGGGGGTTTCTTTGGTTTGGAGTGGACTGTTTCTAGTTAGTCCTTTGACAAGGTGAGTGTTTCTATGTCTGTGTATCCCACTGTGTCCATGGTTGTAGACATTAGAAAAGAGAGTGCCTCAATGGGTGTGTCCTGTCAAGGAGAAAACTTCCAAAAATTCATCCTGCCCAATTTATAAATGGACTGTGTCTTGCCTTATCAATGGGCAACACCTACTATTTTCTTACGTTCCTGTATTCTTCCTGAATTCTGGCCACTCTCCAGAATAGGCTCATGGTTTTGTTTACAAATATGTACCACTTCCAAGCTCTGTGACATGGCCATGTACTGGATAGCTGAAGGGAATTGCAAGCATCTCAGAAAACTCTGATATCAGTGTGACCTGTAATCTCAGTGGAGAAACCCTGCTTTGGGACTTTTGATTACCTATTGTTATGTTGCCCTGAATATCAGGAACGTCTTTTTCTCAAGCTACTCCTTTGTGAAGCCTGAAGAAAACAGTTTTCACATGGAAATGAATGGGCATTACCTTTGTGTTTTACAATAAAACCTTCACAGATTTGGCTCTCATTAACTTAAAAATACATTATATTGTATCTCAGTGTAAAAAGTAACATGGAACTGTACATATCTTATTTATAACAAGTCCAATAATAGAACACAAATAATATACATAAATTTCCAACATGTTTTTCTTTTAAGCCTAGAATTACCATACAACCTTCGAACACCAGCTTTATACAATGCTCTTTTGAAGCTTCTACCTTACAGACTTGTATACCTGAAAGATATGAACACATTAACACAACAATTACATTGATGTTTTTGTGTTAACCAAGTTTAGCTTTTTAAAGAAATAAAATGGCACAATTTTATAAAAACAGTACTTGTTGAACCAGCTGTTTAATTTTTTAAGATTACTTGCTTAAACTTTCACATATAACGAACTTACACAAACCTTTCTTTATTATTTACTTAAACCATTTTAATTATTTAATCATATAGACTCTCTCATTCACAAACACATTTTCCCTCTTTTAAATCTATATCTAGAACCTTCTAATTTCTCTTTTCCATCTGTGAACCTCTTTCTGTTCACATTTTGAAACAATACTTGTAAATTTCTGAATTCATGCAGATTATTTTATAGACATCAACATTTTATTAGGGCCTTTTTGAACACCTAGAAAACTTATAGGCCTAATTTTAAAGACATTTTTAATTTTATCTGTTTACCCAATTTGAATTGAACCATTTGAACCACGTGAATCAAAGATATTTGGATCCATTTTTAAATTTTTCATAAGCGCTCCTCATCTGTCAATTGTCAGGTCACTGCATGATATATGGGCATACATACATATAGACATACCGACATACAACATGTAACACAAGTGTAACACATAACACAATAATGAAGGCCTTGTAGCTTTTTCAGGTGAAATCTCCATTGCAATGTTAAAAAACTCCACAGTTGTGCAAAAATAGAACTGATCACAAAACATTAACGCGTCTGCAGAATCAAGATCATGAGCTCAAAAAAAAAAAAAATTACAGAATCTAAGAAAAAGCAAGAGTCCCAAAAAAGATGACTGGCCAGTAATTAGTAAATACCATATAATGTACATTTGGTTGGGTCTAGTTTAAGTTCAGGTAAAAAGACACTTTTCCTCTTTTTTGTCTGTCTCCCACTGAGTTCTGCAGGCTTCCTTTATTTGCATATCATCTTAAGTCCTGGCTGAGGTCTGGAAAAAAGAAAGACTGGAATTCGGAGCAGAAACCTCATGCCTAAAGCATTTTAGCAATAAGTCATAATTTCCAGGTTTGAATGTTGAAAATTATGATGCAAGATTAAGATGTAATTCTCAAAATTTTATATCTTTAGATTTTTCTACACTAGAAAATCTTGCTCACACAAAATTGAAAATATGATCATTTTTTGATAAAATAGAAGCCACCATCAGAAGAAGTTTCTATAGTTTCATTAAGCCACTTTTTTGTTATAAAGTTTCTAAAGTAGTATTAAGTTACATTAAATTGGTTGAAAAATTTTTAAAAACAACCACAGACTACCATGTGTATTCGAAATTAAGCTTTAAAAATTTCCAAGACTATTGCTAATTAATGTCATTTCACAAAGCCAGACCAACGTTTTAATTTAGCACCTTTTTTAAAAAATCTTCCACACTGACGGGAACAGATACCGTATCATAATTTATTATCTTTGCCCAAGATAATGCACTGGTATATCTAGTGAAATTGTCTCTGGCTACCTAGTTCAAAATTAAATCTCTTTAATTTTTTCATCCTAAGTATTTACGTTTTCTAGCATGAACTATCTGAAATCAAACTAAACAATTGTTTAAACCCAACTCTTAACTGTAAGTTAGTGCAATGCTTTAGAAACACATTTAGAAACCAGATTGTTACAATAAAAAAAATCATTCTTAGATACACATTCAGCCAAGATCATCCCCATAAAACAATTTGTAATATCAACATATTACTGCATTCATTGTCCCTTTTGTTAAGTAAACAGAGGTGGAGTAATCTTTAAAGTGCAGGTAAGGAATAAGGGAGTTCCCCACAGCCAAATGGTTCTGGCAGCTGCTGGGAGTCCCTTAGCCTCACCTTTTACTTACAGGATTAGTTCCTCTGGTTTTGTTTGACCCTAGGCAAAAAGCATTTTCTATATCTCCCAACTTTTCAGTAGTCAGCTCCCAAAAAGTTCATCCTCTGCTTGCAGATGTTTTGAGTACTAGGCTTCCCCAAGAGGGCAGAGTGGGGACTTATTTAAAGTCCAATCTGGGGTGTCAAAATTTATGACTGAAGGTTTGGTTCCCATCCCCAAAGCCAATTAATGACAATTTATTAATGAGGACAGGGTTTTGAGAAAAGTTTAAGGGAGATAAAAAAGTTTTTAGACCCCAGGAAATTCCCTCTGCAGTGAGCGTGCTCAAGCAAACTACGGGAAGAAAAGAAAACACTGCTTCCCTAATCTTGCTTACCAAAGGGGAATAAGGTTTATCAAAGTTCTTTAAAACACAGGTAAGAGAGGTGTAAAAGGTGAGAACAGAAAATCTGGCGGTTCTATTGACTTTTGATCCCTCACAGGAGAAGCATTAGGTTTAATTTTAGCTAAAGTTACTTGCACACATCTAAGGCAGGTTGGAACTCAAGACTCTGCATCGGTCCAAACAATGCCATCACATTTAACAGATACACAGACAAAAAGACATACAAAGACCATCATGCAGCTCCCGTTTTTTTCACAACCCCAAGATCTACAATCTTGTGACTCAGGGACAATGGAGGGAAGAGGGGGAGGAGAAGAAGGTTTGAGTGATAGGATTGTGGGCAAAGGGGTCTGAGTGAAGGCGGGGACAAGGAAAGGCTTCAGGGACAGAGGCATGGAATGGCTTTGTCCCATAATGAGAGTTACTCAAACAGAGACAAGGACAACACAATCGTGACACAAACACGGACACACAGTTAACGTTTAACACGAGTTCATAAGTAAAGATTAGAACCTAGTAACTGGCAAAACCTTATGGGTAAGACCACTAAGACAGACAGTGAATTCAACCTGAGAGAAAAAAGTAGCCGGCAAGACCTGACGGGTTGGCAGCAGAGTAGGCTAATGAGGGGACATCCGTCCCTCCCCGAATCCTCCAAGGCATCCCTTGCAAGGAGGTGGCCTGTGGCTTCAGGTCACGTCTGTCCACCACCACCAGGGGGAACTTATGCTCACTGCTGGTAGCCACTCTGTCAACCCAAACCTAAAACCAAAAATCCAAACCTGAACAAAAAGCTCTGAGCGATCGCAAGGAAAAAAGGAAAGAGGTGCCTTACTTTCCCCCAGAGGGGTCCTTTGGCGTCTTCTTGTTCGGCACTGCGCGATTCCCGGCCAACGCACAAAATGTAACGGTTCAGCGAACACCGGAGGATGAGACCATCAAGAGACCACGCACGGCTCATGCAACAGCAAACGGGGTTTATTGAGGATCCAATCCAGAATGCTTGGGCTCCGGGCTCACTCAAGAAGGGAGAGCAGACCAAATCCCTGAGCATAGGTTGAGCAGTGCTTAAGTACACTTTTTGGGGAGGGCGGGACTTTACATACATCACAGTCTCCTTTAACAAATCATCATACACCACAGGAAAATCAAACAACAATTCCTAAACATGATTATTTCATTCATTGGCGGGAACAGGTCCGGCGGGGGGGATAGGTCAGTTCTAAAGTGGGGTACACATTCAAACTGATTGGTTTAGGCCCTGAGATGCCTACGTGCAAGGCCACACAGGGTCCTAGGCTATTAAACAACCAGTCAGTCAGGGGGAATACTTACTGGGCAGTCTGGGAATTGTCCTACAAGCTACAGGAATTTCAGGTTTTGTGTGTAGCATAGGAACTTAACAATACCTGGTCCTTTACATTGTAACTCAGGCCTTGCAGCTTAGAAATTTTACAACACCCGGTCTTTTACACTTTAACTTTTACACTTTAACTTCAATTTCTTTTACCCTTACATTCCCACTCCTTTTTCTGACTACTTTTAGTCATAAAAATAATGAATCACAATTATTGAAGGGTTTCACATTTCATGAGTTGTTTTGTGTGCTCTGGAATCGTTTTCTGCATGGCCTCCATTTTACATTTTACTCGGTATTAGACCCCAATTTATCTAACTACACTAACTACCTAACTTTAAATCTGGCTTCATTCCCCCCTCTAATTTGGGAACTCCTTACTGCTGTAAGGAAGGTGGGCGAAGAGGATCTTTCTGGCTTCTTTTGGCTGAAAAGGGACGGTGTGGGGAAAGCAGTTTGGAGTCCCCCTTTAAAATCAGGTTTATCGAGTGGTCCATGATAAAAAGTGTGATTGAGAAGTAATAGGCTGAGTGATGGGTGGTCTGTTAGAGAAACAAGAATTCATTAGTTTGCGAATCCGATTGATTCAGCAATAAATGCCATAGCACAGGAATATGCCAATGAGTATGATGGCAAAGACAAAGACTATCAATGTTTTTTATCAGGAAGTACCAAGAACCAGGTGCTAAGATATTCTTTCCATGACAATGTTGCTAAGGACATGGCTTCTACTTGAGCATGTAAATCTTTAAGGATATTTGTCACCTTGCCATTAATGTCAGGAATGTAAACACAACAATTAACATTTAGGTTTATAGATGTCCTTTCCCTTAAGATATAGTCTACTAATTTAATTCCATATGATCTTGTAAATTTTTTTTACTAGAATGACCTGTGTCTAATAGAGAAACGTTTGATTCTGTTACTTAGGGCTGGATAACCATACTAGCAAACACCAAGACTACCTGTGTAGGTTAGGAATATCTGTAGGCCTTAAACTAAAAACTACTCAGGCAGTTCCTTTTAATAGTTATCAGGCATTCCTGTCTGAGAATCTCTTTTGTAGCCTCCAGTTTACTTATTAATGGAAATTACATTTAACTATTATTATCATTTAAAAGACCCAGAAACAGCTGTGCTTTGGCTTTCATTGACTTTGCTAAGTGTTTAAGATGAAGCAAGTCAAACTGACTTTTGTTTCTATCTATTGTTAACAGTCAGCTGAGTTTCCCTGGGAGACCTCGGGGAACATACAGCAGTTTCTCAGTTCCGCTAGTGTTATTCGCATTAGGATGGGTCCAGGCCTTGCCTGACCATGTAGCTTCTCTCAGAAGCATCAGGGATGTCTCCCTTTTCTGATGACCCTCCTCTTCATAGCAAATGCACTAATTGGCTTTCTGTCCTCCAATGGTCTCATTAATCTCCCTGTTCGGGAGGTTATGTGGCCTAGAGTTTCAAAGCTCTTTGGAGAAGTCCCCTATTCTCTGATTCAGACTGACTCAGAGGGCAAGAGCCAAATATTGGTTTTCTTGGCCCTTTTAATATAACTTTAATTTTAAAAACTTAAACTTAAACTTCCAGCAAATAAGTTAACAGCCTTATGCTAAGAGCACTGGGCTTTAATGTCTATCTCTCTATCCTGTAGGTGATAACTCCTTATCTTAAGTTTACCCAGGTTGCGAGTTCTTAAAGCAGTACCTCTTTAAAACATTAACAGGCCATCCTTAGATTATCTATAAGCAAACTACAAAGAAAATTAACTAGGGTAAAGACATATTTACTTTATATAAGAGCTACCTTGAATTCTGGCTAGGATATACATCATAATCCCCTGTTTGAGATCCTATTTGGACACAACTTTAAATGTACTGAAATCTGGCCTACTTCTTTCATAGTCTCTTTCACAGGAGGTGGGACATAGATCCTTACCTCAAGTAAGGCGGGGCTCTTCCTAAATCTTAAATACTATAGTTCTGAAGCTGATCTTTGCTTTTTAGACATCATTTTACAAAGCCTTTATAAATTGTTGATCAAGTTTACATGGATATTAACTAACACAACATAATATCACATCTAAAACATGAATTAGAGAAAGGCTGAAAGTTTTAACATTTTGTAGAAAAGTAGCAAAGTGTTTTTGTGTTTTAAAATAAAACCTTCACACAGATTAGGCTCTCATTAACTTAAAAAATACATTTAAATTGTATCTAAGTGTAAAAAGTAACATGTAACTGTACATATCTTTTTGATAACAAGTCCAATAAGACAACACAAATGATACACATAAATCTCCAACATGTTTTTCTTTTAAGCCTAGAATTACCATACAACCTTAGAACACCAGCTTGATACAATGCTCTTTTGAAGCTTCTACCTTACAGACTTGTATACCTGGAAGATATAAACACACTAACACCACAATTACATTGATGTTTTTGTATTAACCAAGTTTAGCCTTTTAAAGAAATAACATGGCACAATTTTATAAAAACAGTACTTGTTTAACCAGCTGTTTAATTTTTTAAGATTACTTGCTCAAAACATACACACCAACTTACACAAACCTTTTTATTATTAACTTAAAGCCTTTTAATTACTTAATCATATAGACTCTCTTATTGAGAAACACATTTTCCCTCTATTAAATCTATATCTAGAAGCTTTTAGTTTCTCTTTTCCATCTGTGCACCTCTTTCTGTTCACATTTTGAAACAATACTTGTAAATTTCTGAATTTAAGCAGATTATTTTATAGGCATCAACATTATATTAGGGCCTTTTTGAACACGTAGAAAACTTATATGTCTAATTTTAATTAATTATTTTTTAATTAATCATTTTATTTTTTAATTAATTTTTAATTAATTATTTAATTAATTTAATTATTCTAATAAATTAGTTTAATTAATAATTATTTTTATCTGTTTACCCAATGTGAATTGAACTATTTGAATCACGTGAATCCAAGATATTTATATCCATTTTTAAATATTTTATGAGTGCTCCTCATCTGTCAATTGTCATATCACTGCATGATATATGGACATACACACATACAGACATACCGACATACAACACGTAACACAAGTGTAACACATAACACAATAGTGAAGGCCTTGTAGCTTTTTCAGGTGAAATCTCCATTGCAATGTTTGAAAACTCCACAGTTGATCAAAAATAGAACTGATCAGAAAATATTAACCCATGTGCAGGATCAAGATCATGAGCTCAAAAAAAAAAAAAAATACAGAATCTAAGAAAAAGCAAGAGTCCCAAAAAAGATGCCTGGCCAGTAATTAGTAAATACCATATAATGTACTTTTTGTTTGGGTCTAGTTTGAGTTCAGGTAAAAAGACACTTTTACTCCTTTTTATCTGTCTCCTGCTGAGTGCTGCAGGCTTCTTTTATTTGCATATCAACTTAAGTCCTGGCTGAGGACTTGAAAACTGTAAAGGCTGGAGTTCTGAGCAGAAACCTCATGCCTAACGCATTTTAGCTATAAGTCATAATTTCCAGGTTTGAATGTTGAAAATTATGATGCAAGTTTAAGATGTAATTCTCAAAATTTTATATCTTTAGATTTTTCTACACTAGAAAATCTTGCTCACAAAAAACCGAAAATATGATCATTTTTTGATAATATTAAAGCCACCATCAGAAGAAGTTTCTCTAGGATCATTAAGCCACGTTCTTTGTTCTGAAGTTTCTAAAGTAGTAGTAAGTTACATTAAATTTCTTGAAAAAAATTTTAAAAACAACCACAGACTACCATGTGTATCCGAAATTAAGCTTTAAAAATTTCCAAGACTGTTGCTAATTAATGTCATTTCACTAAGCTAGACCAACGTTTTAATTTAGCACCTTTTTAAAAAAATCTTACACATTGAAGGGAACAGATATCATATCATAATTTATTATCTTTGCCCAAGTTAATGCACTGGTATATCTAGTGAAATTTTCTCAGGCTACATGGTTCAAAATTAAAACTCTTTAATCATTTTTTTATCTTAAGTATTTAAGTTTCCTAGCAAGAACTACCTGAAATCAAGCTAAACAATTTTTTAACCCAACTTTTAACTGTAAGATAGTGCAATGCTTTAGAAACCAATTTAGATACCAGATTGTTACAATAAAATTCATTTTTAGATACACATTCAGCCAAGATCATCCCCAAGAAACAATCTATAATATCAACATATTAATTCATTCATTGTCCCTTTTGTTAAGTAAACAGAGGTTGAGTAATCCTTAAAGTCCAGGTAAGGAATAAGGGAGTTCCCCACAGCAAAATGGCTCTGGCAGCTGCTGGGAGTCCTTTAGCCTCACAATTTACTTACAGGATTTGTTCCTCTGGTGGTTTGACCCCAGGCACCAGGCATATTCTATATCTCCCAACTTTTCAGTAGTCAGATTCCAAAAAGTTCATACTCTGCTTGCAGTTGTTTTGAGTGCTAGGCTTCCCCAAGAGGGCAGAGTGAGGTTCATTGAAAGTCCTCTCTGGGGTGTCAAAATTTATCACTGAAGGTTTGGTTCCCATCCCCAAAGCCAATTAAGGACAATTTAATAATGAGGACAGGGTTTTGAGAAAAGTTTAAGCGAGATATCAAAGTACTTAGACCCCAGGCATTTCCCTCTGCAGTGGGCATGCTCAAGCCAACTACGGGAAGAAAAGAAAACACTGCTTTCCTAATCTCGCTTAACAAAGGGGAGTAAAGTTTATCAAAGTTCTTTGAAACACAGCTAAGAGAGGTGTAAAAAGTGAGAACAGAAAAGCTGGTGGTTCTATTGACTTTTGATCCCTCACAGGAGAAGCATTAAGTTAAAATTTAGCTAAAGTTACTTCCACACATCTAAGGCAGGTTGGAACTTGGGACTCTGCATCGGTCCAAACAATGCCATCACATTTAACAGAAACACAGACAAAAAGACACACAAAGACCATCATGCAGCTCCCGTTTGTTCACAACCCAAAGATCTACAATCTTGTGACTTGGGAAGAATGGAGGGGAGAGGGGGAGGAGAAGAAGGTTTGAGTGATAGGATTGTGGGCAAAGGGGTCAGATTGGAGTCAGGGACCAGGAAAGGCTTCAGGGACAGAGGCATGGAATGGCTTTTTCCCATTATGAGAGTTACTCAAACAGAGACAAGGACAACACAAACGTGACACAAACACGAACACACAGTTAACGTTTAACACGAGTTCAGAAGTAAAGATTAGAACCTAGTAACTGGCGAAACCTGATGGGTTAGACCACAAAGACAGACAGTAAATTCAACCTGAGAGAAAAAAAGTAGCCAGCAAGACCTGATGGGTTGGCAACAGAGTCACTTACTGAGGGCTCATCCGTCCCTCCTCACCTAATGAGAGCACATCCGTCCCTCCCCGAGTCCTTCAAGGTGTCCCTTGCAAGAACGTGGCCTGTGGCTTTAGGACACGTTTGTCCACCACAGCCAGGGGGAACTTACACGCTCTGCTGGCAGCCACTCTGCCAACCCAAACCGAAAACCGAAAAACCAAACCTGAACTAAAAGGTCTGAGTGATCACAAGGAAAAATGGAAAGAGGCACCTTACTTACTCCCAGAGGGGTCCGTTGGAGTCTCCTTGTTCGGTGCTGCATGATTCCCGGCCAACTCACCAAAATTAAGCGTCCAGCAAATGGCGGAGGAAGAGACCACCAAGAGACCGCGGATCATGCAACAGCAAAAGGCATTTATTGAGTTCCAATCCAGCATGCTGGGGCTCCGTGCTCACTCAAGAAGGAAGAGCAGCCCTGAGCCAAAAGTAGGTGTTGAGCAGTGCTTAAGTACACTTTTTGGGGAGGGCAGGACTTTACATAGATCACAGTCTCCTTTAACAAATCATCATTCACCACGGGAAAATCAAACAACAATTCCTAAACATGATTAGCTCATTAATTGACGGGAACAGGTCGGGCAGGAGTGATAGGTCACTTCTAAAGCGGGGTACACATTGAAACTCATTGGTTTAGGCCCTGCGATGCCTATGTGCCAGGCCACAAAGGGTCCTAGGTTATTAAACAATCAGGCAGTCAGGGGAAAATTTACTGGGCATTCCGGGAATTGTCCTACATGCTGCAGGAATTTCAGATTCTGTGTTTAGCATAGGAACTTAACAATACCTGTTCCTTTACATTTTAACCCACGCCTTGCAGCTTAGAAACTTTACAACACCCGGTCTTTTAAACTTTAAATTTTACAGATTAATTTCAATTTCTTTTACACTTACAGATCACTCCCGGTTCACAACAAGGGTGTCAAAGCCACCCTGATTTTAGGCAAATGAGGTGCAAGAGAGCTTATTTTGGACGCTGTTTTGGGCTGTGCCCCTCATGGAAACCTTTATCCAGATGTTATTATGAGTGTCTTTATGGAAGAAGATGAGTGCCATGTAGGAGTGTTTTGTTTTTAATTGTGGTCATTTGTGTGGCAGTTCGAAGAGATGACTGGGTCCACCTGGACTTGAACTCTGCTGTGATTCCCCTTGGAGACTGAGTTCTTGAACTGACCTCACAGAAGTATTGCCATGAATTGTATTGGGATTATACAAGGCCACGCATGAGACTCACGCTTGGAAACTGAGATCTAGGCCCAGGGTGGCTTTCCACAGAGCACTGGGAATCTAAGCCAGGATATTCCATGATTTTATTCTGAAAGACTTGGCAGCCACAGTTAAGACTCAATACACACATGGACCTCACATTGTAGACCTCAATGGGCCTGGCTTCATGTCACCTTTTGGCCACTCTTTGGGGAGCCTTGCCTGTGAGAGTTCTCCAGAGCTTTCATTGAACTCAGCTTCCTCACCATTTAATGGTTCCTGAATAAATTGAAACCCACAGTCACTCCAACTTCATCCATGAAAAATGGCTAGATAAATACCATGAAATTTTTGAAATTCCCATGACCAGGTGGCACTGGAGAACCTTTGGATGTCCTATAGCTGATTATGAGTGTACCAGACAGTGCCTTGATTGACTGGGTTTCATGAAAATGGTGTAGAACAGAGATGCCAGTAAGTTGGAGCCTCCTGAGTAGTGGGCTTAGAGCAGTGGACTATAGGTTTTTAAATAAATACCTGTGATGGGATCACGTGGATCTGGATTGGCTTCCAAAAGACTTGTGACTGACATGGTGCAGGAAGCAGACGCTTATATGGAAAGGCATCTTGTTATATTGAGAGGTTTAAGGGCAATGTTCAGAATCCTGTGGCTATAGTCAAGGGGAAAAGCTATGTGAGATAGACGCGTGTTTCGAACATTCTCCTGAAGACCCTGACCAACCACAAGTGACAGAACTCCCTCCAGCATTTTTTCCTTGTTGAACTCCTTGTATTTCATTAAGCCAATGCCAAACTCCCAGTGCAGCAGTAAGAAACACCACGAAAATGGAGGATGACCAAATGGCTTCACAGACCACACGGGGACACTTAACTACCAGTGGCCACAGTTTACCCACAAAGAGAGAATTCAGAACTGCTGCCTCATGTTCACTAGAAAATAAAGAACCATTTCCTCCAGGTTACAAAGATGCAGACACAGATTTGATGGTGTCACTACAAAGGTAACTAAATGTCCTGACAACTACATATATTTCATGTGCCCAACCTCCGAGGCAGTTTCTCAAGAAGTCTTTAGGCGAGCAGAGCTCCATGTTTGTGGAGTGTTTAACCTCTCCCTCACTTTTGGAAACTGTTCTACAACATCCAGTGTTGTGAACTCCAGAGTTCACATATGTAATCAGAGGTTTTCAAACTCCTCTCCACTAATTGTGTCTTACTTCGAGCGAAGTTAATGTCAAGGCATTGTTCTGGAGAGAGTGGCAAGATTTTTGTGTAGCACATATTTGCATACACATTAGATTCATTTTCCTATTTTCCATTTGAAATACTGATCCCTGACACTAACATATACCCTACTAGACTCTGACTACTAATCCTAATATAATGGATAAAAAGAAACCTAACAGAATAGAAATACAAGACTTTCATAGGAGTCATGGTGTATACTTGGATTTGCCTTCTGCTTTATCAAGGGTATGTGTTATAAATCTTGTCAAATTTTCATTGTAATATTTCTCCATGAGTTATATATATATATATATATATATATATATATATATATATATATATATATATATACTCTCTAGATTTTTCAAAATATAAAATATATGTATCTTATTAAACACTCCCTAAATTCATTCATGTTCATATATGTGGATTTATAATCAACTTTCACAAGATTATTCTCAGAAATTTTAAACCACCTGAAATACATATTTGTTTCCTAGTACTGAAAATTGACTTCAGTGAATGGTGCTTACAAATCCTAATATTTCTACAGTAAATGACCCAGTTTAACATCAATGCAAGTAGATTCCTTTGGGACATGATGTGTATTTTAAAGGTCATTTTTATTCAACACTGGTACATTACTATTTGGATGTGTCTGAATGAGACTCTTGGCCTCGTGTGTAGCTGTGGATTAGATTCTCAATGCCTGATGGATCTAAAAAAGATCCCATGTGTGCATCCAAAGCCAAAATTACAAAAAGATCAGTCATTGTGGATGAACTCTCGCCTTCCATTGTAAGGTTTCTGACCTCCATCAAGTGAGAATAGGGATCCTTTGGGTCAAATGAGTTCTTCAAACCACTGCAGAGGAGCTTGGGATTTCTCATGACTCCAAATCACATAAAGAATCTATACCTGAGAGTCAGTATGCCTCAAAGTGGAGAAGCAGAGCAGTATTAACTGCAGGCCTATATTATCACTTCTGATTCACAGGAAGGTTGTTCAGGCCACCATGACTTTAAATAATGAGGGGCAAGAGAGATTATTTTGGACACTGTCTTGGGCTGTGCCCCTCAGGGAAACTACCAGCGAGTGGTTATGATGTGTGTCTATATGGATGAAGATGAGGGCCATGTGGGAGTGTTTTGGTTTTAATTGTGGTCATTTGTGTGGCGTTTGGAAGAGATGACTGAGTCCACTTGCGTTTGAACACAGGTGTTATTCCCCATAGAGACTGAGTTCTGGAACTGACCTCAGAGAAGTATTGCCATGAATTGTGTTGGGATTTCAGGAGGTCACGCATGAGAGTTGCCTTTGGAAACTGAGATCTAGGCCCAGGGTGGCTTTCCACAGAGCACTGGGAATCTCAGCAAGGATATCACATGATTTTATTCTGAAAGACTTGGCAGCCATAGTTGAGAGTCAAATCACACATGGATCTCACATTGTAGACCTCAATGGCCCTGGCTTCATGTGACTCTTTGGCCACTCTTTGGGATGTCTTGCCTGTGAGTGTTCTCCAGAGCTTTCATTGAAATCAGCTTCCTCACCATTAAATGGTTCCTGAATGAATTGAAACACACAGTGACTCCAACTTAAACCTTCTAAAATGGCTAGATAAACACCATGGAATTTTTAAAATTCCCATGACCAGGTGGCACTGGAGAACCTTTGGATGTTCTGTTGCTGATCAAGAGTGTACCATACAGTGCCTGAATTGCCTGGATTTCATGAAAATGGTGTAAAACGAGATGCCAGTAAGTTGGAGCATGCTGAGAGTGGGCCCAGAGCTGTGGTGTGAAGGTGTGTGAAAAAACATATGTGGTGGAGCCATGTGGTTCTGCCATTGACTTCCAAATGTCCTGTGGCTGACATGGTGCAGCCATCAGACCCTTATAGGTAAAAGCATCTTCTTATTTGGAGAGGTTTCAGGGCAATGTTCACAATCAGGATGCTATGGTCAGAGGGGCAAGCTATTTGGGATAGAAGACTGGTTGGTGCATTCTCCTGCAGACCCTGACCCAACACACGTGACAGAACTCCCTACAGTACTATATCCCAGTTGAACTCTTTGTATTTTGTGAAGCAAATACCAAACTCCCAGTGGAGCAGCAAAAAACACCACAAAAAGTGGAGGATGACTAAATGGTTTCACAGTCCACTCGGGGAGACACTTAGCTTCCAGTGGCCACAATTTGCCTACAAAGAGAGAAATCACCACTGCTGCCTGATGTTCAATGGAAAATAATAAACGAAATCCTCGAGGTCACATAGATGCAGACCCAGCTTTGATGGTCTCACTATTAATGAAGCTAAAGCTCCGCAAAACAACAAATATTTCAAGTGTCCAACCTCAGAGGCACTTTCTCAAGAAGTCTTTAGGCCACCAGAGTTCTATGTTTGTGGAGTGTTTACCCAGTAACTTACTATTGGAAACTCCTCTACCACCTCGAAGGTTGTGAACTCCTGAGCATTTACCATTCCAGATATGTATTCACAGATTTTCTAACTCTTCCCTTCTAATTGTGTCTTACATGGGGCGAAGGTAATGTCAAAGAATTGTGCTGGATGAGAGTGGGAAGAGTTTTGTGTAGGACATATTTGCATACACATTGGATTCATTTTTTCAATTTTCCATTCGAAATACTGAATCCCTGACACTAAACCATACCCTACTAGACTCTGACTACTAATCCTAATATGATGCAGAAAATTAACCCAAACAGAATAGAAATACAAGCAGTTCAGAGGAGGCATGGTGTATAGTTGGACTTGCCTTTTTGCATTATGTAGGGTAGGATTTATAAATCTAGATAATTTTTTGTTGAAATAGTTCTCCATGTGATTTCAAATATAACAAATTTGTGAATTCCTGTCTCCCTTTCCCTGTAGCCTACTCAGCACATATATTTTTATATGCACATATAAAATCCTACCTGGTACTACACGTACATTCTTGGGAGGTGGCTGACTTGGCAGATACAATTTGTGAGATGAGATCACTTTTCCTAAACGCTGTTGGAACTGAAAATTCAACCTGTGGGTGAGCTTCCTAGTTGAATAACATTATACATAAATCCATGTTCAGTAAAATATATATTTTTGGATATGTGGATGATATGTATTTCATGGTGAATTTCTCTTGACATATATTGCTATTTTTAATGTCTGTGTGTGTGTGTGTGTGTGTTTGTGTGTGTGTATGTGTATATATATACACATACACACACGCACACTCTCCAGATTTTTCAAAATATGAAATATATGTGTCTTCTATACACTCTCTATTTTCATTCATGTTCATGTATGTGGATTTATAATCAACTTTTCACAAGATTCTTCTCAGAAACATTCATCCACCTGAAATACATATTTGTTTCCTAGTACTGAAAACTAACTTCACTGAATGATGCATACAAATCCTAATATTTCTACAGTAATTGACAAAGGTTGTCATCAATGCAAGTAGATTCCTATGAGACATGATATGTATATTGATGTTCATTTTTATTCAACACTGGTACATTACAATTTCTTCAGTTTATGCAAATCATAGGATATATATTTCCTCTACAAGTTAGCAAATTTACAGGCATTTGTTTCACTTTCAATCACTTCCTTCTTCTGAACACATGTATTCCTCCATGTTTCTTGACTGGTCTTTTCATAAGACTTCTTTACAAACACATTATTTTCCATTTCCTTTATCCCTTTTGAAGCAAAACTGACACACAGTTCATGATAAACCATAACTGTAATATCAGCATTAGAGATATAAGTGGTTGGAATGAATGATTTTTATATCAAGGAAGCTTTCTTATATATTTTCTGATATCAATTCAATCCATTATTTAAAGTGGAACCAGTTATATTATTTATTCACAGTATGGTCTATTCATGCATTATCTCTATATTCATAGACACAGGGTACACCTCTTTGTACCCCGAATACTAATTTATACATCTTCAAAATATTGCTCCCAGAAATAGTGGAAGAAATACTCAGGTCACCTGATCTACATATGCATCTTATCGCAGTAATATTCTGGACACAAAATGCAAAAGTCACACTTATGATTGTACCAATGCCTAAATGGAAACTGAACATGAATTACTAAAAACATCCATGTCCAGGTTGCCTATTGCTCTCAAATATCAATCCTATTGGTGCCTACATATTTGTTTCTTCCTTAGATTATATACTCAACCTCAAAACTGTTGAAAACGTCTAATTTTTTCACTCACTTTATACTTTGCCTGATTTTCTAATGTCTCTATTGATATCTACTTTCCTACATATTTTCCCCAGTTCAACATTGTGACTGACCCTTCACATGTGCTGATATTGACATTCACTCTCTAACTGAATCCCTATTGCTAATGAACTTTGGTCCAAATCTTATACTCACTCTTCTTCCGAAACATACTGACTATCTTCCTGATCCTATCGACTATCCCTTTTTGAGTGAATGTTCTCTACTACATTCAGTCATCCAAGGTACAAGGTCCCATGCCATTGTATATCGATTTTTCTGAAACATGTATGCAGAACGTATTTCAAAGCTATGTAGCCCAATCAATTGCCCAATGCACTTCTGAGCTTCAAATCTTACCTAGATTTCTGTTTTCATACTTATATTTCACCTCTATATTCCTATAAATATTGCAGTTTCCCAATTCCATTATTCATCCTGCAGAATAATTCCTAACCCAAATCGAACCTGTTATTAACCCTAACCATACACTGTTGCCTCAATCTAACATTACAAAAGAGCAGAGACAGAGTTCATCTAAGAATACAGGAATTTAGGGTATTTTCCAACTGTTGAGAACCTCAAAGTTTGATGCAGAAATGATCCCTGTAGAAGATATAGGCAGCAATGAAGGACATGAGAGAGCCAAAGCCATCTTTCATGGCAAACAACCTGGACATGACGAAGGAATGTGTATGCATCAGCCTCTCTTTTTTAAATGTAGAGAAGATGGACCTAACCAGTCCTGCGTGGAGAGCTGTTTCCAGGTGCCTATTTTGATATACCATTCTAACTATTCAAATTATCACAGGAAGTAGGGGCAGCCTCCATCTCATGGGACCCTTGGAAGCAAATGTTAGGACAAAGTTGCTGCCAAGGCAGTCATCTCATTCAGTTCCTGAAGGAAGTTACCTACCTAACTTCCTTGGTGATGGAACTCTCTGAAATCGGGATGCAAGAAGCCAGTCACTGAAGCCAGTCCCAGTCCCAGTCCCAGTGGGCTCAATTGTTTGGATTTCCCAAGTACAGAGAAAGACCTTCTTGGTACATACTGAGGTGAGGATTGCCAAATGCCAGGGAAGCTCTGAAGAGGGGCCTTTTCTGAGAGAGCAGGTAGTGGCTAACCACTGGCTCCTCACTGCTTCACAGACTTGGCCAAGGAGACAAGATCTGAGATAGGACAGTCCATTTTGAGGGGAACATAGTATGGCCCACCAATCAGAGGACACTCCGGATAGTCACAGACCTACTTTTGGGAAGGAGGTGCCTTTGTGGGTGTGGATATGAGTGTGTGGTTTTGTCTCATGTTCTAAGAATAGGTAGGAAATGTGGTTGGTTTGGTTTGGAGTCGACTGTTTCTAATAAGATTTTTGACAATGTGTTTCTATGTCTGTGTATCCACTGTGTCCGTGGTTTCAGAAATTAGAAAAGAGAATGCATCAATGGAGGTATCCTGTGTAGTAGAGAGCTTCCCAGCATTCATCCTTCCCGATTTATGAATGGACTGTGGCTTGCCATATGGATGGGAAACACCTACTAACTTCCTAAGTTCCTGTTTTCTTCCTGAATTCTGGCCACTCTCCAGAATAGGCTCATGGTTTTGTGTCCAAGACATGTACCACCTCCAAGCTCTGTGACATGGCCATGTTCTTAATAGCTGAAGGGAATGGGAACATCTCAGAAAACTCAGATATCAGTGTTACCATTAAAGTCTCAGTGGAGAAACCCTACTTTGGTCCATTTGCTTAATTATGGTTCTGTTGCCTTGAATGTCAGGAAGGTCTTTGCCTAAAGGCCACCCCTTTTTGAAGAATGAAGAAACAGTTTTCAAATGGAAATGAATGGGCATCACCTGTGGATCTTTGCTTAATTGCTTTGGAAAGGGATGTGTCTTAATCAGACACTAGGCCCTGTTAGAGGCTGTGGCTAAGATTCTCAGCTCCTGATATATCTAAAGAAGATCCCATGTGTGCATCCAAAACCAAAATGGCAAAAAGATCATTCATTGTGGATGAAGTCTCTTGCCTTCCTCTGTTAGGTTCCTGACCTCCATCAAGTGAGAATAGGGATCCTTTGGGTCAAATGAGTTCTTCAAAGTCCTGCAGAAGTACCTGGGTTCTCTCTTGATGCCAAATCACATAAAGAATCTATACCTGAGAGTCAGTAGCCCTCAAATTAGAGAAGCAGAGCAGTATTAATGGCAGGCCTATTTGATCACTCCTTGTTCACAGGAAGGGTGTCCAGGTCACCCTGACTTTAGACAAATGAAAGGCAAGGGTGCATATTTTGGACACTGTTTTGGGCTGTGCCCCTCATGGAAACCTCCAGCCAGAGTTTATGATGAGTGTCTATATGGATGAAGATGAGAGCCATGTGGGAATGTTTTGGTTTTAATTGTGGTCATTTGTGTGGTGGTTGGAAGAGATGACTGGGTCCACATGGGCTTGAACTGTGGTGTGAATCCCCTCAGAGACTGAGTTCTGGAACTGACCTTATAAAAGTATTGCAATGAATTGTGGTGGGTAGGAGGCCACACACGAGAGTCGCCCTTGAAACCTGAGATCTACCCCCAGGATGGCTTTCCACAGAGCACTGAGAATCTCAGCAAGGATATCACTTGATTTTTATTCTGAAAATCTTGGCAGCCGTAATTAAGAGTCAAAACACACATGGAACTCACATGTAGACCTCAATGGGCCTGGCTTCATGTGACTTTGTGGGCACTCTTTGGGAAGCCTTGTTAGTGACAGATCCTCAGAGCTTTCATTGAAATGAACTTCCTCACCATTTAATGGTTCCTGGATGAATGGAAACCCCAAAGTGCCTCCAACTTCATTCTTGAAAAATGGATAGATAAATACCATAAAATTTTTGAAATTCCCAATGACCCGGTGGCACTTGAGAACCATTGGATGTCATATTGCTGATCATGAGTGTACCAGAACAGTGCCTTGATTGACTGGGTTTCATAAAAATGGTGTAGAACAGAGATGCCAGTAAGTTGGAGCCTGCTGAGTAGTCGGCCTAGAGTAGTGGTGTGCAGATGTGTGATAATACATCTGTGGTGTGGCCATGTGGATCTGCCATTGGCTTCCAAATGCCTTGTGACTGACTTGGTGCAGCCAGCAGACCGTTAAATGAAAAGGCATCTTGTTATATGGAGAGGTTTCAGGGCAATGTTCAGAATCAGGTTGCTATGGTCAAGGGAGCAAACAATGTGGGATAGAAACCTAGTGGGTGCATTCTCCTGCAGACCCTGACCCACTACACCTTACAGGACTCCCTCCAGCACTGTGTCCCACTTGAACTCCTTGTATGTCGTGAAGCAAATACAAAACACCCAGTGCAGCAGCAAGAAACACCACGAAAATTGGAGGATTACCAAATGGCTTCACAGTCCACACGGGGAGACACTTAAGCCCCAGTGGCCACAGTATAGCTACAGAGAGAGATTTCTGCACTGCTGCCTCATGTTCATTGGAAAATAAGAAACCATGTCCTCTAGGTCACATAGATGCAGACACAGGTTTGATGGTCTCACTACGAATGAAGCTAAAGCTCCTGACAACAACATATATTTCAAGTGCCCAAACTCAGAGGCAGTTTCTCAAGAACTATTTAGGCCTGCAGATCCCCATGTTTGTGGAGTTTTTACACTGTCCCTTACTTTTGGAAACTCCTCTACCACCTCCAAGGTTGTGAACTCCTGAGCATTTTTCAATCCAGATATGTATTCACAGATTTTCTAACTCTTCTCCTCTAATTGGGTCTTACTAGGGGTGAAGGTAATGTAAAGGCATTGTTCTGAATGAGAGTGGGAATATTTTTTGTAGAACATATTTACATTCACATTGGAATCATTTACATATTTTCCATTTGAAATGCTGAATCCCTGACACTAACCCATACCCTACTAGACTCTGACTACTAATACTAATATAATGGAGAAAAATAACCCAAACAAAATAGATATACAAGCAGTTCAGAGGAGGCATGGTGTATAGTTGGACTTGTCTTTCACATAAAAAATCGTAGGTGTTATAAATCAAGTCATTTTTAATTGAAATAGTTATTCATGTGTTTTTAAAGTTAACTATTATGTGAATTCCTCTCTCCCATGCTATGTAGCCTGTTCAGCAGATCTATTTTTATATGCACATGTAGAATCCTACCTGGTATCACACGTACATTCTTGTGAGGTGTCTATTTGGTAGATACAAATTGTGAGAAGTGATCACTCCTACTAAACCCTGTGGGATCTGAAAATTCATCCTATTTGTGAGCTTCCTAGTTGAACAATATTCTCCATAAATCCATGTTCAAAAAAATGAAATTTTTCTATCTGTGGATGATGTATATTTTGTGGTGAATTTCGATTGGTATATATATTTCTACTTTTAAGTGTCTCTCTGTGTGTGTGTTTGTATATACACACTCTACATTTTTTAAAATATAAAATATATGTGTCTTATTATACCCTCCCTAATTTCATTCATATTCATGTATGTGGATTTATAGTCAATATTTCACTAGATTTTTCTCAGAAATATTCATCTACCTGAAATACATATTTGTTTCCTAGTACTGAAAACTGACTTCAGTGAATGGTGCATAGAAATCCTAATATTTCTACAATAATTGACCCAGTTTCTCATCAATGAAAGTACATTCCTATGGGACATGATGTGTATTCTGATGTTCACTCTTATTCACCACTGGTATGTAACTATTTCTTCAGTTTATGCACATTATAGAAAATATATTTCATCCAAAAGTTAGCAAAATTATAGGCATTTGTTTCACTTTCAATCATTTTATGCTTCAGTAAACATGTATTCCTCTATGTTTCTTGACTGGTCTTTTCATGAGACTTCTTTCCACACACATTATTTTCGATTTCCATAATCACTTTTGAAGCAAAACTCACACACCCTTCATGATAAACCATAGCCCTAATATTATCATTAGATGTATACCTGGTTGGAATGAATGATTGTATATCAATATAAGATTTCTTATATAATTTCAGATATCAAATTAATCCATTATTTAAAGTGGAACCAGTTATATTATTTATTCACATTGTGGCTATTCATGCATTATCTTTATATTCATAGACACAGGGTACACATCTTTGAAAACCCAATACTAATTTATACGTCTTCAAAGTATTGCTACCAGAAATGGTGGAAGAAATACTCATGTCACCTGATCTACATATACATTTTATCACAATAATATTCTGGACACAAAAAGAAAAGTTCATCCTTATGTTTGTACCAAAGCCTAAATGTAAAGTGAATATGGTTTACTAAAAGCATCCATGTCCAGGTTGCCTAATGCTCTCAAAATCAATCCTATTTGTGACAATATATTTGTTTCTTCCTAAGATTATATATTCAAAGTCAACCCTGTTGAAAATATCCAATCCTATCACTCACTTTATACTTTTCCTGATTTCATAATGTCTCTATTGATATCTGCTTTCCTACATAATTTCCCCAGTTCATCAATGTGACTGACTCTTCACATGTGCTGACATTTACATTCACATTCTAATCGAAACCCTATTGCTAAGAAACTTTTTTCCAAATCCTATACTCACTCTTCTTCCTAAACCTACTGGCTATCTTCCTAATCCTACCGGTTATCTCTTTTTGACTTGATGTTCTCTTCTACATTCATTAATCCAAGGTACATGGTCTTATGCCATTGTATATCGATCTATCTGAGACATCTGTGAAGAACATAATTCAATGCTAAGTATCACAATCAAGGGCCCAATCCCATTCTGGGCTCCAAATCTTACTTAGATTTCTGTTTTCATACATGTATTTCACTTATACATACTTATAAATGTTGCAAGTTCCAATATCATTATTTATCCAGCAGAATGATTTCTAACACAAATTGAACATGATATTAACCCTATCCATACATTGTTCCCTCAATCTAACTTTACAGAAGAGCAGGGACAGAGTTGGATTTACAATACAGGAATGTAGGCGATCTTCAACCTGCTGAGAACCTCAAAGGTCCATTCAGAAATGATCCCTGGAGAAGATGTAGGCAGCTATGAAGGACCTGAGAGAGCAAAAGTCATCTTCCCTGGCAAACAACCTGGTCAGGATGAAGGGTTGTTTCTGAATCAGCCTCTCTCTTCTTAATGTATAGAAGATGGACCAAACCAGGCTGGTGTGGAGAGCTGTTCCCGGGTGCCTATGGTTGATATACCATTCTAACTTGTGAACGTGTCACAGGAAGTAGGGGCAGCCTCCATCTCATGGTTGCCTTGGAAACAACTGTTAGGACAAAGAGTGCTGGGAGCCATTAGCCAAGTAGGTATGACAATTTCCTTGCCAGCGTACCCATTGTTGCTTAGTGGAAGGACTCCTGGAAATAGGATATTTTGCAGTGACATTGCATCTAAGGTGACCTTGCTCAAGGACCAGGACGAATCCGGGTTTAGGTTGTTCCCGGTTTAGGATAATCTGGGTTTAAGGCGTACTGGTTTAGGACTATCCGGATTTAGGTTGGTTCCAGGTTTAAGGTTATTCCTGATGGGAATACGCCATATCCTGCTGCCTGAGTTCCCCTTGAGTTCTCACAGGATTCAGACAGTATTTTGGGGAGACAGAAGCCCAGTGGGGGTGGATTTGGGCAGAGAACGTGGATTTCCCCAGAACGTGGTTTTAGACGGCTGGTGTGAGTTCAAAAATGAAGAGTTGCTGTTTGAATCCACAAGCTGTGTGGTGGCTCGTTATTTTGTGCCCAGCCAGACTGTGGCATTTGGTGGCCTGTATGGGAAACGTATGAAACTTGGAGGTAAGTGAAATTGCTCGCCCCTGAGGGAAGGCGAGAGAATGGGTGATCAATTCAAAAAACAATGTGTTCCTGTTTTGATTTATTTTGTTTTTGTTTCAAGCTGCCTATTCCTAGAAATTTCTCAGGCAAACTGGGAAAAATGGTTGGCTAAACGTTTGACGTTTGTCAGCCCTGAGGAAGAGAAAACGATTTTTTATTCCGTTTTTGTTTCATTCAGTTTTGGTTTTGTTTTATTTTATCTTATTTGGTTGCGTTATCTTTATAGTAGATTAAAAATTAGTAAAAAAAAACAAACCGAAAAGATGTTAAGTAAATTGTTAGATGTTCAGACCATGGAGAAAGATATTTTAGATCAAGCAAAAGAGAAGGTCTCTCGAGCTAGTCAGATAGAGGAAGAAAATTTAAAGGAAAAGGGGTTGTTACGAAAAAGGCCACAACAAGAGGCTGTTACTAACTCCGTTTTATCACCAGAGGGCATAATTCAACCACCAGCCCCACCGATGGAGACAGCTGAGTGGCCCTCAAACCCCGTAGTTGATAAATGGGATCCTGAGACAGGACCTCAAAGATTAGCATGCCCTGTACTTGAACAGGTAGGAGGGCAGTGAATTTATCGTGCTTTAGGTTTTAAAACAGTGAAGCAGTTAAAGGAGGCTGTAACAACCTATGCTCCCCAAGCTCCCTTCACGGTAAGCATGGTCGAGCCCATTACTAACTTGGACATGACACCAGCAGATTGGGCTAGCATGTGTAAATCTGTACTAAATGGAGGATAATATTTGTTATGGAAAGTTGCCAATGAGGAATTTTGTGCAGAGACAGCAAGGCAAAATGCAGCAGCCGGTTACCCTCAAAGAAATCTAGATATGTTTTTAGGAAAAGGACCTTATGAGGGTCAACAGCAGCAAATTGAATATGATCCTGCTATATATGCACAAATAGCTACAGACGCAGTTAGGGCATGGAAGACTTTAGAAGGACATGGAGATTTACAAAGTCAGCTATCTAAGGTAATACAGAGAGCTAATGAACCTTACGCTGACTTTGTAGATAGGCTAATTCAAACGGCTGCCAAAATTTTTGGGGATACAAAACAAGCAATGCCATTAATAAAACAACTGGCTTATGACCAAGCAAATTGTTGCTACAGAGAGGTTATTAGACCATGGAGACATGATGATTTAAACACATATATTAAATTATGTAGAGATATTAATGAACAAGGGCAAGTCTTGGCAGCTACAGTACAACAGGCTTTAGATGCCAGGCATAAAACATGCTACAATTGTGAACAAACAGGACATTTTAAAAGGAATTGCCCCATAGGAGGAGGGTTTAACAAAAGTAGGTACCAAAGAAATAGAATACCTGGTATTTGCCCACGATGCCATAGAGGGAGACATTGGGCTAATGAATGCCGTTCTCAAACCACCATTGAGGGTACTCCCTTATCAAAAAACAGATATTGTGGAGAAAGGCATCAGGCTCCATTGCCAAAAACGGACAGGGGGGCCCAATGCTCTGGGGCCCACAACCACAAATCTACGGGCCAGTGGAGGAACCCAGCAACACCATCAGGGTAGTGCCCAGGACACATTGTCTATTAAATCCCTCATTAGACAAACCCGAGGGAGCGCAGGGTTGGACATTTGTTCCTCCGCCAGTTCAGTACTAACTCCAGAGATGGAAGTTCAAATCATTCCCACAGAAGTAAAAGGACCTCCTCCCCAAGGAATTGTAGGCTTATTATTGGGACGTGGATCATCTACATTAAAAAGACTTTTGATAAGTCCTGGGGTAATTGACTCCAATTATGTAGTTGAAATAAATATTATAGCTTGTTTTCTAAGAGGTATATCAGTAATTTCACCTGGAGATAGAATAGCACAGTTCTTAATAATACCCAGCCTACATAATTAATTTCCTAGTCGTAGTGTAGAAAGAGGTTCCAGGAGATTAGGCTAGACATGTGTAGATTGGGCTATGTTGTCTTTAAATTTAGATGTTCGGCCAATGCTAAAACTAAATATTCAAGGAAATGAGTTTAATGGGCTACTGGACACAGGTGCTGACCTTAGCATCATATCTCGTCAAGAATGGCCAAATATTGGCCATTACAACAAGCCACTCAAACGCTTCGAGGCCTAGGAGTGGCGTCTAATCCCCATAGAAGTTCTATGATATTCGATTGAAAGGATCCTGAAAGATGTGAAGGAACTATACAGCCATATGTATTAGATCATCTTCCTATAAATTTATGGGGACAAGATGACCTAGATCAATTAGGTTTGTCATTAACAAATAACATCAATCCTAGCCTAGGGCTAGACAAGGCTTTAGGAAAAAAAAATATTAGAAAAACAAGGGCAATGTATAGCAACACCAATACAAATAGATCAAGGAACAGACAGACATGGGTTGCATTTTCAGAAAGGGCCACTGAGACAATCAAAATTAGTTGGAAATCAGAAAGACCAGTGTGGGTTCCTCTGTGGCCCCTGACTAAAAAAAAAGATACAAGTACCCCATGATCTGGTCAAACAACAGTTAGCGGAAGGACATATACAACCCTCCATATCTCCCAATAATACTCACATTTTTGTTATCAAAAAGAAATCTGGTAAATGGAGATTATTTCAAGATTTAAGAGCCATTAATAATGAAATGGTTATTATGGGACCTGCTCAATCAGGGATTCCTCAATTGCCTGCTTTGCCAAAAACCTGGCATGTTTTGGCTATAGATATTACAGATTGTTTTCTTTTCAATTCCAATTCATCCCGAGGATAGTCCACGTTTTGCATTTACTATCCCTACATTAAATCATGACGGTCATGATCATAGATATGAATGGAAAGTACTCCCTCAAGGGATGGGTAACAGTCCAACTATGTGTCAAATATATGTGAACAAAACAATCCAGCCACTTAGAAATCAAAATCCTAAACTACAAATATTTCACTATATGGATGATGTATTATTGGCACATAAAGATAAAAACATATTGCAGGAATGTTATGCCACACTTACAAACTTATTAAAAAATTATAATCTAGAGAAAGCAATAGATGAAGTACAATTAAATTTTCCAATTAATTATTTAGGAGTTCTATTATCCTCAACCATGGTCCATCCACCAAAAATTTAAATATGAGTAGATAAACTCAAATCACTTAATGACTTTCAAAAGTTATTGGGAGACATGAATTGGATAAAGCCTTATCTAGGTATACCAACAGGAGAGTTTCGATGTTTATTTGATATTCTAAAGGTCCATCAGATCCAAATTCACTCAGCGTGTTAACTCCTAAAGCAAGAAAGGCATTAAAAATTATTGAAACATATATGGAAAATATGCATTTGGATAGAATTGATACAAGTTTGCTTTGTTATTTATTGTACTACCAACAAAAAATATTCCTACAGGAGTATTTTGGCAAGAAGGTCCATTATTTTGGATACATTTATCTTATTCTCTTAACACTATTCTTACTAGGTATCCTGTGGCTGTAGGACAATTAACACTCAAAGAATAAAAGAAGCGAAGGTAGTGTCTGGAATTTCTCCCAATAAAATTATTACTCAATATACTATGGATCAAATTGATGAGTTAGCTATTGAGTTAAATACTTGGGCAATTATCATGTGTAAATCTAATGTTACATTTGATAATCATTTACCATCTAATCCTTTTTTGTCTTTTTGGTCTAAGAATCCTGTAGTTTTTCCTAAAATTACAAGAAAAATATATTCACTGATGGGTCTAATAATGGTACAGCAGCAGTAGTTACCCCAGATCAAACTTTTACGTTTTTAGTACCCAAACAATCAGCTCAAAAGGTAGAGCTTGATGCAGATTTACAAGCTTTTGTGATGTTTAAAGATTCTGTATTTAATTTTGTTTCTGATAGTCAGTATGTAGTTAATGCAATAGTATCTCTTAAACATGCTGGTAGGATTTCCCCTTCTTCTACTGTTTTCTCTTTGTTTTCCACTATACAAAGTCTAATCTGGGACAGAAAAGATCCATTCTTTATAGGACATATTAGGGCACATACAGGATTGCCTGGAGCCCTTAGTTTAGACAATGATTTAGCAGATAAAACTACACATGACATACATATTTTCTCTACATTTGAAGAAGCTACAAATTTTCAAAAAAGGTTTTATGTTAATGCTAATACTTTACAAAAGCATTTTAAAATAACTAAGGAACAAGCCAGACATATAATAAAACAATGTCAAAATTGTGTGACCTTTTTACCACAAGTTAATCTTGGAGTCAATCCTAGAGAACTGATACCTAACCATATTTGGCAGATGGAACGTCACAAACTTGCCAAATTTGAATAATTAAAATATTTACACGTTACAGTTGATACTTCTTCTGGATTTTTGATGGGCTCCCTTCATGCTGGAAAAAAAAATAAAGATGCTATAGCTCATTGCTTACAAAATTTTGCCACTGTGGGCCTTTCAAAACAGTTAAAAACAGATAATGGTCCTGGCTATACCTCTACCTCTTTTAAACAATTTTGCTCATCATTTGGCATTACTCATATAACAGGAATCCCATACAATCCACAGGGACAAGACATAGTTGAAAGAGCTCATCAAACTATTAAAACGTACTTATTAAAGCAAAAAAGAGGGAATTGGAAGGGGGTATATATCCCCCAAAGATAAACTTAAAAAAACACTTTTTACTCTAAACATTTTAGATTTGGATTCATCAGGACTTAGTGCTGTGGAAAGGCATATGTATCCAAAAAATGTACATAATCCTAAATTACTTTGGAAAGATATTCTAATAGGGCAATGGAAAGGTCCTGACACAGTGATTGTCTGGAGTCGGCGGTCTATTTGTGTTTTTCCACAGGGAGAACAGCAGCGGATTTGTATTCCACAGAGATTAACTAAAACAATTTCTACAGATCAAAAAGAAAATGATTTGACTCAAATCCATAACAGCTGATATCCAGAACTCCAGCTTGGCCATTCTTACATCGGCAACAGTGATTAACCAGGATGCTTTTTTCAATAGCTATTTAATTATTGCATTTTTCCACATCATAAGGTTCTATTTTTTATTTTTTTCGCTCATACAAGCCTAGGTTAATGTTTTTCTGATCAGTTTTATTTTTTGACTGTGGAGTTTTTAAACATTGCAATGGAGATTTCACCTAAGTAAAGCTACAAGGCCTTTACTATTTTCTTATGTGTTGTATGTTTGTTTGCACGCTTTTGTTTTGTGTTGTATGTCTGTATGTGCGTATGTCCATATTTCTTATATGAGAAGCGCTCATGATAAAAATGTATCCGAATTATTATTATTTTTTATTCATGTGATTTAAATGGTTAAGTTAAATTAGGTAAACAGCTGTTAAGGATTGTTTTTAAAGGTGGTTAACAGATCTGTTTGTTTTCTTTCACCTTTCCTTTTCATTATATTTAATAATTCTGTTCAGGATAATGTCTCATTAGCATCTTTGCCAGAATTCCCATCTCCATCCTAGTGCTGGTGAAGACTAAGATAAAACCAAACTACAGCTTCTATGATAGCTATCACAGTAAACTGTATAAACTGATACATCAATGAATATAACTCAACAAGTAATGCTCAATCAAGGATTCGATTTACTTTGGGAGGAAACGGACATATTGATAGATTCCTCCACTTTGAACTGCTTGCAGAACTTGCCTGGACTATGTAACTATCGTTTGGTGCAACGGATTGTGGTAATGCCGGCATATCTTTGCTGATGGTGTCACCAGTGATGCAATTATAATTTCCTTGCCAGCGCACCCCATGTTAATTGTGGTAGTGCTGGCATATCTTTGCTGATGGTGTCACCAGTGATGCAATTTTTCCCAAAGAGCCGTCAATTGTCTTAGTGTCATGACATTTCTATATCCGCCTCCCTTCTGATAGTGATGGTCTAAAATTTGTGGGCCAATGGCTATGTGCTGGACTGGTTGTCAGTGACGGGTATGATCCAATTGCAGTGGTATCAACCTAAGACAGGAGGTTGACGCCTAAAGGTCAGTTTTCTGATGACGGGTAAGAGCCATATGTTGAATTGGACAACCTACCAGGCACGGTCCTTAAGCCACACTAACCTCACTCCCCCACTGGCACCAACGCCAAACATGGGGGCCAAAAGAGGTAAGACAAAGAACCTCACCTGCCCACAGGTGCATAGACCTATCCACAAGTATGGCTATATGCTGGACTGGTAGTCAGTGACGGGTTTGACCCAATTGCAGTGGTATCAACCTAAGAAAGGAGGCTGACGCGTAAAGGTCAGTTTTCCGATGATGGGTAAGACCATATGTTGAATTGGACAACCTACCAGGCACGTTCCTTAAGCCACATTGCTTATTGTTTAATTAATCAGAAGGGGGGAGATGCTGAGAGCCATTAGTCAAGTAGGTATGACAATTTCCTTGCCAGGGTACCCCATGTTGCTTAGTGGAAGGACTCCTGGAAATAGGACATTTTGCAGTGACATTGCATCTAAGGTGACCTTGCACAAGGACCAGGGCCGATCAGGGTTTAGGGAGTTCCCGGTTTAGGATAATTCGCGTTTAGTACTTTCCGTTTTAGGACTATCCGGGTTTAGGTTGGTTCCAGGTTTAAGGTTATTCATGTTGGGAAAAAGGCGTATCCTGCTGCCTGAGTTCCCCTTGAGTTCTCACGGGATTCCGACAGTATTTTTTTGGAGACAGAAGCCCAGTGGGGGTAGATTTGGGCAGAGAACGTGGATTTCCACAGAACGTGATTTTAGACGACTGGTGTGAGTTCTGGAATAAAGAATTGCTGTTTGAATCAACAAGCTGTGTGGTGGCTCGTGATTTTGTGCCCAACCAGACTGCGGCAAAAGAGGTTTCCAAGGCAGTGATCTGATTCAGTTCCTGAAGGAAGTGATCTCACCTCACTTCTTTGGTGATGGAACTCTCTGAAAATGGAATCCAGGAAGACATGCGCCCAGAGCCAGTCCAGTCCCATTCCCAGTGGTCTCACTTGTTTGGATTTACCAAGGACAGAGTCAGTCATTCTTGGTACCTACTGATGTGAGAATGGCCAAAAGCCAGAAAAGCTCTAAAGAGGCGCTTTTCCTGAGAAAGCAGGTAGTGGCTCACTGCTGGCTCTTGACAACTTCAAAGTGTTGGCCAAGGAGAAAAGATCTGAGACAGGAAAGTCCATTTTGTTGGAACATAGTATGGCCCACCAGTCAGAGAACACTCCGGATAGTCACAGACCTACTTGGGGGAAGAAGGTGTCTTTGTGGCTGTGGGTGTGGTTTTGTGGTTTTGTCTCATGTTCTGAGAAGAGGTAGAAATGGTGGTTTGTTTGGTTTCCAGGGAACTGTTTCTAGTAAGTCGTTTGACAAGGAGAGTGTTCTATGTCTGTGTATCCCACTGTGTCCCTGGTTGTAGACATTAGAAAAGAATATGCATCAATGGATGAGTCCTGTCTAGTAGACAGCTTCCCAGGATTCATACTGCCCAATTTATGAATGGACTGAGGCTTCACTTATCGATGGGCAACACCTGCTATCTTCTTAAGTTCCTGTTTTCTTCCGAGATTTTGGGCACACTCCAGAATAGGCTCATGGTTTTTTGTCCAAGATATTCATCACCTCCAAGCTGTGTGACATGGCCATGTCCTGGATAGCTGAAGGGAATGGCGAGAATCTCAAAAAACTCTGATATGAGTGTGATCAGGAAAGTATCAATGGAGAAACCCTGCTTTGGGCTTTTTGCTTACCTATTGTTCTGTTGCCCTGAATGTCAGGAAGGTCTTTGCCTCAGGCCACCCCTTTGTGAAACCTGAAGAAAACAGTTTTCAAATGGACATGAATGGGAATCACCTGTGGCTCTTTGCTTAATTGCTTTAGTAAGGGATGTGTCTGAATCAGTCTCTAGGCCCTCTGTGAGAATGTGGCTTAGATTCTCAGCACCTGAGGGATCAAAAGAAAGTTCTCCTGTGTATCCAAAATCAAAATGGCCAAAAAGCAGTAATTGTGGTTGAAGTCTCTCACCTTCCTCTAAGGATTCTGACACCCATCAAGTGAGAATCAGGATCTTTAGGGTCAAATGAGTTCTTCAAAGCCCTGCAGAGGGTAGCCCAGAGGTGCTTGAGTTTTCTCATGTCTCCAATTCACATAAAGAATCTAAACCCCAGAGTCCCTAGGCCTCAAATTGGAGAATCAGTGCAGTATTAACAGCAGGCCTATGTGATCACTCAAGGTTCACAGGAAGGGTGTCCAGGCCACCCTGACTTTAGGCAAATGAGGAGCAAGGGAGCTTATTTTGGATACTGTCTTGGGCTGCGCACCTCATGGAAATCATCACTCAGTGCTTATGATGTGTGTATATATGGAAGAAGATGAGAGCCATGTGGAGGTGTTTTGGCTTTAATTGCGGTCATTTGTGTGGCATTTGGAAGAGATGACTGGGTCCACCTTGGATTGAACTCAGGTGTGATTCCCCTTAGAGACTGAGTTCTGGAACTGACCTCAGAGAAGTATTGCCATGAATTGTGTTGGGATTTTAGGAGGCCACGCATGAGAGTCACCCTTGGAAACTGAGATCTAAGCCCAGGCTGACTTTCCACAGAGCACTGGGAATCTCAGCCAGGATATCACAGAATTTTAATCTGAGCGACTTGGCAGCCATGGTTAGAGAAAAAACACACATGGATCTCACATTGTAGACCTCAAAGGGCCTGGCTTCATGTGCCCTTTTGGCCCCTTTTGGGAAGAATTCCCTGTGAGAGTTCTCCAGAGCTTTCATTGAAATGATCTTCCTCAAATTTTATGGTTCCTGGATGAATGTGAAACCCACAGTACCTCCAACTTCATTCTTGAAAAATGGCTAGATAAAAATCATGAAATTTTTGAAATTCCAATGTCCAGGTGGCACTGGAGAAACTTTGGATGTCCTGTTGCTGATCATGAGTGTACCAGACAGCGCCTTGTTTCAGTGGGTTTCTTGAAAATGGTGTAGAACAGAGATGCCAGTAAGTTGGAGCCTGCAGAGTAGTGGGTCTATAGCAGTGGTGTGCAGGTGTGTGATAAAACATCTGTGGTGGAGTCATGTGGATCTTACATTGGCTTCAAAATGCTTGTGACTTACATGGTGCAGCCAGCAGACCTTTGTATGTAAAGCCATCTTGTTATATGGAGAGTTTTCAGGGCAATGTTCAGAATCAAGTTGCTATGGTCAAGGAGGCAAGCAATGTGGGATAGAAGCCTGGTTGGAGCATTCTCCTGCAGACCCTGACCGACCACAGGTTACAGGAGTCCCTCCAGCACTGTGTCCCAGTTGAACTCCTTGTATGTAGGGAAGCAAATAGAAAACCCCTAGTGCAGCAGCAAGAAACACCACAAAAAGTGGAGGATGACGAAATGACTTCACAGTCCACAAAGGGAGACACTTAGCCCCCAGTGGCCATAGTTTACCTACAAAGAGAGAATTCACCACTGCTGTGTCATGTTCATTGGAAAATAAGAAACCATGTCCACCAGGTCAAATAGATGCAGACCCAGCATTGATTGTCTCACTTAAAAGGAACCTAAAGCTCCTGACAACAACATATATTTCAAGTGCCCAATCTCAGAGGCAGTTACTCAAGAAGTCTTTTGGCCAGCAGAGCTCGATGTTTGTGGAGTGTTTACCCTGTCCCTTACTTTTGGAAACTCATCTACTACCTCCAAGCTTGTGAATTCCTGAACATTTTCCATTCCTGATATGTATTCACAAATTTCTAACTCTTCTCCTCTAATTGTGTCTTACTTGGGGTGAAGGTAATCTTAAGGCATTCTTCTGAATGAGAGTGAGAAGATTTTTGTGTAGCACATATTTGCATACACATTGGATTCATTTTTCTATTTTCCTTTCGAAATACTGAATTCCTCACGTGAACACATAACCTACTAGCCTCTGACTACTAATCCTAATATGATGGAGAAAAATAACCAAAACAGAATAGAAATATAAGAAGTTCAGAGGAGGCATGCTGTATAGTTGGACTTGACTTTTGCATTATAAACGGTAGGTGTTATAATTCTGGTCAATTTTTAATTGAAATAGTTCTCCATGTTTTTTTTTCTTTATTTTTTATTGTTGGTTCTTCAAAAAATTACATAGTTCTTGACATATCATATTTCACACTTTGATTCATTGGGTTATGAAGTTCCATTTTTTCCCGTATACAGTTTGCAGCATCCCATCGGTTACACATCCACTGTTTTACATATTGCTATACTAGTATCTGTTGTATTCTGCTGCCTTTCCTATCCTCTACAATCTCCCATTCCCTCCCCTCCAATCTTCACTCTCTACCTCATCTACTGAAATTCCTTTCTTCCCCTTGTTTTTTTTCCCTTTCCCCTCAATTCCTCTTGTATTTATTTTTTTATAACCATGAGGGTCTCCTTCCATTTCCATGCAATTTCACTTCTCTTTCTTTTTCCCTCCCACCTCTCACCCCTGTATAATGTTAATCTTCTTCTCATGCTCCACTTCCCAACTCTGTTCTTATTTACTCTCCTTATATCAAAGAAAACATTTGGGATTTGTTTTTTAGCGTTTGGCTATCTTCACTTAGCATAATCTATTATAATGCCATCCATTTCTCTGCAAATTGTATGATTTTGTCATTTTCTAATGCAGAGTAATACTCCATTGTGTATAAATGCCACCTTTTTTTTATCCATTCATCTTTTGAAGGGCATCGAATTTGGTTCTACAGTCTTGCTATTGTGAATTGTGCTGCAATAAACATCAATTTATCAGTGTCCCTGTAGCAAGATCTTTTTAGGTCTTTAGGAAATAGACAGAGAAGGGGAATAGCTTGGTCAAATGGTGGTTCCATTCCCAGCTTTCCAAGAAATGTCCATACTGCTTTCCAAATTGGCTGCACCAATTTGCAGTCCCACCAGCAATGTACAGGTGTACACTTTTCCCCACATCCTTGCCAGCACTTGTTGTCATTTGACATCATAATGGCTGCCAATCTTACTGCAGTGAGATTGTATCTTACGGTGGGTTTGTTTTGCATTTCTCTGACTCCTAGAGATTGTGAGCATTTTTTCATGTACTTATTGACTGATTGTATGTCCTCCTCTGAGAAGTGTTTGTTCAGGTCCTTGGCCCATTTGTTGATTGGGTTATTTGTTTTCATATTGTCTAATTTTTTTAGTTCTTTGTATACTCTGGATATTAGGGCTCTATCTGAAGTGAGAGGAGTAAAGACTTGTTCCCAGGTTGTAGGCTCCCTATTTACCTCTCTATTGTTCCTTTTGCTGAGAAAAAACTTTTAAGTTCCATTTGTTGATTCTAGTTATTAACTCTTGTGCAATGGGTGTAATATTGATAAATTTGGACCCCGAAACCACAGTATGTAGATCTTAGCCAACTTTTTCTTCTATCAGATGCCGTGTCTCTGATTTGATATCAAGCTCTTTGATGCATTTCGATATAACTTTTGTGCATGGTGAGAGAAAAGGATTAAGTTTAATTTTGTTGCATATGGATTTCCAGTTTTCCTAGCACCATTAGTTGAAGATGCTATCCTTCCTCCATTGCATGCTTTTAGCCCCTTTATAAAATATAACATAGTTGTAGTTTTGTGGATTGGTTTCTGTGTCCTATATTCTGTACCATTTGTCCACCCGCCTGTTTTGGTACCAGTACCATGCTTTTTTTGTTACTATTGCTCTGTAGTATTGTTTCTAGTCTGGAATGGCTATACCGCCAGATTCACACTTCCTGCTTAGCGTTGTTTTTGCTATTCTGGGTCTTTTATTTTTCCATATGAATTTCATGATTGCTTTCTCTTTTTCTACATGAAATGCCATTGGGATTTTGATTGGCATTGCATTAAACCTCTAGAGAACTCTTGGTAATATCGCCATTTTGATGATGTTAGTTCTGCCTATCCATGAACAGGGTATATTTTTCCATATTCTAAGATCTTCAATTTCTCTCTTTAGGTTTCTGTAGTTTTCATTGTATCAGTCTTTCACCTCTTTTGTTAGGTTGATTCCCAAGTATTTTATTTTTTCGGAGGATATTGTTTATGGCTTGGTTGTCCTCATTTCCATTTCAGAGGATTTTTCGCTGATATATAGGAATGCCTTTGATTTATGCATGCTGAATTTATATCCTGCCACTTTGGTGAATTCATTTATTAGCTCTAATTGTTTCTTTGTAGAACCTTTTGTGTCTGCTAGGTATAGAATCATGTCATCTGAAAATAGTGATAATTTAAGTTCTACTTTACCTATTTTTATGCCTTTAATTTCTTTCGTCTGTCTAATTGCTCTGGCCAGTGTTTCAAGAACTATGTTGAACAGAAGTGGTGAGAGAGGGCATCCCTGTCTTGTTCCAGATTTTAGAGGGAATGCCTTCAATTTTTCTCCATTCAGAATTATGCTAGCCTGAGTCTTAGCATTGAGTGCTTTTACAATATTGAGGTATGTTCCTGTTATTCTTAGTTTTTCTAGAGTTTTGAAAATAAAGGGATGCTGTACTTTGTCGAATGCTTTTTCTGCATATATCGGGATGATCATATGGTTCTTATTTTTAAATCTATTGATGTGGGCAGTAACATTTATTGATTTCTGTATATTGAACCAGCCTTGCATCCCAGGGATGATTCCTACCTGATCATGGTGCACATTTTTTTTTTTGAGCTGCCTATGTTCTTTTCAAGTTGAAATACTTTGTTTTCATTGTTTGATGTTTTATCTTCTAAGTGTTCTTCTCTGCTGGTAGTATTCTCAATTGAGTTTTCAAGTTGGTTTATTGCTTCCTGCATTTCTAGGATTTATGTTTTTTCTTTTTTATTTTATAACCTCATCTCCCTGTATAGTTGATCTTCTGCTTCTTTTATTTGTTTATGTAATTCATTGTCGAAGTGATCTTTCATTGTCTGATTTTTCTCTCTAATGTCTTCCCTGAGACTCCAGATTATCTGAAGCATGTATATCCTGAATTCTTTATCTGACATTCCATCTGCTGCAGATATTACCTCTTCTAACGTTGACTTTAACTGCATTGCTTGTGGTCCTTTCTTTCCATGTCTTTTCATGCTGTTCGCGTTTCTTTCTGCTGGGTGAAACTGTTGTGTTATTGAATTTTTCCCCTATATATTTATATTGCTCTTGTATAGTTGCAAAGTCTCCCTCGCAGGCACGGGCGGCGGCTCTGCCCCTCCTACATTTGGGGCAATGTGCCTACCACACCAGCAGGACGCTGGGCCTGTTCTGCTGGTCGAAAGCAGGTCCACCTACCTTGAAGGCGTGAGCTGCAGCTCTGCCCCTCTGCGGCCGCTGGTCCTCTTCTGCCACTGGGTCGCAGATCGGCCTACCTTGCAGGCGGGGGCGGCAGTTCTGACCATCCGCGGGCCACTGAGCCTCATCTGTCTGTCGTTCTCAGGTCCGTCTACTTTGCAGGTGTGGATGGCGGCTCTGCCCCTCCCCCAACTGGGAAGATGTGTCTACCATGCTGGCGGGCCATAGGCCTGGTCTGTCGGTGGTCGCAGGTCCACCTGCCATGCAGGCACGAGGGGTGTCTCTGACCCTATGCAGATTGCTGGGCCTGTTCTGCCTGTGGGTCACAGGTCCACCTACCTTCCAGGCGGGCGGCGCCTCTGCCCCTCCCGAAACCAAGGCGATGGGATTTCCAAGCTGGCGGGTCTCTGGACTTGTTCTGCCCATGGGTCGCAGGTACGCCTACCTTGCAGGAGCGATTGGCGGCTCTGCCCCTCCCCCTCTCAATGTGTTTTTAACGTTAACAAATATGTGAATTCCTCTCTCCCTTTTTCTATAGCCTATTCAACACATGTATTTTTATATGCACATATAGAATGCTACCTGGTATCACACCTACATTTCTGTGAGGTGGCTGCATCGGCAAATACAAATTATGAGAAGAGATCATTCCTCCTAAATGCTGTAGGAACTGATTATTCAACCTATGGGTCAGCTTCCTAGTAGAACAAAATTATACATAAATCCATGTTCTGTAAAATATATATTATTGCATCTGTGGATTATATACATTTCATGATGAATTTCAAATGGTGCATATATTGCTACATTTTAATGTCTGTGTGTGTGTTTTGTGTATATATATATATATATATATATATATATATATATATAGTCTCCAGATTTTTCAAAATATAAAATATATGTGTCTTAAATACACTTCTAAAATTCATTCATGTTCATATAAGTGGATTTATATTCAAATTTTCACAAGATTATTCTCAGAAATATTCATCCACCTGAGAAACATATTTGTTTCCTAGTACTGACACTATCTTCAGTGATTCATGCATTGAAATCCTAATATTTCTACAGTAACTGACCCAGTTTAACATCAATGCATGTAGATTCCTATGGGACATGATGTGTATTTTGACGGTCATTTTTATTCAACACTGGTACATTACTATTTCTTAAGTTTATGCACATCATAGGACATATATTTCATCCACAATTTCGCAAATTTATAGGCATTTGTATCACTTTCAATCACTTCCTGCTTCAGAACACATGTATTCCTCCAGGTTTCGTCTTTTCAAGAGACTTCTTTCCAAACACATTATTTTCGATTTCCATAATCAATTTGAAGCAAAGCTCACACACTCTTCATGACAAACCATAATCCTCATATTGCCATTAGATGTATAATGGGTTGAAATGAATTATTGTATATTAATATAAGATTTCTTATATATTTTCACATTTCAATTCAATCCATTATTTCAAGCTGGAACCAGTTATATTATTTATTCACAGAATGGCCTATTCATGCATTTTCTTTGTATTCATAGACACAGGGTACACCTTTTTGTACCCCCAATACAAAATTATACGTCTTCAAAATATTGCTCCCAGTAATGGTGGATGAAATACTCATGTCACCTGATCTAAATACACATTTAATCACAGTAATATTCTGGACACCAAATGCAAAGCTCACACTTATGATAATACCAAAGCCTAAATAGAAAGTGAACATGGATTACTAAAAACATCCATGTCCAGGTTGCCTAACGCTATCAAATGTCAATCCTATTGGTGACTACATATTTGTTTCTTCCTAAGACATTCAGTCTCTAACCGAAACCCTATTGCTAAAGAACTTTTGGTCCAAATCCTATACTCAATCTTCGTCCGATACTTACCAACTATCTTCCTGATCCTTCTGACTATATCTGTTTGAGTGGATGTTCTCTTCTACATTCAATCATTCAAGGTACAAGTTCCTATGCCATTGTATATCAATTTATCTGAGACATCTGTGCAGAACATAATTCAAGCTAAGTATCCCAATCAAGGGCCCAATGACTTTCTGGGCATCAAACCTTACCTAGATTTCTGTTTTCATACTTATATTTAACCTATATATTCTTGTAAGTATCTCAGGTTCCCAATACCATTATTCATCCCACAGAATGATTCCTAACCCAAATCAAACTTGTTATTAACCCTAACAATACACTGTTCTATCAATCTAACTTTACAGAAGAGCTGGATTAGAGTTGGTCTTACTATACAGGAATGTAGGGAATTTTCCACCTACTGAGACCCTCAAAGGTCCATGCAGAAATTATCCCTGGAAAACATGTATACAGATATGAAGAACCTGAGAGAGTAAAAGTCATCTTCCATCTCAAACAACCTGGTCAGTATGAAGGGTTGTGTCTGAATCAGCCTCTCTCTTCTTAATGTAGAGAAGATGGACCAAACCAGGCAGGTGTGGAGAGCTGTTCCTGGGGGCCAATGGTTGATATACCATTCAAACTTGTGAAAATGTCACAGGAATTGGGGCAGCCTCCTTTTCATGGGACCCTTAGAAGCAACTGTTAGGACAAAGTGGTTGCCAAGCAGTGACATTATTCAGTTCCTGAAGGAAGTGACCTCACCTCAATTCCTTGGTAATGCAACTCTCTGAACTTGGCATCCAGGAATCCAGGTACCTAGAGCCAGTCCCAGTCCCAGTCCCAATCCCAGTCCCAGTTGGCTCACTTGATTGGATTTACCAAGGACAGTGTCAGTTTTTCTTGGTACCTACTGATGTGAGGATGGCCAAATGCAAGGAAAGCTATGAAGACGGGTGTTTCCTGTGAAAGCAGGTAGTGGTTCACCACTGGCTCCTGACTATTTCAAAGAGTTGGCAAAGACACCAGATCTGAGAAAGTACATGCCATTTCGGGGGAAAATACTATGGCCCACCAGTCAGAGGAAACTCCGGATAATCAAAGACCTACTTGGGGGAAGGAGGTGCTTTGTGGGTGTGGGTGTGAGTTTGTGGTATTGTCTCATGTTTTGAGAATAAGTAGGAAATGCGGTTTGTTTGATTTGGAGTGGACTGTTTTTAGTAAGTGGTTTGACAATGCAATGTTTCTACGTCTGTGTATCCCACTGTGTCTGTGGTTGAAGACATTAGAAAAGAGAATGCATCAATTGATGTGTCCTCTCTAGTAAATATCTTCATTCATACTGCCCAATTTATGAATGGATTTGGCTTGCCTTATGGATGGGCAACACCTACTAACTTCCTAAGTTCCTTATTTTTTCCTGAATTCTGGCCACTCTCCAGAATACGCTCATGGATTTATGTACCATCTCCAAACTCTGTGACATGGCCATGTACTAGATAGCTGAAGGGAATGGCTAGCATCTCAGAAAACTCAGATATCAGTGTGACCAGGAAAGTCTCAGTGGAGAAACCCTGCTTTGGGGCATTTGCTTATGGATGGTTCTGTTGCCCTGAATGTCAGGAAGTTCTTTCCCTCAGGCCACACCTTTGTGAAGCCTGAAAAAAACAGTTTTGAAATGGAAATGAATGTTCATCACCTGTGGATCTTGGCTTAATTGCTTTGGAAAAGGATGTGTCTGAATCAGCATTCTGGCCCTGTGTGAGGCTGTGGCTTAGATTCTCAGAACGTGATGGATCCAAAGAAAGATCCCATGTGTCCATCCAAAACCAAATTGGCCAAAAAAGCAGTCATTGTGGATGAAGTTTCTTGCCTTCTTCAATAAGGTTCCTGACTTCCATCAAGTGAGAATAGACATACTTTGGGTCTAATGAGTTCTTCAAAGCTGTACAGAGGCTAGCCCATAGGTGCTTGAGTTTTCCCATTACTCCAATTCACACAAAGAATCAATACCCGACAGCCAGTATGCCTCAAATTGGAGAAGCAAAGCAGTATTAAGGGCAGGCTTATTTGGTCACTCCTGGTTAACAGGAAGGGTGTCCAGCCCACCCTGACTTTAGCCAAATGAGGGCAAAGGGAGCTAATTTTGGACACTCTCTTGGGCTGCACCCCTTATGGAAATGTCCTGCCAGAGGTTCTGATGTGTTTCTATATGGAAGAAGATGAGTGCCACATGGGTTTTTTTGGTTTTAATTGTGGTCATTTGTGTGGTTGTTGGAAGAGATGAATGGGTCCACATGGGCTTGAACTCTGGTGTGATTCCCCTTAGAGAATGAGTTCTGGAACTGAGCTCATAGAAGTATTGCCATAAATCGTGTTGGAATTGTAGGAGGCCACGCATGAGATTCGCCCTTGAAACCTGAGATCTAGGCCCAGGATGGCTTTCCACAAAGCACTGAGAATTTCAGCAAGAATATCACTTGATTTTATGCTGAAACACTTGGTAGCCATAGTTGACAATCAAAACACACATGGACCAAACATTGTAGAAATCAATGGGCCTGATTTCATGTGATCTTTTGGCCACACTTTGGGAAGCCTTGCCTGTGAGAATTCTCCAGAACTTTCATTGAAATGAGCTTCCACACCATTTAATGGTTCCTGAATGAAGTGAAACCCACAGTGCCTTCAACTTCATCCTTGAAAAGTGGCTAGATAAAAACCATGAAATTTTTGAAATTCCCATGACCAGGTGGCAATGGAGAATCTTTTGTTATCCTGTTGCTGATCATGAGTATACCAGACAGTGCCTTGATTAAGTGGGTTTTATACAAATGGTGTAGAACAGAGATGCCAGTAAGTTGAAGCCTGCTGAGTAGTGGGCCTTGAGCAGTGGTGTGAAGGTGTGTGATAAAAAATCTGTGGTTGGGCCATGTGGATCTGCTATTGTCTTCCAAATGCTTGTGAATGACATGGTGCAGCTAGCAGACCCTTATATGTAAATGTTTCTTATTATATGGAGAAGTTTCAGGGAAATGTTCAGAATCAGGTTGCTATAGTCAAGGGGGCAAGCTATGTGGGATAGAAGCCTGATTGGTACATTATCTTGCAGACCCTGACACACCACACGTGACAGAACTCCCTCTAGCACTGTGTCCCAGATGAACTCCCTTTATTTCGTGAAGCAAACACCAAAATCCCAGTGCAGCAGCAAGAAACACCACAAAAAGTGGAGGATGACCAAATGGCTTCAGAGTCCACACGGGGAGACACTTAGCCCCCAGACGAAATATTTTACCTACAAAGAGCAAATTCAGCACTGCTGCCTCATGTTCATTGGAAAATAAGAAACCCCTCCTTCAGGTCACATAGATGCAGACCCAGCTTTGATGGTGTCAGTACTAAGGAAGCTGAAGCTACTGACAATAACATATATTTCAAGTGCCCAACCTCAGAGGCAGTTTCTTAAGAAGTCTTTAGGCCAGCAGAACTCCATGTTTGTGGAGTGTTTACCTTGTCCCTTACTTTTGGAAACTCTTCAACCACCTCCAAGGTTTTAAACTCCTGAGCATATTCCATTCCAGATTTGTATTCACAGAATTTCTATCTCTTCTCCTCTAATTGTGTCGTACTTTGGTCGAAGGTAATGTCATGGCATTGTTCTGGATGCGAGTGGGAAGATTTTTGTGTAGCCCATATTTGCATACACATAGGATTCAATACCAATTTTCCATTCGGAATACTGAATCCCTGACACTAACCCATACCCTGCTAGACTCTGACTATTAATTCTAATATGATTTAGAAAATTAACCAAACAGAATAGAAATACAAGCAGTTCAGAGGAGGCATGGTGTATAGTTGAACTTGCATTTTGCATTATATACGGTAGGAGTTATAAACTGAGTCAAATTTTTGTGGAAATAATTGTCCATGTGCTTTTAAAGTTAACAAATATGTGAATTCCTCTCTCCCTTTCTCTGTAGCCTATTTAGCACATGCATTTTTATATGCACATATAGAATCCTACCTGGTTTCACACGTACATTCTTGTGAGGTGGCTGACTTGGCAGATACAAATTGTGAGAAGAGATCACTTCTCCTAATCCATGTTGAAACTGAAATTTCAACCAATGGGTGATCTTCCTAGTAGAGCAACATTATACATTAATCCATATTAAGTAAAATGAATATTTTTTGATTTGTGGATGATATATATTTCATGATGAATTTCGATTGGCATATATATTGCTACTATTTAATGTGTGTGTGTGTGTGTGTGTGTGTGTGTGTATTCTCCAGATTTTTCAAAATAAGAAATATATGTGTCTTATTTACACTCCCTAAATTCATTCATTTTCATATATGTGAATTTATAATCAACTTTTCACAGATTATTCTCAGAAATAGTCATCCACCTGAATTACATATTTGTTTGCCAGTACTGAAAACTAACTTCGGTGAATGGTGCATAAAAATCCTAATATTTCTACAGTAACTTACCTAGTTTAACATCAACGCAAGTAGACACCTATGGAACATGATGTGTATTTTGACATTCATTTTCATTCAAAACTGGCACATTAATATTTCTTCAGTTTATGCACATCATAAGATATATATTTCATCCACAATTTCATAGATTTTTAGGAATTTGTTTCATTTTCAATCACTTCCTGCTTCAGAACACATGTATTCCTCCAGGTTTCTTGACTTGTCTTTTCATGAGACTTCTTTCCAAACACATTATTTTCGATTTCCACAATCACTTTTGAAGCAAAACTCATACACTTTTCTTGATAAACCATCACCCTAATATTACCATTAGATATATAACTGGATGGAATAAATGATTGTATATCAATATAAGATTTGGTGTATATTTTCAAATATCAATTCAATCCATTATTTAAAGTAGGAAACAGTTCTATTTTTTATTCACAGTATGGTCTATTCAGGCATTATCTATATATACATAGACACAGGGTACACCTATTTGTACCCCCAAACTACTTTCATGTTTTCAAAATATTGATCCCAGAAATGGTGGAAATAATACTCATGTAACCTGATCTACATATACATTTTATTACAGTAATGATTGGACACAAAAAGCAAAGTTCACTCTTATGATTGTACCAATGCCTTAATGAAAGTGAGCATGGATTATTAAAAACATCCATGTCCAGGTTGCCTAATGCGCTCAAATGTCAATCCTATTGGTGACTATATATTTCTTTCTTCTTAAGATTATATTTTCAACCTCAAGTCTGTTGAAAATGTCTAAACCTATCTCTCACTTTATACATTGCCAGATTTCCTGAAGTCTCTAGTGATATCTGCTTTCCTACATATTTTCCCCAGTTCATCATTGTGACTGACTCTTTATATGTGCTGACATTTACATTCACTGTCTACGTGTAACCGTATTGCTAAAGGACTTTTGATCCAAATCCTATATTCACTCTTCTTTCTATACCTACCGAATATCTTCCTTATCCTACCGACTATCCGTTTTTGACTGGACGTTCTCTTCGACATTCAATCATATCATTCTATATAGATTTATCTGAGACATCTGTGCAGAATATATTTCAAATCAAAGTATCCCAGTCAAGGCCCCAATGCCCTTCTGGGCTTCAAATCTTACCTAGATTTCTATTTTCATATTTATATTTCACCTGTATATTCTTGTAAATATCGCAGGTTCCCAGTGCCATTATTCATTCCACAGAATGTTTCCTACCCGAAATTGAACATGTTATTAACCCAAACCACACACTGTTCCCTCAATCTAACTTTACAGAAGAGCAGCAACAGAGTTGGTCTTACAATACGGGAATGTAGGGGATCTTCCACCTATTGAGAACCTCAAAGGTCCATGCAGAATGATCTTTTGAGGAGATGTTGGCAGATATGAAGGACCTGAGAGAGCAAAAGTCATCTTCCATGGCAAACATCTTGTTCAGGATGAAGGGATGTGACTGAACCAGCATCTATGTTCTTAATGTAGAGAAGATTGACAAAACCAGGCCTGTTTGGAGAGTTCTTTTTGGGTGCCTATGTTTGATATACCATTCTAAATTGTTAAAGTGTCAGAGTAATTAGATGCATCCTCCATGTCATGGGACACTTGAAAGCAACTGTTAGAACAATGTGGTTGCCAAGGCAGTGACCTCATTCAGTTCCTGAAAGAAGTGAACTACCTCACTTCCTTGGTGGTGAAACTCTCTGAATTTGGAATCCAGGAAGCCAGGCACCAAGAGCCAGTCCCTGTCCCAGTTCCAATGGGCTCACTTGTTTGGTAATACCAAGGGCAGAGTCAGACTTTTTTGCTACCTACTGATGTGAGGATGGCCAAATTCCAGGAGAGCTCTGAAGAGGGGCCTTTCCTGAGAAAGCAGGTAGTGGTTCACTGCTGTCTACTGAAAACTTCACAGGTTGGCCAAGGAGACCAGATCTGAGAAAGGACAGAATATTTTGGTGGAACATAATATGGCTCACCAGTCAGAGGACAGTCCGGATACTCACAGACCTGCTTTAGGGAAGGAGTTGCCTTTGTGGGTGTGGGTGTGAGTTTGTGGTTTTGTCTCATGTTCTTAGAATAGGTAGGAAAGGCTGATTGGTTTGGAGTGGAGTGCTTCTAGAATGTCATTTGACAAGGTGAGGGTTTCTATCTCTGTATCCCACTGTGTCCATGGTTGTCGACATTTGAAAAGAGAATGCATCAATGGATTGTCCTGTGTAGTAGAAAGCTTTCCAGCATTCATCCTGCCCAATTGATGAATGGACTGCGGCTTGCCTTATGAATAGGCAACACTTATTAACTTCCTAAGCTCCAGTTTTCTTTTTGAATTCTGGCCACTCTCCTGAATAGGCTCATGGTTTTGTGTCCAAGATATAAACCACCTCCAAGCTTTGTTACACAGCCATGTACTTGATAGCTGAAGGCAATGGGAACATCTCAGAGAACTCAGATATCAGTGTGACCAGGAAAGTCTCAGTGGAGAAACCCTGCTCTGGGCCTTTTGCTTCCCTACTGTTCTGTTGCCCTGAATGTCAGGAAGGTCTTTGCCTCAGGCCACGCTTTGTGAAGCCTGAAGAAAACAGTTTTCAAATGGAAATGAATGGGCATCACCTGTGGCTCTGTGCTTAATTTCTTGGAAAGGAAATGAATCAGCCCTTGGCCCTGTTTGAGGCTGTGGCTTAGATTCTCAGCACCTGATGGATCTACAGAAATATCCCATGTGTGAATACAAAACCAAAATGGCCAAAAGAGAAGTCAATGTGAATAAAGTCTCTTGCCTTCCTCTGTACGTCCTGACTCCTATCAAGTGAGAATAGATATCCTTTAGGTCAAATGAGTTCTTCAAAGCCCTGCAGAAGCTAGGAAATAGGTGCTTGGATTTTCTCAAGACTCCAATTCACACAAAGAATCTATACCCGACAGTCAGTAAGAGTCAAAATGGAGAAGCAGAGCAGTATTAAGGGCAGGCCTATTTGATCACTCCTGTTTCACAGGAAGGGTGTCCAGGCCACCCTGAATTTAGGCAAAAAAGGGCGAGGGTGCATATTTTGAATACAGTCTTGGGTTGTACCCCTCATGGAAACCTGCTGCAAGAGGTTATGAAGAGTGTCTCTATGGCCGAAGATGAGGGTCATGTGAAAGTGTTTTGGTTTCAACTGTGGTCATTTGTGTGGTGGTTGGAATAGATGAATGGGTCCACCTGGTCTTGAACTCTGCTGTGATTCCCCTTAGAGACTGAGTTCTGGAACTGACCTCAGGGAAGTATTCCCATGAATTGTGTTGGGATTTTAGGAGGCCACGCATGAAAGTCACCCTTGGAAACTGAGATCTAGGCTCAGGCTGGCTCTCCACAGATCACTGGGAATCTCAGCCAGGATATCACATGATTTAATTTAGAAAGACTTGGCAGTAATAGTTGAGAGTCAAAACACACATGGATCTTACATTGTAGACCTCAATGGGCTTGGCTTCATGTGACCTTTTGGCCACTATTTGGGAAGAATTGCCTGTGAGAATTCTCCAGAGCTTTCATTGAAATGAGCTTCCTCACCATTTAATGGTCCCTAAATGAATTGAAACCCACAGTGCCTGCAGAATTTGCAGTAATTTATAGTTAAGCCAAAATTATCTTTTCATGGCTTTGTGGCAAGATGGTTCCCAATTTTAATAAAAGATCAGGATGGGTCTATCATTCCCCCTTTTCTAATGTGTCCCTTTCAAATCTTTGATAAGGTAGGGGAAGAGCACTGAGGGAATTTTAATCCCTCAGGTAAAAGTCTCCAAATTTTTAGAACTCACCCAATACTGGATTCCTGATTTTACCTGACTTAATAACCTACTTATATTGATAGTCTATTTATTTTTTGGCTCCATTGTTGTAAGAAAAGAGGCGTCAGACATTTTGGCGTCTTCTGAGCTGAGAGAGGGTGACGTGAGGGGGCACAGCGTGAGGGACATGAGTTGTCTTTTAGAAGTCAGTTGAGGGACATGAATTGCCTTTTAGAAGTCAGTTCCGTTTGAAGATTTGTTGGGGAGGAAGAGGTTCTAAAGTCATCTGGGGATAGGTTCTTCTATGAGAGAAAAAAAAACCCTGAGTACTGAATAAATGTTGCAGCAGCTGGAAAATGTCACTGTATAGAAGTTCCCTCACCAGTCTTTAATATCCCCAGTTATCAGGACTGTAAACTTAATTTTTAACTTTTAGTGTTACAGTTGTCCCTCCCCATAAGTTACAGTTTAATAATTTAATGTCATCAGATCTTGCAAAATCTTTTTACTAGTATGACCTCTGTGTCAAATAGAGAGACATTTAATTCTGTTACTCAGGGCTAGATAATCGTACTAGCAAATACCAAGCCTACCTGTGTAGGTTACGAATATCTGTAGGCCTTTAACTAAAATATTCTGCCTCTGGCAGCTCCTGTTGATTGTCTCTTTTTATAGTTATCAGGCATTCCTGTCTGAGAATCCTTCTTTGTATTTTCCAGTCTTACTTATTTTGGGAGGCTAACATAAAGGGTATACCTTAAAATATTATTATTATTATGATGATGATGATTATTATTATTTAAAATGCCCAAGAATGGCTTTATTTTGCGTTCAACTGTCTTTGCTAAGTGTTTAAGATGAAGCAGTCAAACTGACTTTTGTTTCTATCTAATGTTAACAGTCAGCTGAGCTTTTATGGGAGTCAGTCCTTGGGAAACTTGAGAGCAGCTTCTCAGTTCTGCTAGTGCCATTTGTGCTAGGTGGGTCCAGGTCTTGCTTGACCATGTGCCTTCCCTCAGAAGCATCAGGGATGTCTCCCTTCTCTGATGACTCTCCTCTTCAAAACAAATGAACTGATTTAAATTCGGTTCTCCAGTGTTCTCATTAATCTCCCTAATCAGGAGGTTATGTGGCTCAGAGTTGCAAGCCTCTTTAGAGAAGCCCCTGTACCCTGGATTCAGACTGACTCAGAGGGCAAGAGCCAAATATTGGTTTTCTTGTCCCTTTTCATTTAACTTTAATTTTAATTCCTAATCTTAAACATCCAGCAAATAAATTTTAACAGCCTTTTATTAAGAGTACTGGGCTTTAATGTCAATAACTTTATACTTATTTATCTTTTTATTAATTGTGATCTGTATTATTCTCTCTGTCTTGTAGGTGATGACTTATTATATTGAATAAACCCATGTTGTGTTCTCAAAGCAACACTTCTGTAAAACACTAACAGGCAATCTTTAGATGACTTATAAGAAAAATTTCAAAATAAAATTAACAAGAATAAAAATACTTAGTTCGTTTAATAGCTACCCTGATTATTTTGGCTGAGTTATACATTATATCCCCTGTTTCAGATCCTAGTAATCTTGACAGAAAAAAAAAAACAACTTTTGAACATAACTTTAAATGAAATAAAATCTGAACTACTGCTTTTGTAGTTATTCTCACATGTAGTAAGATTGGACACAGAGCCTAATCTCAGGTAATGCAGGGTTCTTTATAAATCTTAAGTGTTTTAGTTCTAAAGATGATTTTTGTTTTTTTAATATCATTTTACAAAGTTTACATAAATTGTTTGAGGTCACATGAACATTAGCTAACATTATATTATATCACATTTAAAATATGAATTAAAGAAAGGCTGAATGTTCTTAACATTTACATAGATTAGGCTCTCATTAACTTCAAAATATATTTAAATTGTTCCCAATGTAAAAAAAGTAACATAAAACTTTACATATCTTATTGATAACAGGTAAATTAATGCCATATATATATTTACCATACAACTTCAGAACACCAGCTTGATATAGTGCTCTTTTAAAGTTTCTACCTTACATACTCATATACCTGGAAGATATGAGCACATTAATAGAATCAAAATTACATTGATGTTTCTACATTAAGCCAGTTTTGCTTTTAAAAAAATGGCAGTACAGTGCTGTAAAATAACAGTTCTTATTTATTCAGTTATTTAATTTTTATGGTTGCTTGCTCTAGAAAAAAACAAATGTTAATAAACACAATGTTATGGGTAAACTTATCTTTTAAGAAATTTTTGTCTCTTTAACACATGACTGATATTTACAATCTTATACAGACTTTACTGTGACACTTTCACAAGTTAGAATGGTATATCAACCATAGTCACCCAGTAACAGCTCACCACACAGGCCTGGTTTTGTCCATCTTCTCTACATTGAGAACATAGATGCTGGTTCAGTCACATCCCTTCATCCTGAACAAGATGTTTGCCATGGAAGATGACCTTTGCTCTCTCAGGTCCTTCATAGCTGCCTACATCTTCTCAAGGGATCATTCTGCATGGACCTTTGAGGTTCTCAACAGGTGGAAGATCCCCTACATTCCGGTATTATAAGACCAACTCTGTTGCTGCTCTTGTGTAAAGTTAGATTGAGGGAACAGTGCATGGTTTGTGTTAATAACATGTTCAATTTGGGGTAGAAAACATACTGCGGAATGAATAATGGTACTTGGAACCTGTAATATTTACAAGAATATACAGGTGAAATATAAATATGAAAACAGAAATCTAGGTAAGATTTGAAGCCCAGAAGGGCATTGGGGCCCTGACTGGGATACTTAGATTTGAAATACATTCTGCACAGATGTCTCAGATGAATCTATATAGAATGGCATAGGACCTTGTACCTTGGATGATTGAATGTCGAAGAGAACATCCAGTCAAAAAGGGATAGTCGGAAGAATTAGGAAGATAGTCTGAAGGATTAGAAAAAAGAGTGATTATAGAATTTGAACCAAAAGTTCTTTAGCTATAGGTTTTTGGGCAGAGAGTGAATGTCAATGTCAGCACATGTGAAGGGTCAGTCACAATGATGAACTGGGGAAAATAGGTAGGAAAGCAGATATCAATAGAGACATTAGGAAATCAGCAGGAGTATAATGTGAGTGATAGAATTAGACATTTTCAAAAGGCTTGAGGTTGAATATATAATCTTAGGAAGAAACAAATATGTAGTCACCAATAGGATTTACATTTGAGAGCATTAGGCAAAGTGGACATGAATGTTTTAGGTATCCAAGCGCACTTTTCATTTTGGCTTTGGTACAATAATAAGTTTGAGCTTGGCTTTTTGTGTCCAGAATATTACTGTGATAAAATGTATGTGTAGATCAGGTGACATGAGTATTTCTTCCACCATTTCTGGGAGCAATATTTTGAAGACGTATAAATTATTAATGGGGTGCAAATAGGGGTACACTTTGTCTATTATTATAGAGAAAATACAGGAATAGACCATACTGTGAATAAGTAATGTAACTGGTTCCAATTTTAAATCATGGAATGAATTGACATCTGAAAATCTACAGGAAATCTTATATTGAAATACAATCATTCATTCCAACCAGTTATACATCTAATGGTAACATTAGGGTATTATTTATCATGAAGCGTGTGTGAGTTTTGCTTCAAAAGTGATTATGAAAATTAAAAATAATGTGTTTGGAAAGAAGTCTCATGAAAAGCCCAGTCAAGAATCCTGCAGGAATGCATGTGTTTCCAAGCAGGAAGTGATTGAAAGTGAAACAAATGCCTATAAATTTGTGAATTTGTGGATGAAATACATATAATATGAAGTGCAAAAACTGGAGAAATAGAAATTTACCAGTGTTGAATAAAAATGAACGTCAAAATATTGATGGTTTCCCATAGGAATACACCAGAGTTGATGTTAAACTGGGTCAGTTACTGTTGAAATATTAGGATTTGTAACCACCATTCACTGTAGTGAGTTCTCTGTTCTAGAAAACAAATATGTATTTCAAGTGGATGAATATTTCTGAGAATAAACTTGTGAGAATTTGATTATTAATCCACATACATGAACATGAATGAATATTGAGAGTGTATATAAGACACATGTAATTCATATTTTGAAAAATCTGGAGAGTGTATACACACACACAAACATTAACTAGTAGCAATGTATATGAAAAACAAAATTCATCATGAAATATATACCATCCACAGATGGAAAAAATATTTATATTACTGAAAATGGATTTATGTATAATGTTCTACTAGGAAGCTCACCCATAGGTTGAATTTTCAGTTCCAACAGCATTTAGCAGGAGGGAACTCTTCTCACAATTTGTATCTGCCAAGTCAGGCACCTCACAAAAATGTACGTGTGATACCAGGTAGGATTCTATATGTGCATATTAAAATACTTGTGCTGAATTGGCTAGAGAGATAGGGAGTCAGAAATTCACATATTTGTTAACTTTAACAACACATGGAGAACTATTTCAATTAAAAATTGACTAGATTTATAACACCTACTCTTTATCTTGCAAAATGCAAGTCCAATATACACCATGCCTCCTCTGAACTGCTTGTATTTCAATTCTGTTTGGGTTATTTTTTTCCATCATATTAGCATTAGTAATTAGAGTCTAGTAGGGTATGGATTAGTGTCAGGGATTCAGTATTTCAAATAGAAAATTGGAAAATGAATCCAATGTATATGCAAATATGTTCTACACAAAAATCTTCCTACACTCATCCAGAACAATGCCTTGACATTACCTTCACCCCAAGAAAGACACAATTAGAGGAAAAGAGGTAGAAAATCTGTGAATACATATCTGGATTGAAAAATGCATAGGAGTTCACAACATTGGAGGTGGTAGAGGAGTTTTCAATAATAAGGGACACGGTTGATACACCCAACCTGATCTTTTATTAAAATTAAGAGCCATCTTGCCACAAATCCATGAAGAGCTAATTTTGGCTTTCCTATAAATTACTGCAAATTCTGAACCTGCTTGGAATGCCTGCCCATTCCTTGAACTCACCCATGCCTGGCTCTTTGACCAGATCGCAGCCTTCTCTGAAACTTCAGTGACACTTCATAAATATTGGCCTTCCCTGGCCATACAACGACCCTCTCTGAGGCTCTAATGGTCCTCATAATTTCTGATGCTGGAGCCAGCAAAAAAAAAAAAAAAAAAAAAGTGTAAACGACAATTAGTGTGATGCTTATCAAAATTCTGTTTTCTATAACCCCCCTTTTTTGTAACTTTCTGGGCTATAAAGCTGGGCTCTAGGAAAGGTGGGTTTGCTGTCTTGTTCTCGCCATTTTGAGAGGGAGAAACAGCCTGGACGTTTGAAATAATGAGCTTGCCTTAATTTGATTTTAATTGGAGTCAGTCGTCTTTTCTAGCATCCTGGTCTAACATTTTGTAGTTTCCCAGTGAGCTGACCCTGAACCAACAAATCACAAGACCAGACTGCTGGAAATTCTGAAGCTGGCCTTCCCTCCAGGGCTCCAGCCTGTAGAGGCAAGTTCCAAGGCCTTGGAGTGAGCTTTTGGTCCATGGAGCACTGCAGTGAACCACCACACTAAAATTATTAGCAAGCACCTCGTGGAGGTGGCCTCCATAGTTAAGTGGCGCCTTTATAACGTCTGATATCCGGTTAAGGGAGATCTATTCTGATGACAGAGAGGTGGCCTGGGGAGGTTCACATATACTCCTATCTGGGACAGTAAAGAGAATCGTTCTGTCCTCTGTTCTGTTCTGTAGGGAATTACTCTGAAAGGGTAGAGACATGCCAACGGGCACGCAGGAGATCTTATCCTGGAGCTTTAGCAAGACGTTGCATTGCTCCACTGTTTTTCTGTTTCGGCGCCGGGTTTCTGGTTTTTTTTTTGTGTGTTTTGTTCTGTGTTCTATATGTTTTTTGTTGTTCGTTTTTGTGCGTTTTGTTGATGTTTCCTATGGTAAAAACTTAAGGATATTGGACGTGGAAATGGGTAATAAGGCAAGTAAGCCTGACACCCCTTTTTACTGTGTTTTAAGGAACTACGATGAACACTACCCCCCTTTGTTAAGCAGGATGAGAGAAGCCCCTAGCTGGCTGTCTGGAGCACACCCACTGCAGAGGGCAATGCCTGCTGGGGATCTAAGAACTGAGTATCTCCCTGGTTAACAAGTGAAACTCTTTTAAAACCCCTTGTCCCTCCAGATCAGGAGAGTCACAAACTTTGGGCACAGTCCCCTGTGTTTCTCCTTTGTTAGCAAAACAATAAACTTCCATTTTTCTTTTTCTCAAAACCCTGTCATCATTATTAAATTGGCATTAATTGGCTGACTACTGAAATGTTAGAAGATGGAGTTTGCTTTGCATGGAACCGAACCAGAGGAGCTAATCCTGTAAGTAAAAGGAGCGACTGATTTTGATCCTACAGAACTAGGTTAATGTTTTTCTGATCAGATCTATCTTTGACCAACTGTGGAGTTTTTGAAACATTGCAATGGAGATTTCACCTCTGAAAAGCTACAAGGCCTTTACTATTATTATGTGTGCACACTTTTGTTATGTGTTGTATGTCTATATATACATATGTCCGTATATCATATATATGATACACAAATTAACATGTACAGAGCACTCATAAAAAAAACGCTCATAAAAACAAATTTTAAAAAGTGGATTCAAAGATCTTTATTCACGTGATTTAAATGGTTCAATTTAAATTGGATAAAAAGATAAAAATAAATGTCTTTAAATTTAAGCTTACAAGTTTTTCTCGGTGGTCAAATATCTAATAAAATATTAATGTCGACAAAAGTTCTAATATGCCTTTCTTTCTAGGACTTGTTCTTCAACAAAAAAAATGGTTTACACTGTTCAATACATTTGTCTAATATCTTGATAAATAAGTAAAGTAAATTTCATATGGGATTACTCATTCATGAGCAATTTTGTTAGACATCTGATTGATTTACTAAGGTCTGTACAAGTTTGTACTAAAGTCTGTATAAAATTGTAAAAATCAGTCATGTGTTAAAGAGACAAAAAAATTCTTAAAACATAAGTTTACCCATAACATTGTGTTTATTAAGTTTTATTTTTTCTAGAGCAAGCAACCATAAAAATTAAACAACTGATTAAATAAGAACTGTTATTTTAGAGCACTGTACTGCCATTTATTTAAAAGCTAAACAGTTAATGTAGAAACATCAATGTAATTGTGATGCCATTAATGTGCTCATATCTTTCAGGTATACTAGTCTGTAATGTAGGAACTTTAAAAGAGCATTATATCAAGCTGATGTTCTGAAGTTGTATGGTAAATATATATATATATATATATATATGTATATATATATATATATATTGGGCATTCATTTACCTGTTTTCAATAAGATATGAAAAGTTTTATATTACTTTTTACATTGGGGAACAATTTAAATGTATTTTTATGTTAATGAGAGCCTAATCTATGTAAAGGTTAAAATCTATCAGCCTTTCTTAAATTCATGTTTTAAATGTGATATAATATAATGTTAGCTAATGTTCATGTGACCCCAAACAATTTATGTAAACTTTGTAAAATGAAATTTAAAAAAAACAAAGATTATCTTTAGAACTAAAACACTTAAGATTTATAAAAAGCCCTGCCTTACCTGAGATAAGGCTCTGTGTCCCATCTTACTACATGTGACAATGAATACGAAACCAGTAGGTCAGATTTTATTTAATTTAAAGTTATTTTTAAAAGACTTTTTTTTCTGTCAAGATTACTAGGGGATATAATATCTAAATCAGCTAAAAAATTCAGGGTAGCTATTACACAAACTAAGTATTTTTACTCTTGTTAAAAAATTTTATTTTGTAATTTCCTTATAAATGATCTAAAGATTCCCTGTTAGTGTTTTACAGAAGTGTTGCTTTAAGAACACAACATGGGTTAATTTAAGATAATAAGTCATCACCTGCAAGATAGACAGAATAATACAGATCCCAATTAATAAAAAGTTAAATAATTATAAATTTATAGACATTAAAGCCCAGTACTCTTAATATAAGGCTGTTAAAATTTATTTTCTGAATGATTAAGATTAGGATTTAAAATTAAATTTACACGAAAAGGGCCAAGAAAAACATTATTTGGCTCTTGCCCTCTGAGTCAGTCTGAATCTAGGGAATAGGGTACTTCTCAAAGAGCTTTGCAACTCTGGGCCTAAGAACCTCCACATCAGGGAGATTAATGAGACCACTGTAGAACAGAAAGCCAATCAGTGCATTTGCTACAAAGTGGAGAGTCAACAGAGAAGGGAGACATCCCTGATGCTTCCGAGGGAAGGCACATGGTCAAGCAAGACCTGGACCCACCTAGCACAAATGGCACTAGCAAAACTGAGAAGCTGCTCTCAAGTTTCCCCAGGACTGACTCCCATAAAAGCTCAGCTGACTGTTAACATTAGATAGAAACAAAAGTCAGTTTGACTGCTTCATCTTAAACACTTAGCAAAGACAGTTGAAAGCAAAATAAAGCCATTCTTGGGCATTTTAAATAATAATAATAATAATAATAATAATAATAATAATAATAATAATAATATTTTAAGGTATACCCTTTATGTTAGCCTCTCAAAATAAGTAAGGCTGGAGGCTACAAAGAAGGATTCTCAGACAGGAATGCCTGATAATTATAATAAGAGACTATCAAGAGGAGCTGCAAGAGGCAGAAATTTTTAGTTTAAGGCCTACAGATATGCCTAACCTACATAGGTAGGCTTGGTGTTTGCTAGTACGTTTATCCAGCCCTGAGTAACAGAATTGAAGGTTTCTCTATTAGACACAGAGGCCATACTCGTAAAAGGATTTTGCAAGATCAGATGTCATTAAATTATTAAACTGTATCTTATAGGGAGGGACAACTGTAACACTAAATGTTAAATATTAAGTTGACAGTCCTGAAAACTGGGGATATTAAATCCTGCTGAGGGAACTTCTATAAAGTGACATGTTCCAGCTGCTGCAACATTTTTTCAGTACTCATGGTTTTTGTTTCTCACCTAGAAAAACCCATTCACAGATGACTTTACAACCTGTTCTTCCCCAACCAGACTTCAAACTGAACTTATTTCTAAAAGGCAACTCATGTCCCTCAACTGACTTCTAAAAGGCAACTCATGTCCCTTACACTGTGTCCACTCACATCACCCTCTTCCAGCTCAGAAGAAGCCAAAATTAGTGACGTCTTTCATCTTACAACAATGGAGCCAAAAATAAATAGACGATAAATACAAGTAATTAATTATGTCAGGTAAAATTAGGAATCCGGTTTTGGGTGAGTTCTAAAAATTTGGAGACTGTTACCTGAGGGATTAAAATTCCCTCATTGCTCTTCCCCTACTCTATCAAAGATTTGGAAGGGACAAATTAAAAAAGGGGGAATGATAGATCCAACCTGATCACTTATTAAAATTGGGAGCCATCTTGCCACAAAACCATGAAAAGATTATTTTGGCTTTACTATAAATTACTGCAAATTCTGAACCTGCTTGGAATACCTGCCCGTGCCTTGAACTCACCCATGCCTGGCTCTCTGACCAGATAACAGCCCTCTCTGAAACTTTATTGACACCTCATAAATCTTGGTCTTCCCTGGCCAGAAAATGACCCTCGCTGAGGCTCTAATGGTCCTCATAAATTCTGATGATGGGGCCAGCAAAAAAAATGTAAACTAGCATTAGTGTGATGCTTCTCCGACTTTTGTTATCTGTAAATCCAATTTTGTGTAACTTTTTGGGCTATAAAGCTTGGCTCTAGGAAAGGTGGGGTTGCTGTCTTGTTTCCACCGTTTTGAGAGGGAGAGGCAGCCTAGCCAGTGGAAATAATAAGCTTGCTTTAATTTGATTTTAATTGGAGTCAGTGGTCTTTTCTGGTCTAACAGGTAAACACTCCAAAAACATGGAGCTCTGCCGGCCTAAAACTTCTTGAGAAACTGCTCCTGACCTTGGGCACTTGAAATATATGTTTTTGTCAGGAGCTTTAGCTTCTTTGTAGTGAGATTATCAAAGCTGGGTCTGCATCTATGTGACCTGGAGGACATGGTTTCTTATTTTCCAATGAACATGAGGCAGCAGTGCTGAATTCTTTCTTTGTAGGGAAACTGTGGCCACTGAAGGCTAAGTGTCTCCCCGTGTGGACTGTGAAGCCATTTGCAGATCTTCCACTTCTCATGTTGTTTCTTTCTGCTGCACTGATAGTTTTGTATTTGCTTCATGAAATATAAGGAGATCATCAGAGATTCAGTGCTGGAGGGATTTCTCGCACGTGTGGTGGTTCAGGGTCTGCAGGAGAATACACCAATCAGGCTTCTATCCCACATAGCTTGACCCCTTGACCATTGCAACCTGATTCTGAACATTGCCCTGGAACCTCTCCATATAACAAGATGCCTTATAAGGAGAGGTCAGACATATAAAGGATTACTGGCTGCACAATGTCAGCCACAAGCCATTTGGAAGTCAATGGCAGATCCACATGGCCCCACCAGAGATGTTTATCACACACCTGCACACCACAGCTCTGGGGCACTACTCAGCAGGTTCCAACATACAGGAATCTTTGTTCTACACCATTTTCATGAAACCCAGTCAATCAAGGCACTGTCTGGTACACTCATGATCAGCAACAAGATATCCAAAGGTTCTCCAGTGACATCTGGTAATAAGAATTTCAAAAATTTCATGGTATTTATCTAGCCATTTTTCAGGATGAAGTTGGAGACACAGTGGGTTTCAATTCATTCAGGAAACATTAAATGGTGAGGAAGCTCATTTCAATGAAAGCTCTGGAGAACTCTCACAGGCAAGGCTTCCCAAAAAGTGGCCAAAATGTCACATGTAGCCAGGCCCATTGAGGTATACAATGCAAGGTCCATGTGTATTTTGACTCTCAACTATGGTTGTCAATTCTTTCAGAATAAAATCATGTGATATCCTAGCTGAGATTCCCAGTGTTCTGTGGAGAGCCACCCTGGGCCTAGATCTCAGTTTCCAAAGGCAACTCTCATGCGTGGCCTCCTAAATCCCAACACAATTCATTGCAATACTTCTCTGAGGTCAGTTCCAGAATTCAGTCTCTAAGGGGAATCACACCAGAGTTCAAGCCCTGGTGGACACAGTCATGTCTTCCAACTGCCACACAAATGACCACAATTAAAACCAAGACTCTCCCACATGGCCCTAATCTTCTTCCATATAGACGCTCATCAAATCCTCTGGCTGGAGGTTTCCATAAGAGGTGCAGTCCAAGACAGTGTTCAAAATATGCTCCCTTGACCTATTTTGCCTAAAGTCAGTGTGGCCTGAACACCCTTCCTGTGAACCAGGAGTGATAAAATAGGACTTCCATTATTACTGCTCCACTTTTTCAATTTGAGGCCTACTGGCTGCCAGGTATAAATTCTTTATGTGAATTGGAGTCATGAGAAAACCCAAGCATCTATGGTCTAGTCTCTGCAGGCCATTGAAGAATTTATTCGTCCCAAAGGATCCATATTCTCACTTGATTAAGGTCAGGAACCTTACAGAAGATGGCGAGAGACTTCATCGACAATGACTGCTTCTTTGGCCATTTTGGTTTTGGTAGCACACATGGAATCTTTCTTTAGATCCATCAGGAGCTGAGAATCTAAGCCACAACCCCACACAGAACCAAGAGGCAGATTCAGACACATCCCTTTCCTAAGCAATTAAGCAGAGAGCCACAGGTGAATCCCATTCATTTTCATTTGAAAACTCTTTTCTTTCGACTTCAAAAAGGGGTGGCCTGAGGCAAAGACCTTTCTTACATTCAGGGCAAAGGACAAATAGGTAAGCAAATGGCACAAAGCAAGGTTTCTCCACTGAGACTTTACTGGTCACATAGATAACTGAGTTCTCTGAGATCCACCCATTCACTTCAGTAATCATGTACATGGCCATGTCACAGAGCTTGGAGGTGGTACATATCTTGGACACAAAACCATTATCCTATTCTGAAGAGTGCCCAGAATTCAGGAAAAAAACAGGAACATAGTAAGATAGTACGTGTTGCCCATCCATAAGGCAAGTCACTGTCCATTCATAAATTGGGCAAGATGAATGCTGGGAAGCTTTGTACTAGACAGTAAACATCCATTGATGCATTCTCTATTCTAATGTCTACAACCACGGACACAGTGGAATACACAGACATAGAAACACTCGCCTTGTCAAACAACTTGCTAGAGAAAGTCCACTCCAAACCAACCAAACCGCCTTTCCTACCTATTCTCAGAACATGAGAAAAAACCACTAACTCACTCCCACACCCACAAAGTCACCTCCTTCCCTCAAGTAGGTCTGTAACCATCCGGAGTGTCCTCTGATTGGTGGGTCATAATATGTTCCCCCGAAATGGCCTATCCATTCTCAGATCTGGTGTCCTTGGCAAACTCTGTGAAGTTGTGAGGTGCCTGTGGTGAGCCACTACCTGCTTTTTCAGGAAAGTCCCCTCTTCCAAGCTCTACTGGCTTTTGGTCATCCTCACATCAGTAGGTACCAAGAAAGACTGACTCTGTCTTTAGTAACAATAAACAAGTGAGCCCACTGGGACTTGGACTGGGATTGGCTCTGGGTGCCTGGATTCCTGGATCTCAAGTTTAGGGATTTCCATCACCAAGGAAGTGAGGAAGGTCACTTCCTTCAGGAACTGAACGAGGTGCCTGCCTTGGCAACCACAGTTTCCTAACAGTTGCTTCCAAGTCTTCCATGAAATAGAGGCTGCCCCTACTTCCTGTGACACTTTCAAAAGTTAGAATGATATATCAATCATAGGCACGGAGAAACAGCTCTCCATAAAGGCCTGGTTTGGTCCATCTTCTCTACATTAAGAAGAGAGAGGCTGATTCAGACACATCCCTTCATCCTGATCAGGGTTTTTTTGCCATGGAAGCTGACTTTTCTCTCTCAGGTCCTTCATCGCTGCCTACATCTTCTTCAGGGATTATTTCTGCATAGACCTTTGAGGTTCTCAGCAGGTTGAAGATTCCCTACATTCCTGTATTTTAAGACCAACTCTGTCCATGCTCTTCTCTAAAGTTAGATTGAGGGAACACTGTGTGGTTAGGGTTAATAACAGGTTCGATTTGGGTTAGGAATCATTCTGCGGGATGAATAATGGTATTGGCAATCTGTGATATTTATAAGAATATAGACGTCAGATATAAGTATGAAAACAGAAATCTAGGTAAGATTTGAAGCCCAGAAGGGCATTGGGACCTTGATTGGGGTACTTAGCGTTGAAATACTTTCTGCACAGCTGTCTCAGATAAATCGATATACAATGGCATAGGACGTTGTACCTTGGATGATTGAATCTCGAAGAGAACCTCCAGTCAAAAAGGGATAGTCATTCGGATTAGGAAGAGAGTCAGTAGGTTTAGAAAGAAGAGTAAATATAGGATTTGAAGCAAAGTTCTTTACCAACAGGGTTTCTGTTAGAGAGTGAATGTTAATGACAGTCCATGTGAAGAGTCAGTCTCAATGATGAACTGGGGAAAATATGTAGGAAAGCAGATATCAATAGAGACAATAGGAAATCAGGCAAAGTAATAAGTGAGTCATAGGATTAGGCATTTTCAACAGGGTTGAGTTTGAATATATAATCTTAGGAAGAAACAAATATGTAGTCACCAATTGAATTGACATTTGAGAGCATTAGGCAACCTGGACATGAATGTTTTTAGTAATCCATGCTCACTTTCCATTCAGGCTTTGGTGAAATTAAATAAAATAGGTAGTTGTCACTTTCTGTATTTCTGTATGCTTAACAAAACACTGTTGAAATCTTGAAAACTTTTTGCTAATCTTGTTCCCAGAATGTGCTGTCCCCAACTGCCAAACTGCAGAATTACTCCCTCACCCCTTTACACGCAAACCGCCCACTCGCCCTGACCCATCAATAAACTTCCCTCCCTGCCCTCTCCAAGGAAAGTATATAAGCTCTGCATAAACTGTTCTCAGGGCTCTCTGCTCTATTCAAGTGAGCTCTGAGCCCCAGAATTCTGGAACCTTTGCTGCTGCATGAGACAGTCTCTTGATGGTCTCTTCCTCTGACACTCGCCTGAACTTTACTTCTGAGGGCCCCAGCGAGATCCAGCAGCGGTGGATGAAAGACCCCCAATGGGCTCCTCTCAGGGTAAGTAAGGCGCCTCTTTCTGGTTTCAGGTTTCAGGTTAGGGATGGGCAAAATGGCTATCGGTGATGAGCGTGATCTCTCTCCGACGGTGGCTGACAGATATGTCACAAAGCCACAGGCCACGTCCCTGGGGGACACCCCAGAAGACTCAGGAAATCGAGAAACAATAGTCTCCTCAACTAAGTGATATTTTGTTTTGCATTCAGTATTGCCAGCCCTTTAGGTTTTGCCGGCTACTCAGTCCTGGTCTCAGTATTGGATGTCCATTGCCTGACTTTATTGTCTTGTGTTGTCTGTGTCGTGTGTCATTGCTTTCACTGTTTGTGTACCTTTCCTATGGGACAGAGCACCTCAACGCCTCTGTTCCTGACCCTTGATCACTGGACCAAAGTTTGCGTAAGAGCTCAGAAACTTTCTTTGTCAGTATAATGCCGGACCTGGCAAACTTTCTGTGCCTCAGCATGACCCACCTTTGGAGTCGGATGGCCCCCAGTAGGAACTTTCTACTTCCCACTATTTCGAAAAGTCAGAGATATTGTCTTTCAGCCGGGGCCACATAGCCATCCAGATCAACAGCCATATATCTTAAGTTGGCAGGACCTCTGCAAATCTCCTCCTCCATGGGTGAAGCCTTTAATGTCCTTGCCCCCACTCCTACTGCTTCCCCCAAGATTCTATCTCTCAAACCCTCTGCTCCTCCTCCTAAACCCTCTGTTCTCCTTGAGTCTCAAGACCCTATTGAACTCTCCACCCCCTCCTTATGCCCTGCCCTTGTCCCCCAACCTCCAACACGCTCTAAGTGATTGCCCTGCTGCTGACTCAGACTCTCCGCCATTGGAGAAATCTAGGCCAGCCCAGCGCCCTCCAGATGACTAACCCTCAACACACACAGCCCCTCCTTCACTGGAGGAAGCTGGCCCGGCCAAAAAAACTCAAAGAACTCATCGGCAGGGAGTAAACTTTGAAGTGGATACAGGGGCAGTATACTCACCCCTTAAGGCCCCATTGGGTCGTCTATCAAAAAAAGGACTCTAGTTCAAGGGGCTAATGTCAGTAAATATGGGGCTTAGACAGCTATGAGGACCATGGACCTGGGAAAAGGAAAAATCCATCACTCCTTCCTAGTAATCCCAAAATGCCTGTCCCCGTTGATGGGCAGAGATCTGTTCAACAAGCTCCAGGCCAGAATAATTTTTAACCCTGAAGGCCCCCAAGTGAAATTTCTAAATCCTTCAGTAAAAACTCTTATAGTCACGGCTTTAACTATGTCAGTAAAAGATGAACATCAACTCGTCACACCCCCCAAGACTGATCAAACAGGTAAGCTGCCCCAGAAATGGATAACAGATTACGTAGAAGCCTGGGAAAAAAACTGCTGGATTAGGACTAGCCGTGAAACAACCTTCAATAACAGTGGAGTTAAAAACTTCAGCCCCCTCAATCAATGTCTAAAAATATCCTCTGAGCAAAAAAGCTAAAGATGGGATTTGGCCCCATATTCAGAAATATCTGGCCTTAGGGGTCCTAAGGCCCTGTCATTCGAACTGGAACACTCCCCTGCTACCAATAAAAAAATCCAGGAACCGGGAACTATCACTCCATTCAAGACCTAAGAGAGATCCACAACAGAGTGCAGGACATTCACCCCACAGTACATAATCTGTACAATCTGCTTATCACTCTGAACCCTGAGCGGAAATGGAATACTGTTCTGGACTTAAAAGATGCTTTCTTTTGCTTGCCTCTGCATAAAGATAGTCTGTTGCTATTTGCTTTCGAGTGGCTAGACCCAGAACCTGGAACGTCTGGTCAACTAAGGTGGACTAGACTCCCACAGAGGTTCAAAAACTCCCCCACACTCTTTGATGAATCCCTCCCCAGAGAGTCACCCTGCTTCAATATGTGGATGACCTGCTACTGGCAGCCAACACTAAGGAAAACTGTGAACTGGGACCCAAGCACTATTATCCGAGCTTGCTCAACTCGGGTACAGAGCTTCTTCAAAAATGGCCCAAATTTGCCAGCAAGAAGTAATCTTCCCGGGCTACTCCCTTAGGGGCGGTAAACAATGGCTCACTGAGCCCAGAAAACAAACCGTTGAGCAGATATCACCCCCATCTTACAGCAGACAACTCAGAGAGTTTCTTGGGACTGCTGGCTTTTGCAGGTTATGGATACCTGGGTTTGCGTCCTAGCTGCTCCTTTATACCGGCTATTAAAGGGAGATGCCCAATTCCAATGGACCGCTGAGCACCAGCAAGCTTTTGATAACATCTAAGGACACTGACACTGAAATCCTCAACTTCACTGAGCCCAGCCTGCATTTTCAGAAAGCCCTAAACTACGTTAAAAATGTACATCAACTCACTCACCTTGGTTCGAAGAAACTGCAGGCATTCCTGAAGGATCAAGAACAGAGTTTTCCACTAACCGTCTCAGAGCGAAAGGAAATAACTAAACGGGTAAAAAAAAAACCTGTCGGGTCTGTCAATTCGTTCATGCTTACCCTTCCAAGTTTCCTGCAGGAAAGCACCTACAAGGAACCAGATCAGGACAATTCTTGGAAGTGGACATTTCTGAAATTAAGCTAGCAAGGAATGGTCTTAAATATCTCCAAGTCTTTGTAGATACATTTTCAGGATGGAATGAAGCATTCCCCACAAAACAACAACAACAACAACAACAACAACAACAGGAACCAAAAAAATAAAAAATAAAAAACGACACAAATGGTGGTCAAGAAGATTCTGAAAGATATTTTTTCCAAGATACAGAGTGCCTAAGGTAATAGGGTATGATAATGGACCGGCATTCATGGCCCAGGTAAGTCAAGGATTAGCCAGGACACTGGGGATTAATTGGAAGTTACATTGTGCTTATAGACCCCAGAGCTCAGGACAGGTAAAAACAAGTAAACAGAACCATTAAAGAGACCTTAAGGAAATTAAACTTAGAACTCGGCATAAAGATTGGACTATGCTCCTGCCTTTTGCATTGTTTCATGCAAGAAATTCTCATACTCCCTCTGATTCTTTGTGTAACCTCACCCGCTATGAAATTCTCTATGGTCCCTCCTGCAGTAAGGGACCTAACCCCAACTCTAAGACCTAACGATCCCTTCCACATCCCATTGCTTGACTGACTTAAGTCTCTTGAAAGAACTCAGCGATACCTGTGGAAAAAGCTGGCCACTGCATACCAACCTTTGGACAAGAGGACTCCACATCGATATTAAGTAAGATACTTCGTCTACATAAGTCAACATCTGGTGTCATTCCTTGAACCCCGCTTGAAAGGACCACACCAGGTGCTACTTATAACACCTACAGTGGTAAAGGTATACGGAAACACTTCCTGGATCCATGCCTCTCATCTCAAGCCTGCGTCCTGTCCAGACTCTGGCTGGAAACTGGAAAAGACTGGTAACCCTTTGAAATTGTGTATTCACCATGTGGATAAGGCTATAGACTCTCCCCTTGGCCAATAGTTGTCCGAAACCCCATCAGCCTGTTCATCAGCGATGGCTGATCCCAAATCATACTGGAAAAGAAGTTTGGTCTATCTTGCATATAGCCCTCTTAGGGATCTGGTGGCCATCTCTCCACCCAGACATTTGTCAGCTGGCTATAGGTCTTTCCTATTGGGATATCCCTGATGAAGAGGATCCCACTAAAATTCCATTAAATCCCTTCCGTACCATAGGTAATGGAAACAAACATTATGGATTTAGGGACATGTGAGCCAGATGCAGGTTGACTAGCCTAGATTACTATGTTTGCCTAGCGGACTATCAAAGGCACAAACAGCCAGAACTGTGTGGGGGAAAAGCCAACTTCTTCTGTAAGTCATGGGGATGTGAGCATATAGGGGCTGCCTGGTGGAACCCAAACTCCTCATCAAATTTACTACACAGCATTGGGCCTATTACCAATTAGACAACCAAAACCGATGGCCCCGAAATAGGTCTCTAGATCCTCAAATTCTGCATGACCTTTTTAACTTTGGCAAGTGCTCAAAAGGGTGGAAGGAAATTCCCCTATGTGGAGGCCTTTTCCCTCCTTTGCTCACATCCTGAACTATGCTTTTCCAATGGATCCTCACCCACAGCTTTCTACTCCAGACTCTCTGAGGTCACTCCCACATCAGCAACCTGATTTCTCCCCTCCAATTACTAGATCAAACACCCAAACCTCCGCCGGTTCTCAGACGATTGCCCCCTTGCTGAGGTAGCAGGTACATAGGTACCCATCCACCCATTCACTCCTCTCTTCTCCTGTTAGTGCCCACACCGGGTCCCACCAGGTCCTCTTACCAGCTAACCCAAATCTCAAACCAGCTAAGGAGAGCCCTCAGACCCCTATCCAAGATGTAATAAAAATGGCCTTTAAAGTTGCTGTGTCATCACTGAAAACAGGTTACTAAGAATTTAAAGTCCCTCACAGGCTTTTGGGGATACTCACTCCCGTCTTCCCCTCTGCCCTACCTGTTCTAGTTCTCAACTTTTTGTTGCCTGGAAAATGCCAAACCCCTTTCTCATTATTCTTTTACATCTCTCCTTCCTCATTCTCAGACCCAAGTAGCTGCTCTCAGACCCGCCTTCGCAGTCTTCCCCCTCTATGCCAGGCCCACACAAAAGTCTTAACTGGCCTTCTCCAGAAGTCTTCACCATGGATGACTTTAGGACTTTCAGACAAAGAGTCCCTATAAAGGAGTTCAATGTAGATAAACTTCCCTTTTTCGTGTTGCGCTGTTCTACTGGGCCACTGGCTCAAAAAATCAGCACTCCTAAGCTAGACACCCACTTACTAGTTTTTCACAAAACATGTGAACAAGGCCTCTGGCTTTGAGCTGGGCTTCACAGAGAGGGGTACATTTCTAAGATTAAGAAGTTACCAACTGGGCTCCATAGTTACAGTTAGCAGGGAGAAAAAAAAAGATAAGAAAAAAGCTCTCCCACTCCAGGTGTCCTAAAAATGTTACCTTGCCCAGAACAGAGGAAAAAAAAAAAAACAGAAACGAAAACTTTTTTTTTGTGAACTTCTGCAGACAGTGAACTTCTGAGCCCCTTCCCTTACATGTTGGGTACAAAATTCTGAAACTACCTAAACTTGGGGTTCAGGTGATTAATTCATTACAACAGAAGCAATGCCCTCTAAATCCAGTTGCAAACAATAGGTCTTTTTCCCTGTCTTCGATGCTATCTTAGATGCTTTGCCTTGTCCGTCCCTACAACAGTATAATTCTATATACTTAAACATTGTTTATGTTATCATAAAATGGTCAATAGATGTGATTAATTATGTAACGTTGCAGATGTTTCCCAGAGTGCGCTATCATGACGCAGGTTCATTTAAATATCAAATATGGGGGCATACAACCCAGTTCCACTGGGAACCTGTATCCCTCACTTTAGCCGTCCTATTAGGAAAAGGAGTTGCTGCAGGGGTGGGCACAGGAACCACTGACCTAGTCCATGGGACACAACAAATGACCCAATTATAAGCAGCAATAGACCAAAACTTAATGATATTAAAAACCTCCATCACAGCTTTATAGGAATCTTTAACCTCTCTGAATTTGTTTTACAGAACGGGCGAGGGTTGGACCTCATCTTCATGAGAGAAGGGGGGATTTGTGCTGCATTGAGGGAAGAATGTTGTTTTTATGCCAACCATACTGGAGTTGTAAAAAAATCTGAGTAAATTAAGAAGACGCCTTGAAGAGTGTCAACAAAAGAGAGAGGCACAAAAATGGTGGTTTGAGTCTTTCTTCACACAGTCCCCCTGGTTAACTATGCTTTTATCAGCCCTGGCCAGTCCATTAATAATCCATATATTATTGCTAATTGTAGGACCCTATTTGCTCAACCGTGTAGTTTCCTTTCTACAAGCTCATATTGGATAAGTGAAACTTATGGTAATCAGACAACAATATACCTCAGTACCAGACATAAAATGTGAAACCCCCCAATGATCACTTTTATGATTAAAAGTAACCAGAATAAGGAGTGTGGAATGAAAGGTTAATAAAATAGGTACTGGTCACTTCCTGTTTTACTGTATGCTTAACAAAACACTGTTGAAATCTTAAGATCTGTTTGCTAATCTTATTCCCAGAATGTGATGTCCCCAACTGCCAAACTGTTGAATGTACTACCTCTCCCATTGGCACCCAAACCACTCACTCGACCTGAACCATCAATAAATTTCCCTCCCTGCCCACACGAAGTAAAGTACATAAGCTCTGCTTAAGCTGTTTTCAGGGCTCTATTCTCTATTCAAGTGAGCTCTGAGCCCCAGCATGCTGGACCCCCAATAAACCCCTTGCTGATGGATGAGACGGTCTCTTCGTGGTCTCTTCCTCCGATGCTCGCCTGACCTTTACATTGGTACAATCATAAGTGTGAACTTTGCTTTGTGTTTCCAGAATATTACTGTAGTAAAATGTATATGTAGATCAGGTGATGTGAGTATTTCCTTCACCATATCTGGGAGCAATATATTTAAGATGTATGAATTAGTATTGGGGGTAGAAAGAGGTGTACCATGAGTCTATGAATATAGAGATAATGCATGAATAGACTATACTGTGGATAAATAATATAACTGGTTCCAAATTTAACTAATGGATGGAAATGATATCTGAAAATATACAGGAAATATTATATTGATATAATACATTTAATCCTACCCGTTATACATCTAATGGAAATATTAGGGTTATGGATTATCATGAAGAGTGTGTGAGTTTTGCTTCAAAAGTGATTATGGAAATTGAAAATAATGTGTTTGGAAAGAAGTCTCATAAAAAGACCAGTCAAGAAACCTGGAGGTATATATGTGTTCTGAAGCAGAAAGTGATTGAAAGTGAAACAAATGCCTATATATTTGCTAACTTGTGGATGAAATATATATATCCTATGATCTGCAAAAATTGAAGAAATAGTAATGTACCAGTGTTGAATAAAAATGAACGATAAAATACACATAATGTCCCATAAAAATCTACTTGAATTGATGTTCAACTGGTTCAGTTACTGTAGAAATATTAGGATTTGTATGCACCATTCACTGAAGTTAGTTTTCAGTACTAGGAAACAAAAATGTATTTCAGGTGGATGAATATTTCTGAGAATAATCTTGTGAAAAGTTGATTATCAGTCCACATACATGAATATGAATGAATTTAGGGAGTGTATAATAAGACACATATATTTCATATTTTGAAAAAAATGGAGAGTATATATATATATATATATATATATATATATATACACACACACACACACACACACACACACACACACACACACACACACTGAGACATTAAAAATAGCAATATATATGCCAATTGAAATTCACAATGAAATATACATAACCCACAGTTACAAAAATATTCATTTTACTGAACATCAATTTATGTATAATGTTGTTCAACTAGGAAGCTCACCCATAGGTTGAATTTTCAGTTCCAACAGCATTTAGGAGGAGTGATCTGTTGTCACAATTTGTATCTGCCAATTCAGCCACCTCACAAGAATGGAAGTGTGTTACCAGTTAGGATTCTATACGTGCATATAAAAATACATGTCCTGAATAGTCCTCAGAGTAAGGGAGACAGGAATTCACATATTTCTTAAATTTAAAAACACATGGAGAACTATTTCAAAAAAATTGACAAGATTTATAACTTCTAACCTATATAATGCAAAAGGCAAGTTCAACTATACACCATGCCTCCTCTGAACTGCTTGTATTTCTATTCTGTTTCGGTTATTTTCTCCAACATATTAGGATTAGTAGTCAGAGTCTAGTAGGTTATGTGTTAGTGTCAGAGATTCAGTATTTCAAATGGAAAATTGGAAAATGTATCCAATGTGTATGCAAATATGTGCTACACAAAAATCTTCCCACTCTCATCCAGAACAATGCCTTAACATTACCTTCACCCCAAGTAAGACACAATTAGAGGAGAAGAGTTTGAAAATTTGTGAATACTTACAAGGAATGGAATATGATCAGGAATTCACAACCATGGAGGTGCTAGAGAAGTTTCCAAAAGTAAGGGAAAGGGTTAATACTCCACAAACATGGAGCTTTGCTGGCCTAAAGACTTCTTGAGAAACTGCCTCTGAGTCTAGGCACTTGAAATATATGTTGTTGTCAGGAGCTTTTGCTTCTTTTCTAGTGAGACGATCAAAGTTGTGCCAGCGTCTATGTGTCCTGTAGGACATAGATTGTAATATTCCAATGAACATGAGGGAACAGTGCTGAAATCACTCTTCATAGGTATACTGTGGCCACTGTGGGCTAAGTGTCTCCCCGTGTGGACTGTATAATCATTAGTTCTTCCTCCACTCTTCAATGTGTTCCTTGCTGCTGCACTCAGAGTTTGGTATTTGCTTCACGAAATACATGGAGTTCAACTGGGACACAGTACTGGTGGGAGTTCTGTCACATATGGTGGGTCACGGTCTGTAGGAGAATGCAGCAACCAGGTTTCTATCCCACTTAGTTTGCCCCCTTGAACATAGCAAGCTGATTCTGAACATTGCCTGGAAACCACTCCATATATCAAGATGCATTTTCATAGCAAGGTCAGCTGGCTGCACCATGTCAGGAACAAGCCATTTGGAAGCCAATGCCAGATCCACATGGCCCGACCACAGAAGTTTTATCACACACCTGCCCACCACTGTTCTAGGACAACTACTCAGCAGCCTCCAACTTATTGGAATCTCTGCTCTACACCATTTTCATGAAACCCAGTCAATCAAGGCACTGTCTGGTATACTGATGATCAGCAACAGGACATCCAAAAGTTGTCCAGTGCCACCTGGTCATGGGAATTTCAAAAAATTCGTAGTATTTAACTAGCCATTTTTCAAGATGAAGTTGGAGACACTGTGAGTTTCAATTCATTGAGGAACCATAAATGGAGAGGATGCTCATTTCAATGAAAGATCTGGAGAAATCTTATAGGCAAGGCTTCCAAAAGAGTGGCCAAAAGGTCACATGAAGCCTGGCCCGTTGAGGTCTACATGTGAGGTCCATGTTGTTTTGACTCTCAATTATGGTTGCCAAGTCTTTCAGAATAAAATCATGTGATATCCTGGCTGAGATTTGCAGTCTCTGTGGAAAGCGACCCTGATCACATTTTTCAAGGGCAACTCTCATGCGTGGCCTCCTAAAATCTAAACACAATTCATGGCAATACTTCTCTGAGGTCAGTTTCAGAACTCAGTCTCTAAGGGGAATCACACCAGAGTTCAGACCCAGGAGGACCCAGTCATCTCTTCCAACTGCCACACAAATGACCACAATTAAAATAAAAGCACTCGCACATGGGCCTCATCTTCTTCCATATAGTCACTCATCATAACCTCTGGCTGGAAGTTTCCATGAGGGACGCAGCACAAGACATTTTCCAAAAAAGCTCCCTTGCTCCTCATTTGCCTAAAGTCAGGGTGGCCTGTAAACCCTTCCTTTGAACCAGGAGTGATCAAACAACCCTGCCATTAATACTGCTCTGCTTCTCCAATTTGAGGCCTATTGACTGTCAGGTATAGATTCTTTATGTGATTTGGAGTCATGAGAAAATACAAGCACCTATGGGCTATCCTCTGAAGGGCGTTGAAGAACTCATTTGACCCAAAGGTTCCCTATTCTCACTTGATGGAAGTCAGAAACTGAAAAGTTTGGGCGAACGTCGGAGGAAAAGAACACCAAGAGACTGTCTCATGCCACAGCAAAGGGTTTATTGGGGTTTCCAGCATGCTGGGACTCAGAGCTCACTCCAGAGGAGCAAAGAACAAAGAGCCCCGAGAACAACTTAAGCTGAGTTTATATTCATTCTTTAGAGGGGGCAGGGACTTTACATACATCATATCCTCCTTTAGCAAATCATCATATACCACGTGAAAATCAAATAACAACTCTAAAAGATGATTAGAACATTCATTGGCAGGAACAGGTAGGGCAGCGGGTGATTGGTCAGCCCTGAGAAGGAGTATACATTTAAACTGATTGTTTGAAGCCCTGAGGTGTATACATGCTGAGCTGCACCGTTTCGGGAAAGGGGTTGTTAAGTAACTAGGTGGTCAGGGAAGATATCAACTCACATCTAATGGGAACTTCCGGGAATTGTCTTAACCGCCATAGGAATTTCAGTTTCTGAGTGCAGCTTGGAAACTTTACAAAACCTAGTTCTTTACGTTTCAATTTCAATTTCTTTTATTCTTTCATTTTCCACTCCTTTTTCTGACTACTTTTAATCTTAAAAGTAATGAATCATAATTATTGCGGGTTCTCACATTCTATTTCTGCAAGTGGAGCGTATTTCTGTCTGATTACCATGAGTTTTATCTGCCCAATCTGAGCCTGGAGAAAGGAAACTATTAGGTTAAGCAAACAAGGTCCCAAAGTTAGTACCAGCATAAGGATGATCAGGGGTCCATCTAAGGCTGATAAGAGTGTAGTTAACCAGAGGGATTGGGTAAACCACGACTCAAACGACTCTTGTTGAATCTCCCTTTCTCTCTGGTGCACTTCAAGGCATTTTCTTAATTTACTCATGGATTATTTTGAAACTCCAGTATGGTGAGCATAAAAACAACATTCTTTTCTCAGTGCAGCACAGAGGCCCCCCTCCCTCATGAGGAGGAGGTCTAATCCTCGCCTGTTCTGTAAAACAACTTCAGAGAGAGAGGTTAAGGATTCCTGCAAAGCTGTGATGGAAGTCTCTAACATCTTCAAGTCTTGATCTATTGCTGTTTCTAATTCGGCCATATGTTGTGACCCACGGATCAGAGCAGCTGTTCCCATACCCACTCCTGCAGCAGCTCCTATCCCTAATAGAATGGCTAGAGTAAGGGACACTGACTCCCTGCGAAATCGGGTTGTTTGTCCCCCTAGTAGACCTTCAAATGATTCTGCATCATCATAGAGCACCCTGGGGAGTATCTGCACCATTATACAATAATTTACAGAGCTGTGCAATACCTGGGCTGAAATGCATGGAGTTCTGACTGTGTGGAGTTCAGTACCATAAAGGTTCCTTTAATTAGTTCCCAGGGGGAGGAGTCAGCTGTACTCTGGACTGGTGAAGTAGGCAAAGATGGAAACCGGGAAGTATGAGATGATAGAGGGGTTCTGGTAGATCTAGGCATGGGAGGTTTAGTAGGCTTAACTCCTGGCTTGAGAGGATTGGGCCCTATTGCTGTGGAATTTTCTTCCTTTTTAAGCCGGATGTTGAACCAGAGACCAAAGTCATTATCAGGGCCATAAATATAGAATCGCATTCCCCAAGCATTTCCCATAGGCCATGTTGTTCTGAGGTAGCCCCTTCCTTTGGAAGTGAAAGTTATATTGAGGGGTTAACATAGACTACTCTTTGCACAGCGAGTTTTTGACACCACTTGGCTAGCGGCACATTTCTTGGAATCAATCCAGATGTCATTTGGTCCTACCTGAATCATACTGTCTGGGAAGTTTGGGTTCCACCATGCAGCTCCCGTTTGTTCACAACCCCAAGATCTACAATAAAATCACTGGGTCCTCCACAGGTTTGGGCCTGTTTGCGACTTCGGAAATCAGCTGGGCACACATAATATTTAAGACTGGCTAGTTTACACCTGAGCTGCAGGAGATGACATCCATAATTTATGGGGTAAGGTGGTCTATGTTGCCCTGGTTTGGGTTTGAGTGGTATCTGTGTGGGTCCTCTATGTCAGGGAGATCCCAGTCAGAGAGGCCTATGACAAGCTGACAAATGTCCGGGTGGAGAGATGGCCACCGAGTTCATAAGGGGACTGTATGTGAAATAGATCACACTACTTGCCCAGTAGGATTTATAACTTGCCATTGTTGCTGAACAGGCTGATGGGGATTAGGACTGCTGGTGGTCAGGGGAAGAATCCATAGACTTACCCACACGATGGACACGCAACTTGAGATGGTTACCAGTCTGTTCCAGTTTCCAGCCAGAGTCTGGACAGGGCGCAGGCATGAGATGGGTGGCATTGATCCAGGAAGCGATCCCATCCACTTTCACCACTGTGGGTGTTAAAAGCAGCACATGGTATGGTCCTTTCCAGCGGGGTTCCAGGGATGACACCTGATGCCTTCTCACGTAGATGAAGTCTCCCACTTGATATCGATGTGGGGTTCTCTCGTCTCCAGGCTGATAAGCAGAGGCCAACTGTTTCCACAGGTATCGCTGGGTGCTGGGATTGTTCAAGGGATTTAAGTCTGTCAAGCAAAGGGGTGTGAAAGGAATCATTAAGTCTCAGAGTTGGCGTTAGGTCCCTTACTGGAGGAGGGGCAACATAGAGAATTTCATAAGGGGTGAGGTTACACAAAGAGGCGGAGGGGGTATTTCTTGCACAAAACAGTGCATAAGGTAGGAGAATAGTCCAATTTTTTATGCCGGTTTCGAAGCTTAATTTCGTTAAGGTCTCTTTGGTGGTTCTATTCATTCTTTCTACCTGTCCTGAGCTCTGGAGTCAATAAGCACAATGTAACTTCCAATTAATCCCCAGGTTCCTGGCGAATCCCTGACTTACCTGGGCCATGAATCCCAGTCCGTTATCGGACCCTATTACTTTAGGCAGGCTGAACCTTGGAAAATGTCTTCTAGTAATTTTTTGACCACCATCTGAGCCGTTTCTTTCTTCATGGGGAAGGCTTCGACCCATCCTGAAAAAGTATTTGAAAAAGACTAGGAGATATTTAAGTCCATACCTTGATGGCTTAATTTCAGTCAAGTCCACTTCCCAGAATTGTCCTGGTCTGGTTCCTCGTAAGTGCTTCCCTGCAGGAAGCTTGGATGGGTAATTATTAACTAACTGGCAGACTTGACAAGCTCTAGTCACCTGCTCAGCTATTTCTTTCCTTTGTGAGTCAGTCAATACTAAGTCCTTTTTTCGGTCCTTTAAGAGTGCCTATAACTTCTTTGAGCCTAAGTGGGTGAGCTAGTGTACGACTTTGACATAAACGTGGGCTTTTTGAAATTGTAAACTTGGCCCTGTAGGGCCCCAGAGTTCTGTATCTGTCTCCTCAGATGATAAGTTGCCTGAATGTTCTGGTGCAGCAAAATCTCTTGATTGTTGTTCCCCAGGTGTGGAAAAAGTTAACAGAGTCACTCCATTTAGGGCTGCCAATTAACCTTCCTCCTCTGCCCTTCTGTTTCCAACCACCACGGGGTCGTTTCCCTTCTGGTGCCCAGGACAGTGCACTATTGCTAGTTCCTTAGGGCCCTACACGGCTGAGAGAAGGTGGAGGATCTCATATTTGTTCTTTAATTCTTTCTCAGTGGAGGTTAATAGCCCCTTTTGCTGGCAAATATTTCCGTTCACATTTGCAGTGGCAAATTCATAGCGGCTATCAGTGTATATGGTGGCCCTTTTGGCTGTTACTAGTTCCAATGCTTTCGAAAGGGCAATTAGTTCTGGTTTTTGGTCTGATGTCCCTTCTGGGATACCAGAGGACCAGATGACATTTGTTTTGCTGACTAATGCTACTCCACCCGCCACTTACCATCTTGGAGGAAGCTGCTGCCCTTCATAAACCATACGACTTCAGGGCGAGGCAGAGGCTGATCCTTCAAGTCTCGTTGTATACTGGTTTCTTCTGCCAGAATGTGTTGACACTCATGAGTGATGGGTCCTGATGATTCTTCTGGCAGCAGTGTAGCCAGGTTGAGTGGAGCAGGGGGTCCCAGCGTTATTCTGTCTTTGTCTAGCAAGAGGCTCTGATAGTGGGTAATTCTGGAGTTTGATAACAAGCTCGCTGGAGGCTGACAGATGATGCTCTCCAGGGCATGGGGGGCTATAATGGTTAGCTTCTGTCCCAACGTTCATTTATGAGCATCTTTTATTAGAAGGGCTGCCACTGCTATAGCTCTTAAGCAATGGCGCCTCCCGCTAGCCACTGGGTCCAGTGTATTTGATAAGAATGCTACCGGCCTTTTCCAAGGTCCCAAAGTCTGAGTGAGCACAACCTGTGCTATTCCTTTCTTTTCCTCGATGTAGAGAGTGAAGGGTTTTTCTACATCTGGGAGTGCTAAGGCCGGAGAAGATAGCAGCGCCTTTTTTTGACAATATCAGAAGCTTGTTGGTGCTCAGGGGTCCATTGGAAGTGGGAATCCCCCTTTATCATCGGGTATAAAGGGGCAGCCAGAGACGCGATCCCAGGAATCCATAACCTGCAAAAGCCGGCAGTCCCAAGAAACTCTCTGAGTTCTCTCTTATTAGATGGGGGTGGTATATACACAAAGGTTCATTTTCTGGGCTCAGTGAGCCATCATTTGCCACCCCTAAGAGAATAACCCACGAAGATTACTTCTTGCTGATTAATTTGGACCATTTTGGCAGAAGCCCTATATTCAAGCCGAGCAAGCTTGGATAATAATGCTTGGGTCCCAGACTCATAGTTCTCCTTGGTGTTGGCTGCCAGTAGCTGATCATCCACATATTGGAGTAGAGTGACTTCGGGGTGTGCAGTTCTGAAGTCATTGAGGTCCCTGTGGAGTGCTTCATCAAAGAGAGTGCGTGAGTTTTTGAACCCCTGTGGGAGTCTAGTCCAGGTTAGTTGGCCAGATGTTCCTGTTTCTGGGTCTATCCACTCAAAGGCAAACAGAAACTGACTGTAATAATGTAGTGGCAAGCAGAAGTAAGCATCTTTTAAGTCCAGCACAGTGTACCATTCCCACTCCAGATTCAGAGTGTTAAGCAAATTATAAGGATTGGGTACCGTGGGGTGAATGTCCTGCACTCTGTTGTTGATCTCTATTAGGTCTTGAACAGGACGATAGTCCCCAGTTCCTGGATTTCTTACTGAGAGCAGGGGGGTATTCTAGGCCGATTGACAGGGACTTAGGACTCCAAGAGCCAGATATTTCCGAATATGGGGCCTTATCCCATCCTTAGCTTCTTTGCTTAGAGGATATTGTTTAACACTAATTGGAGAGGCAGAGGCTTTTAATTCTACTACTATTGGAGGTTGTTTTACGTCTAGACCTAACCCAGCAGTTTTTGCCCAGGCATTAGGATAATCTTTTATCAATTTCTGGGGTAGTTTGCCTGTTTGATCAGTCCTAGGGTCCGCAAAGAGTTGATGTTCATCTTCTATGGACATAGTCAAAGCCGTGACTATGGGAGTTTTTACTGAAGGCTTTAGAAACTCCACTTGGGGACCATCAGGGTTAAAGGTTATTCTAGCCCTGAGATTGGTAAGCAGATCCCTGCCCATCAATGGGGCTGGGCATTCTGGGATTACTAGGAAAGATTGGTGGACATTTCCATTTCCTAGGCCCATAGTCCTCCTAGTTGTCCAAGCCCTATATTTACTGAGATTAGCCCCTTGAACAAGGGACCATTTATTTGATAGGGGGCCCAGTGGGGTCTAAAAGGCTGAGTATACTGCTCCTGTATCCACTTCAAAGTTCACTGGGGTCCCCTCTACTTCAAATGTTACCCTGAGCTCGGGGAGGGGATCTCAGCCCCGACTTTCCTAGTCCTCTTCTAGAGTCAGCATGGTAGGCTGGCATCTTTGCTTCTTTTTGGGGCACTCTTTGTCCCAGTGTCCTTTTTCTTTACAGTAGGCACATTGATCTGAGGCCAGGGGCAGCCTTTGGCCTGAGCCCAGGTATCCCTTTCTGTCTCCCTGCTTTTTAACTTCTGGCCTATTTGCTGCTGTGACGAGAACCTTAGGCAATGCTTTACTCTGCCATTTGCTCCTTTCATCCTCCTTTTGTTCCCTTTCTTTCTTTCTCCTCTGTTCCCTCTCCTCCTCAGTTTCTCTCTTATAATATACTTTCTCAGCTTCTCTGACTTAGTCTCTTTAGGTCATATCTTGTAATCCATCTAGACGTTGTAACTTTCTCTTAATATCTAGGGCAGCCTTCACAATAAAGGCCATTGCAATAGATGCCTTTTGGTCCTCTGCCTGAGGATCAAAAGGAGTATATTTCCTATATGCTTCCATAATTCTCTCCAGAAACATACGGGAGACTCTTTAGGCCCTTGGATAATCTCTCTTACCTTGGCCAAATTAGTTGGCCCTCTGGTGGCCACTCGGAGACACGCTATTAGAGTCCGGTGATAAGTGGACAGATGCTACCTACCTTCAAAGTTGTTGGGGTCAAAGTTGGGTCGGTTCATGGGTCTGTAGTGACGGAGAGGGAGCATCACAGGGGCTTCCGAGTTTTCTATTATCCGTCGCCAGCGGGGGGGTTCCTTTAGGTTGCCCAGCTTCCTCCAGGGGAGGAGGGTCTGTTGCTGCTGCGGGGAAGTCCCCTGGAAGGCTTGAGTTAGGCCCAATTGCCTATAGCAGCAAAGAGGCTGAGTCAGCGGCGGGAGGATCATCAGGAACGTGTTGGGGCTTGGGAAGCGAGGGTAGAGGATAAGGAGGGGGAGGAGTGTCCAGTCTTGTGACTCTGGGAGAATGGAGGGAAGAGGGGGAGGGGCGGAAGGTTTGAATGATAGGATCCGGGGGAAGGGGTATATGGCTGTTAATCTGGGTGGCCACGTGGTCCCAACTGAAAGAGAATATCTCTGAATTTTCAGATTACAGGGAAGTAGAAGGATCCTTCTTGGGGCCACCCGACTCTGAGGATGGGCGATTCTGAAACACAGAAAGTCTGCCTGGTCAGGCGTTTTACTGAAAAAGATAGATTCTGGGACCTTGAGCGAACATCAGTCCAATGATGAGGGGTCAGAGACCGAGTCGTGGAAGTGCTTTGTCCCATAATGAGAGTTACTCAAACAGGGACAGTGAAGACACAAACGCGACAGAGACAAAGACAAAGAGTAAACATTTAACATGAGTCCAAGACAAAGATTAGAACTGAGTAACTGGCAAAACCTGATGGGTTAGACAATAAAGATAGACAGTAAACTCAACAGAGTTCGGGACAATGAACAAAACTGAGTAGCCAGCAAAACCTGATGGGCTGGCAAACTGAATCCTAAATCTAAATACGAGAACATGAATGAATTTAGGGAGTGTATAGAAGACACATATATTTTATATTTTGAGAATTCTGGAGAGTGTGTGTATATATATATATATATATATATATATATATATATATATATATATATATACAAAAAACACACACACACAGATATTAAAAAGTAGCAATACATATGCTAATCGAAATTCATCATGAAATATATATCATCCACATATGCAAAAGTATTTATTTTACTGAATATGGATTCATATACAATGTGTTTCTACTAGGAGGCTTATCCATAGGTTGAATTTTCAGTTTCAACAGCGGTTAGGAGGAGTGATCTTTTCTCACAATCTGTATCTGCCAAGTCAGACAACACACAAAAATTAACCTGTGATACCAGGTACCATTCTATTTGTGAATATCAATATACATGTGCTGAATAGTCTATAGAGAAAGTCAGACAGGAATTCACATATTTGTTAATTTTAAAAACACATGGAGAATTAAATTAACCAAAAATTGACTAGATTTAAAACAAATACCCTTTATCATGCAAAAGGCATGTCCAAATATACACCATGCCTCCAGTGAACTGCTTGTATTCCTATTCTGTTTGGGTTATTTTTCTCTACATCATATTAGGATTAGTAGTCAGAGTCTAGTAGGGTATGGGTTAGTGTCATGGTTTCAGTATTTTGATTGGAAAATAGGAAAATGAATCCAATGTGTATGCAAATATGTGCCACACAAAAATGTTCCCACTCTCATCCAGAACAATGCCTTGACATTACCTTCGCCCCAAGTAAGACACAATTAGAGGAGAAGAGTTAGAAAATCTGTGAATGCATATCTGCAATGGAACATGCTCAGGAGTTCACAAACATGGAGGTGGTAGAGGAGTTTCCAAAAGTATGAGTCAGGGTAAACACTCCACAAACATGGATCTCTGCTGGCCTAAAGACTTCTTGAGAAATGGCCTCTGAGGTTGGGCCCTTGAAATATATATTGTTGTCAGGAGCTTTAGCTTCCTTTGTAGTGAGACCATCAAAGCTTGGTCTGCATATATGTGACTTGAAGGACATGGTTTCCTATTTTTTAATAAACATGAGGGAGCAGTGCTGAATTTTCTCTCTGTAGGTAAACTGTGGCCACTGGGGGCTAAGTGTCTCCCCATGTGGACTGTGAAGCCATTTGGTCATCCTCCACTTTTTGTGGTGTTTCTTCCTGCTGCACTGGGAGTATGATATTTATTTCAAGAAATACATTGAGTTCAACTGGGACAGAGTGCTAGAGGAAGTTCTGTCAGGAGTGGTGGGTCAGGGTCTGCAGGAGAATGCACCAACAAGTCTTCTCTCCCACAAAGCTTGTCCCCTTGACCATAGCAATCTGATTCATAATATTGCCCTTAAATCTCTCCATATACAAAGATGCCATTACATATAATGGTATGCCATCTACACTATGTCAGTTTCAAGCCATTTGAAGCCAATGGAAGATCCACATGACCCCACCACAGATGTTCTATCACACACCTGCACACCACTGCTCTAGGCCCACTGCTCAGCAGGCACCAACTTACTGGCATCTTTGTTCTACACCATTTTCATGAAACCCAGTTAATTAAGGCACTGTCTGGTACACTCATGATCAGTAACAGGACATCCAAAGATTCTCCAGTGCCACCTGGTCATTGGAATTTAAAATATATCACGGTATTTATCTAGGATTAGGAAGATAGTCGGTAGGATTGGAAAGAAGAGTGAGTAAAGGATTTGGAAAAAACGTTCTGCTTCTCCAATTTGAGGCTGACTGTCATTCGTGGGCGACTCTCTTGCGTGGCCTCTTAAAATTCCAACACAATTCATGGCAATACTTCTCTAAGGTCATTTCCAAAACTCTGTTTCTAAAGGGAATCACACCAGAGTTCAAGCCCAGGTGGGCCCAGTCATCTCTTTCAACCACCACACAAATGACCACATTTAAAACCAAAACTCTCCACATGGCCCTCATCTTCTTTCATATAGACACTCATCATAACCTCTAGCTGGAGGTTTCCATGAGGGGAGCAGAGCAAGACTGTTTCCACAAAGCTCCCTTGCCCCTAATTTGCCTAATGTCAGGGTGGCGTGGACACCCTTCCTGTGAACCAGGAGTGATCAAATAGGCCTGCTATTAATACTGCTCTGCTTCTCCAATGTGAGGCCTACTGACTGTGGGGTTTTGATTCTTTATGTGAATTGGAGTCATGAGAAAACCCAAGCACCTCTGGGCTGCCCTTTGTAAGGCTTTGAAGAACCCATTTGAGTGAGTCTAGGAGTTGGACAATAAGTTCTTTAGGAATACGCTTTTGCTGAGAGAGTGAATGTAAATGTCAGCACATTTAAAGGGACATTCCCAATGATGAACTGGAGAAAAGGTGTTTGAGAGGAGATATAAATAGAGACATTAGGAAATCAGGAAAAGGACAAAATGAGTGGTAGCATAAGACATTTTTAACAGGGTTGAGTTTGAATATATAATCTTAGGAAAAAACAGATATGTAGTCACTAATACCAATGATATTTGAGAGCATTAGGGAACCAGGACATGGATGTTGTTAGTAATACATGCTCACATTCAATTTAGGTTTTGGTACAAATATAAGTGTGACCCTTGCATTTTGTGTCAGGAATATTACTGTGATGAAATGTATATGTATATCAGGTGACTAGAGTATTTCTTCCAGCATTTCTGAAAGCAATATTTTAAAGACTTATAAATTAGTATTGGGGATACATTTAGCTGTACCCTGAGCCTATGAATATAGAGATGATGCCTTAATAGACCATACTGTGAATAAATAATATAACTGGTTCCACTTTTAATAATGGATTGAATTGATATCTGAAAATATATAAGAATTTTATCTTGATATACAATCATTCATTCCAATCAGTTATACATCTATAGCTAATAATAGGATTACTGTTTATCATGATGGGTGTGTGAGTTTGCTTCAAAAGTGATCATGGAAATCGGAAATAATGTGTTTGGAAAGAAGTCTCATGAAAAAAACCAGTCAAGAAACCTGGCGGAATACCTGTGTTCTGAAACAGGAAGTGATTGAAAGTGAAACAAATGCCTATAAATTTGCTAACTTGTGGAAGAAATATATATCATATCCTGTGCGTATAATGAAGAAATAGTAATGTACCAGTGTTGAATAAAAATGAACGTCAAAATAGACATCATGGAACATAGGAATCTACTTGCATTGATGTTAAACTGGGTCACTTACTGTAGAAATATTAGTATTTGTATGCACCATTCACTGAATTTAGTTTTCAGTACTAGGAAACAAATATGTAATTCAGGTGGATTAATATTTCCGAGAATAATCTTGTGAAAAGTTGATTAGAAATCCAAATACATGAACATTAATGAATTTAGGGAGTGTATAATAAGATGCATATATTTCACATTTTGAAAAATCTGGAGAGTATATATACAAAACCCACACAGAGACATTAAAAAGTAGCAATATATATGCCAATCAAAATTCATCATGAAATACATATCATCCACAGATCCGAAAATATTTATTTTACTGAACATGAATTTATATATAATGTTTTTCAACTGGGAAGCTCCCCCAATGGTTGAATTTTCAGTTTCAACAGCGTGTAGGAGGAGTGATCTCTTCTCAAAATTTGTATCTGCCAAGTTAGCCACCTCAAAAGTATTTTCGTGTGATACCAGGTAGGATTCTATATGTGCATATACAAATACATGTGCTTAATAAGCTACAGAGAAAGGAAGACAGGAATTTACATATTTGTTAACTTTAAAAATACACAGAGAACTACTTCAATAAAAAATTGACTAGATTTATAACTCCTTCCCAATATATTGTAAAAGGCAATCCCAACTGTACACCACCCCTCCTCTGAACAGCTTGTTTTTCTATTCTGTTTGAGTTATTTTTCTCCATTTTATTAGAATTAGTAGGCAGAGTCTAGTAGGGTATGGGTTAGTGTCAGGGATTCAGTATTCCGATTAGAAAATTGGAAAATGAATCCAATGTGTATGCAAATATGTGCTACAAAAAAATCTTCCCACTCTCATCCAGAACAATGCATTGTCATTACCTCCGCCCCAAGTAGTACACAATTAGTGGAGAAGAGTTAGAAAATCTGTGAATACATATCTGGAATGGAATATGCTCAGGAGTTCACAACATTGGAGGTGGTAGAGGAGTTTCCCAAAGTAAGGGACAGGGTAACATTCCACAAATATGGAGCTCAGGTTCCCTAAAGACTTATTGAGAAACTGCCTGTGAGGTTGGGCACTTGAAATATATGTTGTTGTCAGGTGCTTTTGCTTTCTTTCTAGTGAGACCATCAAAGCTGGGTCTGCATCTATGGGACCTGAAAGACATGGTTTCTTATTTTTCAATGAACATGAGGCAGCAGTGCTGAATTCTCTCTTTGTAGGTAAACTGTGGCCAATGGGGGCTAAGTGTCTCCCCATGTGGACTGTGAAGCCATTTGATCTTCCTCCATTTTCGAGGTGTTTCTTGGTGCTGCACTGGGAGTTTGGTATTTGCTTCACGAAATACAAGGAGTTCAAGGGGGACACAGTGCTGAAGGGAGTTCTGTCATGTGAGGTGGGTCAGGGTTCTCAGGACTATGCACCATCCAGGCTTCTATCCCACATAGCTTGCCCCTTTGTCCATAGCAACCTGGTTCTGAACATTGCCCTGAAACCTCTCCATATAACAATATGCCTTTACATAGAATATTCTGCTGGCTGCCCCATGTCAGTCACAAGCCATTTGGAAGCCAATGGCAGATCCACATGGGCCAACACAGATGTTTTATCATACATCTTTCCACCTCTACTCTTGGCCCACCACTCAGCAGGCTCCAACTTACTGGTATCTCTGTTCTACACCATTTTCATGAATCCCAGTCAATAAAGGCACTGTCTGATACACTCATGATCAGGCATAGGACATCCAAAGGTTCCCCAGTGCTACCTGGTTATGGGAAATTAAAAAATTTCATGGTATTTATCTTGGCATTTTTCAAGGATTAAGTTGGAGGCACTGTGGGTTTCAATTCATTCTGGAACCATTAAATGGTGAGGACGCTCATTTCAATGTAAGCTCTGGAGAAGTCTCACAGGCAAGGCTTTCCAAAGAGTGGCCAAAAGGTCACATGAAGCCAGGCTCATTGGGGTTTACAATGTGAGGTCCATGTTTGTTTTGATTCTCAACTATGGCTGCCATGTCTTTAAGAATAAAATCATGTGATATCCTGGCTGAGATTCCCAGTGCTCTGTGGAAAGTCACCCTGGGCCTAGATCTCAGTTTCCAAGGGCGAGTCTCATGTGTGGCCTTTTAAAATCCCAACACAATTCATGGCAATACTTCTCTGAGATAAGTTCCTGAACTCAGACTCTAAGGGGAATCACACCAGATTTAAAGCCGAGGTGGACCCAGTCATCTCTTCCAACCACCACACAAATGACCACAATTGAAACAAAAACATTCCCACATGGCCCTGATTTTCTTCCATATAGACACTCATCATAACTTCTTGCTAGAGGTTTCCATGAGGGGCACAGTCAAAGACAGTGTCCAAAATAAGCTCCCTTGCCCCTCATTTGCCTAAAGTTTGAGTGGCCTGGACACCCATCCTGTGAAACAGGAGTTATCCAATAGGCCTGCCTTTAATACTGCTCTGCTTCTCCAATTTGAGGTCTACTGACTGTGGGGTTTAGGTTCTTTTTGTGTATTGGAGTCATGAGAATATGCAAGCATTAATGGGCTAGCCTCTGCAGGGCTTTAAAGGATCCCAATTCTCACTTGATGGAGGTCAAGAACCTTACAGAGGAAGGCGAGAGACTTCATCCACAATGACTGCTCTTTTGGCCACTTTGGGTTTGAATGCACACATGGGATCTTTCTTTACATCCATCAGGTGCTGACAATCTAAGCCACAGCCTCACACAGGGCCAAGCACCTGATTCAGACACATCCCTTTCCAAAGCAATTAAGCAAAGAGCCACAGGTGATTTCCATTCATTTCCATTTGAAAACTGTTTTCTTCAGGCTTCACAAAGGGGTGGCCTGCAGCAAAGACCTTCCTGACTTTCAGGGCTAAAGAACAATAGGTAAGCAAAAAGCCCAAGCAGGGTTTTTCCACTGAGAGGTTAGTAGTCACACTGATATCCAAGTTTTCTGAGATGCTCGCCTTTATCTTCAGCTATCCAGTATATGGCCATGTGACAGAGCGTGAAGATGGTACATATCTGGGACACAAAACCATGAGCCTATTCTGGAGAGTCGCCAGAACTCAGGAAGAAAACCAGAACTTAGGAAGATAGCAGGTGTTGCCTATTGATAAGGCAAGCCCTGGTCGATTCATTTATTGGGCAGCATAAATGCTGGGAAGGTTTCTACTAGACAGGACACATCCATTGATCCATTCTTTTTCTAATGTCTACAACCACGGACACAGTGAGATACACAGACTTAAAAACACAAGCCTTGTGAAACGACTTAGTAGAAACATTTCACTCCAAACCACGAAACCGTCTTTTCTACCTATTCTCAGAACATGAGACAAAGCCACACACGCACACCCACACCCATAAAGGCACCTCCTTCCCCCAAGTAAGTGTGTTACTATCTGGAGTGTCCTCTGACTGGTGGGCCATACTATGTTCCCCTGAAATGGCCTGTCCTGTCTCAGATCTGGTCTCCTTGGCAAACTCTGTGAAGTTGTCAGGAGCCAGTGGTGAGCTGCTACCTGCTTTCTCAGGAAAGGCCCCTCTTTAAGGCTTTCCTGGCATTTAGCCATCCTCATATCAGCAGGTAAAAAAAAGACTGACTCTGTCCTTGGTAAATCCACACAAGTGAGCCCACTGGGACTGGGACTGGGACTGGCTCTGGATGCCTGGCTTCCTGGATCCCAAGTTCAGAGAGTTCCATCAACAAAAAAGTGAGGTGAGCTCACTTCCTTCAGGAACTGAATGAGGTCACTGCCTTGGCAGCCATTTTGCCCTAACAGTTGCTTCCAAGGGTCACATGAGATGGTGGCTGCCTCTAGTTCCTGTGACACTTTCACAATTTAGATTGTTTTATCAACCATAGGAACCCGTGAACAGCTCTCCACATAGGTCTGGTTTGGTCCATCTTCTCTTCATTAAAAAGAGAGAGGCTCATTGAGACACAACCCTTCATCCTGACCAGGTTGTTTGCCATGGAAGATGACTTTTACTCTACCAGGTCCTTCATAGCTGCCTACATCTTCTCCACGGATCATTTCTGCACGGACCTTTGAGGTTCTAAGCAGGGGGAAGATCCACTACATTCTGGTATTGTAAGACCAACTCTGTCCCTGCTCTTCTGTAACGTTAGATTGAGGGAACAGTGTATGGTTAGGGTTAATAACATGTTTGATTTGGGTTAGGAATTATTCTGCTGGATGAATAATGGTATTGGGAACCTGCGATATGTATGAGTATATAGGTGAATATATATGTATGAAAACAGAAATCTAGGTAAGATTTGAAGCCCAGAAGAGCATTGGGGCCTTTATTGGGATACTTAGCTTTGAATTACGTTCTGCACAGATTTGTCAGATTAATCGATATACAATGGCATAGGAACTTGTACCTTGAATGATTGAATGTAGAAGAGATCATTAGATCAAAATTGAATATCAGTAGTGAGAGGTTAATAAAATAGGTACTTGTCACTTCCTGTTTTTCTGTATGCTTAGCAAAACACTCTTGAAATCTTGAGAACTCTTTGCTAATCTTGTTTCCAGAAGGTGCTGTCCCCAACTGCCAAACTGCAGAATGTAGTCCCTCACCCGTTTGTACACAAACTGCCCACTCACCAGGACCAATCAATAAACTTCCCTCCTTGCCCTCTCCAAAAATATTATATAATCTCTGCTTCAGCTCTTCTCCTGGCTTTCTGCTATATTCAAGTGAGCTCTGAGCCCCAGCGTGGTGGACCCCCAATAAACCCTTTGCTGTTGCATGCGACAGTCTCTTTGTGGTCTCTTCCTCCAACGCTCGCCTGATCTTTTCATATAGAGGTTCCAATGAAATCCAGCAGCCGCGGACGAGAGACCCCGTGTGTTCTTGCTTTCACTGTTTGTGTATCTTTCATTATGGGACAGAGCACTTCAATGCCTCTGTCCCTGACCCTTGATCACTGGACCAAAGTTCAATTAAGGGCTCAGGATCTTTCTTTTTCAGTAAATCTCCAGACCTGGCAGACTCTCTGTGCCTCAGAATGGCCCACCTTTGGAGTCCGATGGCATCTAGAAGGATCTTTCTACTTCCAACTAATTTAAAAAGTCAGAGATATTGTCTTTCATCCAGGGCCACATAGCCATCTGGATTAACAGCCATTTATCTTAACTTGGCAGGACCTCTGCAAATCTCCTCCTCTGTGGGTGAAGTCTTTTCTTGCCCCTGCCCCCACTCCTATTCCATACCCCAAAATCTCTCAAACCCTCTACTCTTCTTCCTCCTCCACCCTCTCTTCTCCTTTAGTCACAAGATTTGACTCTACTGGATTCTCCTCCCTCTCCTTATCCCCTGTCCTCTTTCCCCACCCCCCAACAAACTCTAAGTGATTCCCCTGCTGCTGACTCAGCCTCTCCGCAATTGGAGGAGCACAGTGCCAACCAGATAGTTCCCTGGTGGCACAAACATCCCCTACTTCCCTTGAGGAAGCTAGCCCGGCTAAAGGAACTCACCGGTGAATGATTGAAAACCCTGGAACTCCCATGATGCTCCCTCTGCTTCCCTATGGGCCAATGATTGACGACTGCCATGGGGGAAAAATGCAAGCCTACCAGATTTGGTCTTTCTCCTTTTCAGACCTACATAACTGGAAAAATAACAATCCCCTTTTTCCAAGGACCCCACCTGGCTCACAGGTGTGGTTGAGTCATTGTTGTTTTCACACTACCCTACTTGGGATGACTGCCAACAACTCCTAAGGACTGTCTTAATGACAGGGGAACAAAAGAGAATACTCCTGGAAGCTGGAAAAAAAATATCCTCTGACCAGATGCGTGACCGACACAACTTCCCAACATAATCAAAGCCAGCTTTCCTTTGAACCGACCCAACTGTGGCCCCAAAACCTTTGAAGCTAGGGAGCATCTGTCCACTTATCACCGGGCTCTAACAGTGGGTTTCCGTGCGGCCTCTAGGTGACCAACTAATTAGGCCAATGTAAGAGAGATTATTAAAGGGCCTGATGAACCTCCCTCTATGTTTCTAGAGAGAATTATAGAGGCATATAGGAGATATCCTCTTTTTGATCCTCAGGCTGAGGATCAAAATGCATCTGTCACAATGGCCTTTATTGGGCAAGCTGCCCTGGAAATTAAAAGAAAGTTACAATGCTTAGATGGATTATAAGATATGACTTTGAGAGATTTAGTCAGAGAAGTTGAGAAGGTATACTTTAAGAGAGAAACTGAGGAAGAGAAGGGAGCAAAGGGAGAATAAAAGAAACAAAAGACAGACTAAGGCATTGACTAAGGTCCTGGTCACAAAAACAAATAGGCCAGAAATTAAGAAACAGGGAGACAGGAAGGGATACCTGGTCCCACACCAGAGGACACCCCTGGCCTCAGATCACTGTGCCTACTGTAAAGGTAAAGGACACTGGGCCAAAGAGTGTCCTAGAAAGAGACAGCCACGCCAGCCAGTCATTCTGACTCTTGAGAATGACTAAGAATGTCGGGGCTCAGATACTCTCCCCGAGCTCAGGGTAACTTTGAAGTGGAGGGGACCCCAGTAAACTTTGAAGTGGATACACCGGCAATATACTCAGCCTTTAAGGCCCCAATGGGCCCTCTATCAAATAAAAGGTCTCTAGTTCAAGGGGCTAACGGCAGTAAGTATCGGGCTTGGACAACTAAGAGGACCATGGACTTGGGAAAGGTAAAATCCATCAATCCTTCCTGGTAATGCCAGAATGTCTGGCCCCATTGATGGGCAGAGATCTGCTCACCAAGCTCTGCGCCAAAATTACTTTTAACCCTGAAGGTCCCCAAGTGGAATTTCTAAATCCTTCTGTAAAAACTCCTATAATCACGGCTCTAACTATGTCAGTAGAAAATGTATATAAACTCACTCACCTTGGAGAAACTGCAGGCATTCAGGAAGGATCAATAACAGAGTTTTCCACTAACTAACTCACAGCAAAGGGATATAACTGAATGGGTAACCAAAGCCTGTCGGGTCCATCAATTGGTTAATGCTTACCCTTCCAAGCTTCCTGCAGTAAAGCACCTACGAGGAACAAGTCAGAACGATTCTGGGAAGTGAACTTTACTGAAATTAAGCATGCAAGGTATGGACTTAAATATCTCCTAGTCTTTGTAGATACTTTTTCAGGATGGATTGAAGCCTTCCCCACAAAAAAAAAAAAAAAAAAAAAAAAAAAAAAAAAAAAGAAGAAAGGAACATCACAAATGATGGTCAAGAAGATCCTGGAAGATATTTTTCCAAGATACGGCCTGCCTAAGGTAACAGGGTCTGATAATGGACCTGCATTCGTGGCCCAGGTACGTTGGGGGTTAGCCATGACCCTGGGGATTGATTGGAAGTCACATTGTGCTTATAGACCCCAGAGTTCAGGACAGGTAGAAAGAATGAATAGAACCATTAAAGAGACCTTAATAAAATTAAGCTTAGAGACTGGTATAAAAGATTGGACTATGCTCCTGCCTTGTGCACTGTTTCATGCAAGAAATTCTCCCACTGTTTCTTTGTGTAACCTCACCCCCAATGAAATTCTCTCTGGTGCCCCTCATCCAGTAAGAGACCTAAGCCCAACTCTAAGACCTAATGATCCCTTCCACACCCCCTAGCATGACAGACTTAAATCTCTTGAAATAACTCAGTGATACCTATAAAAACAGCTGGCCAATGCCTACCAACCTGGGGACGAGGGGACTCCACATCGATATCAAGTAAGAGACTTCCTCTACTTAAGTCGACATCACGTGTCATTCCTTGAACCCCGCTGGATACGACCATACCAGGTGCTACTTATAACAACTACAGTGGTAAAGGTAGACAGAATCACTTCCTGGATCCAGGCCTCTAATCTCAAGCCTGCACCCTGTCCAGATTCTGCCTGGAAACTGGAAAAGACTGGTAACACTTTCAAATTGCGTATTCGCCGTGTGGATAAGGCAATAGACTCTCCCCTTGACCACCAGTATTACTAACCCTCATCAGCCCGTTCAGCAGCGATGGATGATCACTAATCCTACTGGACAAGAAGTATAATCTATCTTGCATATAGCCCACTTAGGGACCTGGTGGCCATCTCTCCACCCAGACATTTGTCAGCTGGCTATAAGTCTTTCCTATTGGGATATCCCTGATGAAGAGGATCCCACTAACATTCCATTAAATCCCTTACGTACCACAGATAATGGAAACAAACATTATGGATGTAGGGACAGGCAAGCCAGATGCAGGTGGCTAGCGTAGATTACTATGTTTGCCCGGCCGACTATCAAAGCCACAAACAGCCAGGGCTGTGTGGGGGAAAAGCCGACTTCTTCTGTAAGTCATGGGGATGTGAGCATACAGGGGCTACCTGATGGAACCCGAAATCCTCATCAAATTCTGTACACAGCATTGGCCATATCACCAATTAAATAACCAAAAACGATGGTCCCCAGAGGGGTCTCTAGATCTTCAAATTCTGTGTGACCTTTTTAACTTCTGCAAGTGCTCAAAAGGGTGAAAGGAGATTCCTCTATGTGGAGGCCTTTTCCTACCTTCGCTCACATTCTGAACTATGCTTCTCCAATAGATCCTCACCCTCAGCCTTTTTCTCCAGACTATCTGCTGTCACTCGAACCTCAGAAACCTGATTTTTCCCCTCCAATTACTAGATCAAAACTCCAAACCACCGCCGGTTCTCAGACCATTGCCCCCTTGTTGAGTAGCAGGTACTGATGTACCCGTTCACCCTCTCACTTCTCTCTTCTCCTGTTAGTGCCCACACAGGGTCCCACCATGTCCTCTTACCAGCTAATCCAAAGCTCAAACCATCTGTGGAGAGCCCTCAGACAGCTATCCAAATGTAATTAAGATGGCCTTTAAAGTTGCTTTGTCATCACTAAAAACAGGTTACTAAGTATTTAAAGTCCCTCACAGGCTTTGTGGGATACACACTCTGTCTTCACCTCTCCTCTACCTGTAAAACTGCTCAAGTTTTGTTGCTAGAAATATCCCAAACCCCTTTCCCATTATTCTTTTACATCTCTCCTTTCTCATTCTCAAATCTACGAAGCTGGTCTCAGCCCCAACTTCCCCATCTTCCCCCTCTGTACCAGGCCCACATAAAAGACTTAACTGACCTTCTCCAGAAGTCTTCACCATGGCTGACTTTAGGACTTTCAGAAAAAGAGTCCCTATAAAAGATTTCAGTGTAGATAAACTTCCTCTTTTCATGTTGCCCTGTTCCACTTGGCCACTGGCTAAAAAAATCAGCACTCCTAAGCTAGACACCCCCTTACTAGTTTTTCACAAAATAAGTGAACAAGGTCTCTGGCCTTGAGCTGGGGCTTCACAGAGATGGCAACATGTCTAAGATAAAGAAGTTACAAACTGGGGTCCATGGTAACATCTGGCAGGGGGAAAAGAGAAGAGGAAGCAAAAGCTCTCCCCCACCCAGTTGTCCTTGAAACGTTAAGGTTCCACTTTATATAATGCATTGGATTCATATCTTAAATAATATAAGAAATCTTATATTGATATACGTACATTCATTCCAAATAGTTATACATCTAATGGTAAAATTAAGGTTCTGGTTTATCAAGAAGGGTGTGTGAGTTTTGCTTCAAAAGTGATTATGGAAATCGAATATAATGTGTTTGGAAAGAAGTCTCATAAAAAGACCAGTCAAGAAACATGGAAAAATACATGTGTTCTGAAGCAGGAAGTGATTGAAAATGAAAAAAAATTGTCTCAAAATTTGCGAACTTGTGGATGAAATATATATCCTATCATGTGCATAAACTTAAGAAATAATCATGTAACAGTGTTGAATAAAAATGAACGTCAAAATACTCATCATGTCCCATAGGAATCAATTTGCATTGATGTTAACCTGCGTCAGTTACTGTATTAATATTAGGATTTGTATGCACCATTCACTGAAGTTAGTTTTCAGTACTAGGAAACAAATATGTATTTCAGGTGGATGAATATTTCTTAGGATAATCTTGTGAAAAGTTGATTATAAATTCACATATATGAAGACAAAGTTTATCAACTTGAAAAGAATATAGTCAACACAGAAAAGATGCTTAAATCTCACGATCAATCTATCCAAGAAATATGGGATCTCATCAAAAGACCAAATTTGAGAGTCATTGGGATAGAAGAAGGCACAGAGGTTCAGTCCAAAGGAATGGATAGCTTATTAAATGAGATAATACTAGAAAACTTCCCAGAGATGAAAGATGGAATGGATTGCCAAATCCTGGAAGCTTACAGGACCCCAAACATCCAAAACCATAATAGACCAACTCCAAGACACATAATTATGAAGATAGCTAACATAAAGGAAAAGAAGACAATACTGAAAGCTATGAGAGAAAGGAGGCAGATTACATTTAGGGGTAAACGAATTAGGTTAACAACTGATTTTTCATCACAAACTTTGAAAGCGAGAAGATCCTGGAACAACCTATTTCAAACACTGAAAAAAAAATGGATTCCAACCAAGATTACTGTATCCATCAAAACTAAGCTTCAGATTTGACAATAAAGTTAAAATATTTCACGATAAACAAAAGCTAAAAGAATTCGCAGCCAGAAAACCAGCACTGCAAAGCATTTTGAGCAAAATATTACAAGAAGAGAAATTGAAAAATAGCGCCCAAAACTAACAGTGGGAGGTATCTCAGTAAAGGGGGAGAAAAATAACCAAAGAGGGAAAACTAGCCAATCTAAAATAAATAAATAAATAAACATGACTGGAAGTACAAACCATATTTCAATTGTAACCTTAAATGTTAATGGCTTAAATTCACCAATCAAGAGACATAGGCTAGTAACCTGGATTAAAAAAAAAATCCAACAATATGCTGCCTTCAGGAGACTCATATGATAGAAAAAGACATACACAGACTGAAGGTGAAAGGTTGGGGAAAATCATAAAACTCACATGGCCCTCGGAAGCAAGCAGGAGTGGCCATACTCATATCAAATAAAGTCAACGTCAAACCTAAGGCAATCAAAAGGGATAAAGAAGGACACTATATACTGTTAAAAGGAACCATCCACCATCAAGACATAACAATTATCAATTTGTATGCACCAAACAATGTTGCTGCAAGGTTCATAAAACAAACTCTCCTCAAGTTCAAGAGTCAAATTGACCACAACACAATAATTATGGGGGACTTCAACACACCGCTCTTGCCATTGGACAGATCCTCTAGACAAAAGCTGAAGAAAGAAACTATAAAACTCAATAGCACATTCAATAACCTAGACTTAACTGAAATATATAGAATATATCAACCATCATCAAGTGGACACACATTCTTCTCAGCAGCACATGGATCCTACTCAAAGATAGACCATATATTATCCAATAGGGCGACTCTCAGTAAATATAAAGGTGTGGAGATAATACCATGCACTATATCTGACCATAATGGACTGAAACTGGAAATCAATGATAAAAGAAAGAAGGAAAAATCCTGCATCACCTGGAAAATGAACAATGTGTTACTGAATGATCAATGGGTTACAGAAGATATAAAAGAGGAAATCAAAAAATTCCAAGAGATAAACGACAATACAGACACAACATACCGGAATCTATGGGACACAATGAAAGCAGTTTTAAGAGGGAAATTCATTTCCTGGAGTTCATTCCTCAAAAAAAGAAAAAACCAACAAATAAATGAACTCACACTACATCTTAAAACCTTAGAAAAGAAAGAGCAAAACAACAGCAAATATAGTGGAAGACAAGAAATATTTAAAATCAGAGCAGAAATCAACAAAATTGAAACAAAAAAAATTGAAAAAATTGATAAAACAAAAAGTTGGTTCTTTGAAAAAATAAATAAGATCGACAGACCCTTTGCCATGCTAACGAAGAGAAGAAGAGAGAGAACTCAATTACTAACATACGGGATGAAAAAGTCAATATCACAACAGACACTACAGAAATACAGAAGATAATTAAAAAGTATTTTGAAACCATATATACCAATAAAATAGAAGATAGTGAAGATATCGATAAATTTCTCAAGTCATATGATCTGCCTAGATTGAGTCAGGAAGACACACAAATTTAAAAAGACTGATAACAAAAGAAGAAATTGAAGAGGCCATCAAAAGGCTACCAACTAAGAAAAGCCCTGGACCGGATGGGTATACAGCAGAGTTTTACAAAACATTCAAAGAAGAATTAATACCAATACTTTACAAGCTATTTCAAGAAATAGAAAAAGAAGGAGCTCTTCCAAGTTCATTCTATGAGGCCAACATAACCCTGATCCCAAAACCAGACAAAGACACTTCAAAGAAAGAAAACAATAGACCAATATCTCTAATGAACTTACATGCAAAAATTCTAAATTAAATCCTGGCGAATCGAATGCAAAAGCATATCAAAAAAGTTGTGCAACATGATCAAGTAGGATTCATCCCTGGGATGCAAGGTTGGTTCAATATACGGAAATCAATAAATGTTATTCACCACATCAATAGACTTAAAGAGAAGAACCATATGATCATCTCGATAGATGCAGAAAAAGCATTTGACAAAGTACAGCATCCCTTTATGTTCAAAACCTTTGAAAAACTAAGGATAACAGGAACTTACATCAACATTGTAAAAGCTATATATGCTAAGCCTCAGGCTAGCATCATTCTAAATGGAGAAAAACTGAAGGCATTCCCTCTAAAATCTGGAACTAGACAGGGATGCCCTCTCTCCCCACTTCCATTCAATTTAGTTCTTGAAATACTAGCCAGAACAATTAGACAGACAAAAGAAATTAAAGGCATAAAAAAAGAAAAAAAGAACTTAAATTTTCGCTATTTGCGGATGACATGATAATATACTTAACAGACCCAAAAGGGTCTACAAAGAAAATGCTAGAGTTAATAAATGAATTCATCAAAGTGGCAGGATATAAAATCAACATGCATAAATCAAAGGCATTCCTGTATATCAGCAACAAAACTTCTGAAATGGAAATGAGGAAAACCACTCCATTCACAAAATTCTCAAAAAAAAAAAAAAAAAAAAAAACCAAAATACTTGGGAATCTACCCAACAAAAGAAGTGAAAGATTTATACAATGAAAACTACAGAACTCTAAAGAGAGATAGAAGAAGATCTTAGAAGATGGAAAAATGTACCTTGTTAATGGATAGGCAGAACTAACATCATAAAAATGGCAATATTACCCAAAGTTCTCTACAGGTTTAATGCGATGCCAATCAAAATCCCAACGGCATTTCTTGTAGAAATAGATAAAGAAATCATAAAATTCATATAGAATAACAAAAGACCCAGAATTGCAAAAGCAATTCAAAGCAGGAAGTGTGAATCTGGAGGTATAGCAATACCAGAGATCAAACTGTACTACCAAGCAATAGTAACAAAAACAGCATGGTACTGATACCAAAACAGGCAGGTGGATCAATGGTACAGAATAGAGGACACAGAAACCAATCAACAAAATTACAACTTTCTTATATTTGATAAAGGGGCTAAAAACATGCAATGGAGAAAGGATAGCATCTTCAACAAATGGTGCTGGGAAAATTGGAAATCCACATGCAACAAAATGGAACTAAATCCCTATCTCTCACCATGCACAATAGTTAACTCAAAATGGATCAAGGAGCTTGATATCAAATCAGAGACCCTGCACCTGATAAACGAAAAAGTTGGCTGCGATCTACATATTGTGGGGTCAGGCTCCAAATTCCTTAATAGGACACCCATAGCCCAAGAGCAAATAACAAGAATAAACAAATGGGACTTACTTAAACTAAAAAGTTTTTTCTCAGCAAGAGAAACAATAAGAGAAGTAAATAGGGAGTCTACATCCTGGGAACAAATCTTTACTCCTCAAACATCAGATAGAGCCCTAATTTCCATAATATACAAAGAACTCAAAAAATTAAACAATAAGATAACAAATAACCCAATCAACAAATGGGCCAAGGACCTGAACAGACACTTCTCAGAAGAGGACATACAATCAATCAATAAGTACATGAAAAAATGCTCACCATCTCTAGCAGTCAGAGAAATGCAAATCAAAACCACCCTAAGATACCATCTCACTCCAGTAAGATTGGCAGCCATTAGGAAGTCAAACAACAATAAGTGCTGCCGAGGATGTGGGGAAAAGGGTACACTTGTACATTGCTTGTGGGACTGCAAATTGGTGCCGCCAATATGGAAAGCAGTATGGAGATTCCTGGGAAAGCTGGGAATGGAACCACCATTTGACGCAGCTTTTGCCCTCCTCAGACTATTCCCTGAGGAACTTAAAAGAGCATACTATAGGGATACTACCACATCAATGATCATAGAAGCACAATTCACAATAGCCAGACTGTGGAACCAACCTAGATGCCCTTCAATAGATGAATGGATAAAAAAAATGTGGCATCTATACACAGTGGAGTATTATGCAGCACTAAAAAATGAAAAAATCATGGAATTTGCAGGGAAATGGATGGCATTAGAGCAGATTATGCTAAGTGAAGCTAGCCAATCCTTAAATAACAAATGCCAAATGTCTTCTTTGATTTAAGGAGAGCAACTAAGAACTGAACAGGGGGAAAGAGCATGAGGAAAAGATTAACATCAAACTGAGATGAGTGATGGGAGGGAAAGGGAGAGAAAAGGGAAATTGCATGGAAACGAAAGGAAACCCTCATCGTTATACGAAATCACATATATGAGGTTGTGAGGGGAAAGGGGGGAGAAGGGAGAGAACTGAACAACAACAGATGAGGTGAAGAGGGAAGATGGGAGGGGAGCAGAGTGGGGATAGTAGAGGATAGGAAAGGCAGCAGAATACAACAGTCACTAATATGGCATAATGTAAATATTGTGAATGTGTAACTGATGTGATTCTGCAATTTGTATTTGGGGTAAAAATGGAAGTGCATAACTCACTTCAATCAAATGTATGAAACATGAAAAAAGAAAAAAAAAAAAATAAAAAAAAGAATCGTGATGCAATAAATAAATAAATAAATAAAAGAGCTCATGTATAATGAAAAAAATAAATAAATCCACATATATGAATATGAATGAATTTAGGGAATGTATAATAAGACACATGAATTTCATATTTTGAAAAATCTGTAGAGTTTGTGTGTGTATACATACACACACACACACACACACACACATGCACACAGACATTAAAAAGTAGCAATATATATGCCAATCGAAATTCACCATGAAATATATATCATCCACAGATCCAAAAATATTCATTTTACTGAACATGGATTTATGTATAATGTTGTTCAACTAGGAAGCTCACACAGAGGTCGAATTTTCACTTCCAACAGCGTTTAGGAGACGTGATATCTTCTCACAATTTGTATGTGCCAAGCCAGCCACCTCACAAGAATGTACGTGTTGTACCTTGTAGGATTGCATGTGTGCATATAAAAATGTATGTGCAAATAAGCTACAGAAAAAGGGAGACAGGAATTCCCATATTTGTTAACTTTAAAAACGCATGGAGAACAATTTCAACAAAAAATTGACAAGATTTATAACTCCTACACTATATAATGCAAAAGGCAAATCCAACTAAACACCATGCCTCCACTTAAATGCTTGCATTTCTATTCTGTTCGGATTATTTTTCTCCATCATATTAGGATAAGTACTCAGAGTCTAGTAGGCTATGGGTTAGTGTCAGGAATTCAGTATTTCGAATGGAAAATTGGAACAGGTATACAATGTGTATGTAAATATGGGCTACTAAAAATCTTCCCACTCTCATCCAGAACAACCTTGACATTACCTTCGCCCCAAGTAAGACACAATTAGAGGAGAAGAGTTAAAAAATCTGTGAACACATAATTGGAATGGAATATGCTCAGTTGTTCACAAACTTGGAGGTGGTGGAGGAGTTTACAAAAGTAAGGGACAGAGTAAACCCTCCACAAAAATGGAGCTTTGCTGGCCTAAAGACTTCTTGAGAAACTGCCTCTGAGGTTGGGCACTTAAAATATATGTTTTTGACAGGAGTTTTAACTTCCATAGTAGTGAGACCATTAAAGCTGGTTCTGCATCTATGTGACCTGAAGAACATTGTTTCTTATTTTCCAATGAAGATGAGGCAGCAGTGCAGACCTCTCTCTTTTTAGGTAAACTGTGGCCACTGGGGGATAAGTGTCTCCCTTTGTGGACTGTAAAACCATTTGATCATCCTCCAATTTTCGTGGTGTTTCTTGCTGCTGCACTGGCAGTTTGCTATTTGCTTCACGAAATACAAGGATTTCAACTGGGACACAGTGCTAGAGGGAGTTCTGTCACATGTGGTGGGTCAGGGTCTGCAGGATAATGCACCAACCAGGCTTCTATCCCACATAGCTTGCCCCCTTGACCATAGCATCCTGATTCTGAACATTGCCCTGAAAACTCTCCATATAACCATATGCCTTTACACAGAATATTCTGCTGGCTGCACCATGTCATTCACAAGCCATTTGGAAGCCAATGGCAGATGCACATGACCACACCACAGATGTTTTATCACACACCTGCACACCACTGTTCTAGGCCCACTACTCAGCAGGCTCCTACTTACTGGCATCTCTGTTCTACACCATTTTCATGAAACCCAGTCAATCAAGGCACTGTATGATATACTCATGATCAGCAAAAAAACATCCAGAGTTTCTCCAGTGCCACCTGGTCATTGGAAATTCAAAAATTTCACAGTATTTATCTAGCCATTTTTCAATGATGAAGTTGGAGGCACTGTGGGTTTCAATACATTCAGGAACCTTTAAATGGTGAGGAAGCTCATTTCAATGAAATCTCAGGAGAACTCTAACAGGCAAGGCTTACCAAAGAGTGACCAAAAGATCACATGAAGCCAGGCCCATTGAGGTCTACAAGGTGAGGTCCATGTGTGTTTTGACTCTCATCTATGGCTGCCAAGTTTTTCAGAATAAAATTATGTGATATCCTGGCTGAGATTCCCAGTGCTCTGGGGAAAATCAACCTGGGCCTAGATTTCAGATTCCAAGGGTGAATCTCATGCTTGGCCTCCTAAAATCCAAACACAATTTATGGCAATACTTCTGTTAGGTCAGTTCCAGAACTCAGATTATAAGGGGAATCACACAAGAGTTCAAGGCTTGGTGGACCCAGTCATCTCTTCCAACTGCCACACAAATGACCATAATTAAAACCAAAACACTCCCACATGGACCTCATTTTCTTCCATATAGACACTCATCATAACCTCTGGCTGGAGGTTTCCATGAGTGACGCAGCTCAAGACAGTGTCCAAAATAAGCTCCCTTGCCCCTCATTTGCCTAAAGTCAGGGTGGCATGGACACCCTTCCTGTGAACCAGGAGTGATTAAAAAGGCCTGCCATTAATACTGCTCTGCCTCTACTATTTGAGGCCTAATGACTCTAAGATATAGATTGTTTATGTGATTTGGAATCATTAGAAAACACTAACACATCTGCAGGGCTTTGAAGAATTCATTTGCCCCAAGTGTCCCTATTCACATTTGATGGAGGTCAGGAACCTAACAGAGGAAGTTGAGAGACTTCATCCACAATGACTGATCTTTTTGCATTTTGGTTATGGATGAACACATGGGATTTTTCTTTAGATTCATCAGGTGCTGAGAATCTGAGCCCCAGTTTCACACAGGGCCAAGAGGCTGATTCAGATACATCCCTTCTAAATCAATTAAGCAAAGAGCCACATGTGATGCCCAATCATTTGCATTTGAATACTGTTTTCTTCAGGCTTCACAAAGGGGTGGCCTGAGGCAATCACCTTCCTTACATTCAGGGCAACAGAACAATAGGAAAGCACATGGTCCAAACCAGGGTTTCTCCACTGAAACTTTCCTGGTCACAGTGATATCTGAGTTTTCTGAGATTCTCCCATTTCCTTCAGCTATCCAGTACATGGCCATGTGACAGAGCTTGTAGGTGGTACATATCTTGGACACAAAACCATGAACCTATTCTGGAGAGTGACAAGTATTAAGAAAGAAAACAGGAACTTAGGAAAACAGCAGGTGGTTCCCATTGAAAAGGTTAGCCACAGTCCATTCATAAATTGGCAGGATGAATGCTTGGAAGCTGTGTACTAGACAGGACACATCCATTGATGCATTCTCTTTTCTAATACTACAACCACGGACAGAGTGGGATACACAGTAATAGAAACACTCACATTGTCAAAGGACATACTAGAAACAGTCCACTTCAAACCAAACAAATCGCCTTTCCTACCTATTCTCAGAACATGAGAAAAAACCACGAATTCACATCCACACCCACAAAGGCACCTCCTTCCCCCAAGTAGGTCTGTGACTATCTGGAGTGTCCTCTGACTGGTGGGCCATACTATTTTTCCCTGAAATGGACTGTACTCAGTTCTGTACTCCTTGGCCAACTCTGTGAAGTTGTCAGAAGCCAGTGGTGAGCCACTACCTGCTTTCTCAGGAAAGGCCCCTCTTCTTAGCTTTCCTGGCATTTGGCCATCCTCACATAAGTAGGTACCAAGAAAGATTGACTCTGTCCTTGGTAAATCCAAAGAAGTGAGAAAACTGTTACTGGGACTGGGATTGGCTGTGGTTGCCTGGCTTCCTGAATCCCAGGTTTATAGTATTTCATCACCAAGGAATTTATGTGAGGTAACTTCCTTCAGGAACTGAATGAAGTCACTACCTTGGAAACCACTTTGTCTTAACAGTTGCTACCAAGGGTCCCATGAGATAGAGTGTGCCCCTACTTCCTGTGACATTTTCACAAGTTTGAGTGGTATATCAACCATAGGCCCCCGGGAACAGCTCTCCACACAGGCCTGGTTTGGTCCATCTTCTCTACATTAAAATGAAAGAGGCTGATTCAGACACATCCCTTCATCCTGACCAGGTTTTTTACCATGGAAGTTGACTTTTCCTCCCTCAGGTCCCTCATAGCTGCCTGCAACTTCTCCAGAGATCATTTCTGCATGGACCTTTGAGGTTCTCAGCAGGTTGAAAATCCCCTACATTCCTGTATTGTAAGACCAACTCTGTCCCTGCTTTTGTGTAAAGTTAGATTGAGGGAACAGTGTATGGTTAGGGTAATAACAGGTTCGATTTGGGTTAGGAATCATTCTGTGGGATGAATAATGGTATTGGAAACCTGTGATATTTACCAGAATATTAAGGTGAAATATAACTATGAAAACAGAAATCTAGGTAAGATTTTAAGCCCAGAAGAGCATTGGGCCAATGATTGGGATACTTAGCTTTGAAATACCTTCTGCACAGATGTCTCAGATATATCGATATACAATGGCATAGGACCTTGTAAATTGGATTATTGAATGTAAAAGAAAACATCCACTCAAAAAGGGATAGTCGGAAAGATTAGGAAGATAGTAAGTTTAGGAAGAAGAGTGAGTATAGGATTTGGACCAATGTTTTTAGCAATAGGGTTTCCGGTAGAGAGTGAATGTAAATGTCAGCATATGTGAAGAGTGAGTCACAATGATGAACTGGGGAAAATATATAGGAAAGCAGATATCAATAGAGACATTAAGAAGTCAGGAAAAGTATAAATTGAGTGATAGTATTAGAAATTTTCAACAGGGTTGAGGTTGAATATACAATCTTGGGAAGAAACAAATATTTAGTCACCAATAGGATTGACATTTGAGAACATTAGGCAATCTGGACTTGGATGTTTTTAGTAATCCATGCTCACTCTCCCTTTTAGGCTTTGGTACAATCATAAGTGTGAACTTTGCAGTTTGTGTCTAGAATATTACTGTGATAAAGTGTATATGTAGATCAGGTGACATGAGTAGTTCTTCCAACATTTCTGTGGGCAATATTTTGCAGATGTATAAATTAGTATTGAGTGTTCAAATACGTGTACCCTGTGTCTATGAATATAGATATAATGAATGAATAGACCATACTGTGAATAAATAATATAACTGGTTTCAACTTTAAATAATGGATTGAATTGATATTTGAAAATATACAGGAAATCTTATTGATATACATACATTCATTACAACAATTTATACATCTATGGTAATATTAGGGTTCTGGTTTATCATGAAGACTGTGTGAGTTTTGCTCCAAAGTGGTTATTGAAATCTAAAATAAAAAGAAGTCTCATGAAAAGACCAGTAAAGAAACATGGAGGAATACATGTGTACTGAATCAGGAAGTTATTGAAATTGAAACAAATGCCTACAAATTTGCGAACTTATGAATGAGATATATATCCAATGATGTGCATAAACTGAAGAAATAGTCAATTATTCAAACAGTGTTGAATAAAAATGAACGTCAAAATACACATCATTTCCCATAGGAATCTACTTGCATTGATGTTAAAGTGGGTCAATTACTGTATAAAAATTAGGACTTCTATGCACCATTCACTGAATTTAGATTTCAGTACAAGGAAACAATATGTATTTAAAGTGGATGAATATTTCTGAGAATAATTTTGTGAACATTTGATTATAAATCCACATACATGAATATGAATGCATTTAGTGATTGTATAATAAGACACATATATTTTATATTCTGAAAAATCTGGAGAGTGTGTGTGTATATATATATAGAGAGAGAGAGTGTGTGTGTATATATACACACACACACACACACACACACACGCACATGCACAGACATTAAAAGGTAGCAATATATATGCCAATTGAAAATTCATCATGAAATATATATCATCCACAGATCCAAAAATATACATTTTACTAAACATGGATTTTTGTATTATGTTGTTCAACTAGGAAGCTCACCCAAAATTTTAATTTTCAGTTCCAACAACGTTTAGGAGGAGTGATCTCTTTTCACAATTTGTATCTGCCAAGTTAGCCACCTCACAAATATGTACATGTGATACATGTGCTGAATAGGCTACAGATAAAGGGAGACAGAAATTCACATATTTGTTAACTTTAAAACACATGGAGAACTATTCCAATTTAAGATTGACTAGATTTATGACACTAGATTTATAACACCTACCCTTTATCATGCAAAAGGTAAATCCAACTATACACCATACCTCCTCTGAACTGCTTGTATTTCTATTCTGTTTGGGTTATTTTTCTCCATCACTTTAGGATTGCCACAGTCTGGCTGGGCACAATTCATGAGCCACTTGTCAAAAGAAACTAACTTTATTTTTAGAACCACACATGCCAAAAAATGCCTCCTCGGGAAAAACCCTCAGAGCCCAACTGCCACCACTGGCTTCCCACAAGCCTCTCAACCTCCCCACTCCTCCTGCTCTTGAGGTCCATTGGGTGGGTCGTGTGGGCAGAGCCAAAAATGTCCCCCAATGAGCAGCTCTGTAGTCTGATAGGGCGGGGAAACAGCCCAATGAGCATCACTGCAGAGGAGCCAATCAGCTAAATGTTGCTGGGGCTGCTGTGAGCCAATCATCAGCTTGCAGTCTGAAAGGGAAGGGAAACAGCTCAATGAGCATCTCCAATGAGCATCACCGCAGAGGAGCCAATCAGCTAGATGTTGCTGGGCCGCTATGAGCCAATCATCAGCTGGCAGTCTGAAAGTTTGCTTTGGCCCCTTGGGCTGCGGCTCTCAACATCTCCCATGTCTGTTTAAACAACAAGCATGTGGCTTAGGGACAGTGCCTGCCTTAGGTTGTCCAATAGTACATATGGTGCTTACCCATTATCGAATGAGCTGACCTCAAGGTGTCAGCCACCTGTCTTAGGTTGGTACCATTGCAATTGGATCTTTCCCGTCACTAACTACAGGTCCTGTATACAGCCACACCTAAGGAGTGGTCTTTGTACCAGGGGGAGGGGGAGGTTTTTTGTCTCACTTCTGTTGGCCCCCAAATTTTAGCTGAATGACCATGGCAAGCAGAAGGGAGGAAGATACACCGAGGCAATTGACAGCACCTTTTGGAAAAATTGTACCACCAATGACATCATCAGCAAAAATACCCCAACACTACCACAAGTCGCTGCACCAACAGATAGTTCACAATGCATGCAGGTGAGTTCACAAAGCATACAAGTGATACATAGTCCAGGCAAGTTCTGCAAGCAGTTCAGTGATGGCTATTGCAGAAGCTGTAGATTGGTTTTATCTTTGTCTTCACAGGCACTGGGATGAAGATAGGAATTCTGGCAATAATGGCTAAAGAAAAAATTATGTAACATTCCAGAAGGCACTAAAAAAATTTTCTTAACAATTTATATTGTCTTGAAGAGAATTATTAAATATAATGAAAAAGAAAGGTGAAAGTAAACAAACAGATCTGTTAACCTCCTTTTTTGTTCACATTTTAAAACAATCCTCAACAGGTGCTTACCCAATTTAAATTAAAACATTTACATCACGTGAATAAAAAAAAAGTATTTGGATCCATTTTTTCATGAGCGCTCATCATATATGATATATGGACATATGTACATTCAAACATATAACACAAAATACAAGTGTGCACAAATAATATAACACATACAACACATAACATAATAGTGAAGACCTTATTACTTTTTACAGGTGAAATCTCCATTGCAATGTCTAAAAACTCTATCGTCCAAAAATAGGACTGATCAGCAAAACATTAACCTAGGTCTGTATGAGCTCAAAAAACAAAATAGAACTTCATGATATGGGAAAGGGCAATAATAAAATAGATATTGAAAAAAAGCATCCAGGTTCTGTCACAGATGTAAGAATAGCCAAACTGGAGTTCTGGATATCAGCTGTTATGGATTTGACACAAATCATCTTCTTTTTGGTCTGTAGAAATCGCTTTAGTTATTTTCTCTGGAATCCAAATTGGCTGCTGTTCTCCCTGTGGAAACACATTAACAGACCCCTGACTCCAGGCAATCACTGGGTCAGGACCTTAGTTAATCTCTCTGGAATCCAAATAGGCTGCTGTTCTCCCTGTGGAAACACACAAACAGACCCCCGACTCCAGACAATTACTGGGTCAGGACCTTTCCATTGTTCTGTTAGAATATCCTTCCAAGGTACCTTGGGCTTATGTACATTTTTTAGACACATATGCCTTTCCGCAGCACTAAGCCCTGATGAATCCAAATTTTAAAAGTTTAGAGTAAAAAGGGTTACTTTAAGTTTATCTTTTGGGAATATATGCCCCTTCCCAATTCCGTCTTTTTGCTTTAATAAGTACATTTTAATTGTTTGATGTGCTCTTTCAACTATGCCTTATTCCTGTGGATTGTATGAGATTTCTGTTATATGAGTAATGCCAAATGATGATCAAAATTGTTTAAAAGAGGTAGAGGTATAACCAGGGGCATTATCTGTTTTTAACTGTTTTGGAACGTCCACAGTGGCAAAATTTTGTAAGCAATGAGCTATAACATCTTTACTTTTTTTCTCCGGCATGAAGGGAGCCCATCAAAAATCCAGAAGAAGTATCAACTGTAACATGCAAATATTTTAATTTTCCAAATTCTGGCATGTGTGTGACGTCCGTCTGCCAAATATGGTTATGTACCAATCCTCTAGGATTGACTCCAAGATTAACTTGTGGTAAAAAGGTCACACAATTTTAACATTGTTTTACTATTTGTCTAGCTTGTTCCTTAGATATTTTAAAGCGCTTTTGTAATGTATAGCATTGACATGGAACTTTTTATGAAAATTTGTAGCTTCTTCTACTGTAGAGAAAATATGTATGTCATGTGTAGTATTATCTGCTAAATCATTGCCCAAACTAAGGGCTCCAGGGAATCCTGTATGTGCCCTGATATGTCCTATAAATAAGGGATCTTTTCTGTCCCAGATTAGACATTGTATAGTGGAAAGGAAAGAGAAAACAGTAGAGGAAGGGGAAATCCTACCAGCATTTTCAAGTGATAATATAGCATTAACTATATACTAATTAACGAAAATAAATTATATACAGATACTTTAAGCATACAAAAGCTTGTAATACTGCATTAAGCTCTACCTTTTGAGCTAATTTTTTGGGTACTAAAATGTAAATGTTTGGCCAGGTGTAACTATTGCTGCTGTACCATTATTTGACCAATCAGTGAATATATTTGGAGCATTCATGATAGGTAATTTCTTGTCATTTTTGGAAAAATTACAGGATGCGATGACAAATAAGACAATAAAGGATTAGATGGTAAGTGGTTATCAAATGAAACATTAGATTTGCACATGATTATTGCCCAAGTATTTAACTCATTAGCTATCTCATCAATTTGATTCAGAGTATATGGAGTAATAATTTTATTGGGAGAAATTCCAAACACTCCCTTTGCTGCTTTTATTCCTTTGAGAATTAATTGTCCTACAGCCTCAGTATACCTAGTAAGAATAGTGTTAGGAGAATAAGATAAATGTATCCATAATAATGGACCTTCTTGCCAAAATACTCCTGTAGGAATATTTTTTGTTGGTAGTACAATAAATAATAAAGGCAAACTTATATCAATTCTATCCAAATGCATATTTTCCATATATGTTTCAATGATTTTTAATGCCTTTCTTGCTTCACGCGTTAACATTTGGGGTGAATTTGGATCTGATGGACCTTTTAGGACATCAAATAACGGTTCCAACTCTCCTGTTTGTATACCTAGATAAGGCCTTATCCAATTTATGTCTCCTAATAATTTTTGAAAGTCATTAAGTGATTTGAGTTGATTTTTTCGTATTTAAATTTTTGCTGCACGGACCATGGTTGAGGATAATAGAACTCCTAAATAATTAATTGGAAAATTTAATTGTACTTTATCTATTGCTATCTCTAGTTTATAATTTTTTAATAAGTTTGGAAGTATGGCATAACATTCTAGCAATGTGTTTTTAGCTTTCTGTGCTAATAATATATCATCCATATAGTGAAATATTTGTAGTTCAGGATTTTGATTTCTAAGTGCCTTGATTACTTTGTTAACATAAATTTGACACATAGTTGGGCTGTTAGCCATCCCTTGAAAGAGTACTTTCCATTCATATCTCTGATCAGTACTTTCATGATTCAGTGCAAGGATAGTAAATGCAAAACTTGGACTATCCTCATGATGAATTGCAATTGAAAAAAAAAAAACAACAATCTTTAATATCTATAACTAAAACATACCAGGTTTTTGGCAAAGCAGAACATTGAGGAATCCCCAATTGAGCAGGTCCCATAATAACCATCTCATTATTAATGGCTCTTAAATTTTGCAATAATCTCCATTTACCAGATTTCTTTTTGATGACAAAAATGGGAGTATTATGGGGAGATGCAGACGGTTGTATATGTCCTACTGCTAATTGTTGTTTGACCAGGTCATGGTCTGCTTGTACCTTTTCTTCAGTCAGGGGTCACTGAGGAACTCACACTGGTCTTTCTGATTTCCAAGTAATTTTTATTGTCTTAGTGGCCCTTTCTAAAATCCAACCCATGTCTGTCTGTTCCTTGATCTATTTGTATTGGTGCTGCTATAACTTGTTCTTGTTTTTCTAATCTTTTTCCTTTCCTCAACCCTTGTCTAACCATTATTGTGGGTGCATTTTGATTGATGTTATTTGTTAATGTCAAACCTAATTGAACTAGGACATCTTGTCCCCATAAATTTAGGGGAAGATGGTAAAATACATATGGCTGTATAGTTCCTTCACATCCTTCAGGATCCTTCCAATCTAATGCCATTGCTCTTCTATGGGGATTAGTCACCACTCCTAGGCCTCGAAGTGTTTGAGTGGCTTGTTGTAATGGCCAATGTTTTGGCCATTCTTGACAAGAGATGATGCTAAGTTCTGCACCTGTATCCAGTAGCCCATTAAATTCATGTCCTTGAATATTTAGTTTTAACATGGGGCGAGAATCTAAATTTAAAGAAAGCATAGCCCAGTCTACACCTATGGAGCCTAATCCCTTAGAACCTCTTTCTACAGTACAACTGCAAATTCTATCATATAGGCTTGATATTAATAGTAACTGTGCTATTCTGTCTCCTGGTGAAATTACTGATATACCCTTTGGAGAACTGGCTATAATTTTTATTTCACCTTTATAATCGGGATCAGTTACCCCAGGACTTACCATAAGTTCTTTTAGAGTAGAAGAGCTGCGTCCCAATAATAAGCCTACTGTCCCTTGGGGAAGAGGTTCTTTTACCCCTGAAGTAATGATTTGAACTCCCATCTCTGGAGTTAGTACTTCTCTGGCCTTGGTGCAGATGTCCAAACCTGCACTCCCTCTGGTTTGTCTGATGAGGGATCTGATGGACAATGTGTTCTGGGAACTACCCTGATGGCATTGTTGGGTTCCTCCAGTGCTCCATATATTTGTGGTTTTCGGCCCCAGAGCATTGGGCCTTCCTGTCCATTTTTTGGCAACGTAGCCTGATGCCTTTCTCCATGATATCGTGAATAAACACCTGGTCCTTGTTCGTGTTTTGATAATGGAGTACCCTCAATGGTGGTTTGAGTACGGCATTCATTAGCCCAATGTCTCCCTCTACAGCATCGTGGGCAAATACCCGGTATTCTACTCCTTTGATACCTAATTTTGTTAAACCCTCCTCCTATGGGGCAATTCCTTTTAAAAAGTCCTGTTTGTTCACAACTGTAGCATGTTCTTGGCCTGGCATCTAAAGCCTGTTTTCCTGCAGCTGCCACGACTTGCCCTTGTTCTAAAGCCTATTTTACTCCAGCTGTGATGACTTGCTCCTGTTCATTAATGTCTCTACATAATTTAATATATGTGTTTAAACCTTCATGTTTCTATCATCTAATGACTTCTCTACACCAACGATTTCCTTGCTCATAAGCCAGTTGTTTTAGTAGTGGCATTGATTGTTCTGTATTCCCCAAAACTCTGGTAGCTGTTTGAATAAGCCTATCTACAAATTCAGCATAAGGTTCATTAACTCCTTGTATTACCTTTGATAATTGACCTTGTAAACCTCCATGTCCTTGTAAAGTCTTCCATGCCTTAACTGCATCTACAGCTATTTGTGCGTATACACCAGGATCATATGCAATTTGTTGCTGCTGATCCTCATAAGGTCCCTTTACTAACAACATATCTAGATTTCTCTGAGGATAACCAGCTGCTGCATTTCGCCTTGCCATCTCTTTGCAAAATTCCTCATTGGCAACCTTACATAACAGGTATTGTCCTCCATTTAGCACAGCTTTACACATATTAGCCCAATCTGCTGGCGTCATGTTCAAGTTGTTAATGGATTCGACCATGCATACATTGAAGGGTGCTTGAGGACCATAGGTTGTTACGGCCTCTTTTAGCTGCTTCATTGCTTTGAAATTTAAAGCATGGTGAACTCGCTGCCCTCCTGCATCAAATACAGGGTATGTTAATATTTGAGATCTTGTCTCAGAATCCCAAATATCAACTGCCGGGGTTTGAGGCCTCGCAGCATATGCAGGTGGCCTTGTTAGTTGGACACTTACATCCTTTGGAGATAGAAAGGTGTTAGTAGCAGTCTCCTTAGAGATGGTGCTGTTGGCTGGACACTTACACCCTCTGGTGATAGAAAGGTTTTAGTAGCAGTCTCCTGTTGTAACTTTACTCCTGATGGCTTTTTCTGCTTTACACTTTCTTTCTCTGTCTGTCTAGCTTGAGAGGCCTTCTTTTTTACTTGAATTTTTCCTCTGTCTGACTAGTTCGAGAGACTTTTCTTTAAATTGAATTTTTTCCTCTGTCTGACTATTTCGAGAGACCTTCTCTTTTAATTTAATTTTTTCTTCTGTCTGACGTATTCGAGAGATTTCTCTTTTACTTGATTTTTTCCTCTGTCTGACTAGCTCGAGAGACCTTCTTTTTTACTTGAATTTTTATCTCTCTCTGACTAGCTCGAGAGACGTTCTCTATTACTTGAATATTTCTACTATAACTATAATACAACTCAAGAAGATAATGCCAAACAAAACTGAAACAGAATGAAACAAAAGGGGAACAACAGAAAATTATTATAATAGCTTTTCTATCCTCCTGAAATGTCCATCCGTCTTTCTCCCTATCTGTTCCTCAGATGTGAGCGGTTTTTCCTCCATCTTACCCATCTCCAGGGACAGGCAACTTTTGTCTCATGTTCTGACAATAGGTAGAAAAGGCAGAATGTTTGGTTTGGTGTGGACAGTGTCTACTAAGTCTTTTGACAAGGCCAGTGTTTCTATGTCTGTGTATCTCTCTGTGTCCGTGGTTGTAGAACATAGAAAAGAGAATGCATCAATCGATGTGTCCTGTCTAATACAAAGCTTCTCAGCATTCATCCTCCCCAATGTAAGAATGAAGTGTGGCTTGCCTTATGGATGGGAAACACCTACTATCTTCCTAAGTTTCTGTTTTCTTCCTGAATTATGGCCACTCTCCAGGATAGTGTCATGATTTTGTGTCCAAGATATGTACCATGTCCAAACTCCGTGATATGGCCATGTACTGGATAGCTGAAGGGAATGGGAGCATCTCAGAAAACTCAGACATCAGTGTGACTTGTAAAGACTCAGTGGAGAAGCCCTGCTTTGGCCCATTTGCTAATCTATTGTTCATTTGCCCTGCATGTCAGGAAGGTCTCTGCCTCAGGCCAAAACTTTGTGAAGCCTGAAGAAAACGGTTTTCAAATGGAAATGAATTTGTATCACCTGTGGCTCTTTGCTTACTTGCTTTGGAAAGGGATGTGTCTGAATCAGCCTCTTGGCCCTGTGTGAGGCTGTGGCTTAGATCTCAGCACGTGATGGATCTAAAGAATGATCCCATGTGTGCATCCAAAAGCGAATTGCCAAAAGAGCAGTCATTGTGGATGAAGTCTCTCGCCTTCTGCTGTAAGTTTCCTGACCTCCATCAAGTGAGAACAGGGATCCTTTGGGTAAAATGAGTTCTTCAAATCCCTACAGAGTCTAGTCCATAGGTGTTTGGGTTTTCTCATGACTCCAATTCACATAAAGAATCTAAATTCCACAGACAGAAGCCCTAAAATTGGAGAAGCAGAGCATAATTAACGGCAGGCCTATTTGATCACTCCTGTTTCACAGGAAGGGTGTCCAGGCCACCCTGACTTCATGCAAATGAGGGGCAAGGAAGCTTATTTTGAACACTCTCTTTGGCTGCAACCCTCATGGAAACCTCCAGCCAGAGGTTATGATGAGTGTTTATATGGAAGAAGATGAGGGCCATGTGGGAGTGTTTTGGTATTAATTGTGGTCATTTTTGTAGCGATTGGAAGAGATGCCTGGGTCCAACTGGGCTTTAACCCTTGTGTGATTCCTTTAGAGACTGAGTTCTGGAACTGACTTCAGAGATGTATTGCCATGAATTGTCTTGGAATTTTAATAGCCCATGCATGAGAGTCGCCCATGGAAACTGAGATCTACATCCAGTGTTGCTTTCCACACAGCACTGCGAATCTCAGACTGGATATCACATGATTTTATTCTGAAAGACATGGCAGCCATTGTTGAGAGTCAAAACACACATGGTCCTCACATTGTAGACCTCAATGGGCCTGGCTTCATGTGACCTTTTGGCCACTCTTTGGAAAGGCTTGCCTGTGAGAGTTCTCCAGAAGTTTCATTGAAATGGGCTTCCTCAACATTTAATAATTAATAATTGAATTGAAACCCCCAGTGCCTCCAACTTCATCCTTGAGAAGTGGCTAGATAAATGCCATGAAATTTCTGAAATTCCCATGACAAAGTGGCACTGGAGAACCTTTGGATGTCCTGTTGCTGATCATGAGTATACCAGACAGTGCCTTGATTGACTGGGTTTCATGAAAATGTTGTAGAACAGAGATGCCAGTAATTTGGAGCCTGCAGATTAGTGGGCCTAGAGCAGTGGTCTTCAGGTGTGTGATAAAACATGTCTTTTGGGGCCATGTGGATCTTTCATTTGCTTCCAAATGGCTTGTGACTGACATGGAGCAGACAGCAGACTCTTCTATGTAAAGGCATCTTGATATATGGATAGGTTTCAGGGCAATGTTCAGAATCAGGTTGGTACGGTTAAGGGGGCAAGCTATGTGGGATAGAAGCCAGATTGGTGCATTCTTCTGTGGATCCTGACCAACCACACGTGACAGAACTCTTTCAAGGACTGTGTTCCAGTTGAACTCCTTTTATTTCATGAAGCATATACCAAACTTCCTGTGCACTAGCAAGAAACACCATGGAAAGTGGAGCTTGACCAAATGGCTTCACAGTCCACACGGGGAGACAATTAGCCCCCAGTGGCCACAGTTTACCTACAAAGAGAGAATTCAGCACTGGTGCCTCATGTTCATTGGAAAATAAGAAACGATGTCCTCCAGGTCACACAGATGCATACCCAGCTTTGATGGTCTCACTACAAAGGTAGGTAAAGCTCCTGACCAAAACATATATTTCAAGTGCCCAACCTTAGAGGCAGTTTCTCAAGAAGTCTTTAGTCCAGCAGAGCTCCATGTTTGTGAAGTGTTTATCCTGTCCCTTACTTTTGGAAACTCATCAACCACTTCCAAAGTTGTGAAATCATGAGCATATTCAATTCCAGATATGTATTCACAGATTTTTTAACTCTTCTCATATAATTGTGTATTACTTAAGGTGAGGGTAATGTCAATGCATTGTTCAGGATGAGAGTGGGAAGATTTTTTTGTATCACAATTTTGCATACACTTTGGATTAATTTTCCTAGTTGAACAACATTATACATAAATCCATGTTCAGTAAAATAAATATTTTTGCATCCATGGATGATATATATTTCACTATGAATTTCAATTTGCATACATATTGCTACTTTTTATGTCTTTGTTTTGTGTATATATGTGTGTATATATATATATATATATATATATATATATATATATATATATATATATATATCCTGGGCAGATTTTTCAAAATATGAAATATATGTGTTTTATTATACACTCTCTAAATTCTATAATGTTCATATATGTGGATTTATAATCAACTTTTTACAAGATTATACTCAGAAATTTTCATTACCTGAAATACATATTTGTTTCCTAATACCAATAACTAACTTCAGTGAATGATGAATACAAATCCTAATATTTCTACAGTAACTGACGCAGTTTTACATCAATACAAGTAGATTCCTATGGGACATGACATGTATTTTGATGTTCATTTTTATTCAACACTGGTACGATGCTATTTCTTCAGTTTATGCACATCATACGATATATATTTCATCCACAAGTTAGCATATTTATAGGCATTTGTTTCACTTTCAATTACTTCCTGCTTCATAAAACATGTATTCCTCCATGCTTTTTGACTGGTCGTTTCATGAGACCACTATCAAAACACATGATTTTTGAATTACATAATCACTTTTGAAGCAAAACTAACATCCTTCATCATAAAACATAACCTTAATATTACCATTGGATGTATTACTGGTTGGAATGAAAGATAGTATATCAATATAAGATTTCTTATATATTTTAAGATATCAATTCAATCCATTATTTAAAGTAGAACTAGTTATATTATTTATTCACAGTGTGGTCTACTCATGCATTATCTCTATATTCATATATGCAGGGTACATCTCTTTGTACCCCCAATACTAATTTATACGTCTTCAAATATTGCTCCAAGAAATGGTGGAAGAAATACTCATGACACCTGATCTACATATGCATTTTATCACAGTAATATTCTGGACACAAAACGCAAGGGTCACACTTATGATTGCACTATAGCCTAAATGGAAAGTGAACATGGATTACTAAAAACATCCATGTCCAGGTTGTCTAATGCTCACAAATATCAATCTTATTGGTGACTACATATTTGTTTCTTCCTAAGATTATATATTCAAACTCAACCCTGTTAGAAATGTTTAATCCTATCACTCACATTATACTTTGCTTGATTTTCTAATGTCTCTATTGATATCTGCTTTCCTACATATTTTCCTCAGTTCATCATGTGACTGACTCTTCTCATGTGCTGACAATTACATTCACTCTCTAACCGAAACCCTATTACTAAAGACATTTTTTCCAAAACCTATATTCACTCTTCTTCCTAAACCTACCGGCTATTCCAGTTTGAGTGGATGTTCTCTTCTACATTCAATCATCCAAGGTACAAAGTCTTTTGCCATTCGATATCGAATTATCTGAGACAACTGTGCAGAATATAATTCAAAGATAAGTATCCCAATCAAGGGCAAAATGCCCTTCTGGGCTTCAAATCTTACTTTAATTTCTGTTTTCATACTTATATTTCACCAATATATTCTTATAAATATTGCATTGTCCAATACCATTATTCATCCCACAGAATTATTCCTAACCCAAATGGAACATGTTATTAACCCTAACTATGCACTTTTCCCTCAATCTAATTTTACAGAAGAACAGGGACAGAGTTTGTCTTACAATACAGGAATGTAGGTGATCTTCCACGTGCTGAGAACCTCAAAGGTCCATGCAGAAATGATCCCTGGAGAAGATGTAGGCAGCTATGAAAGACCTGAGAGAGCAAAAGTCATCTTGCATGGCAGTCATCCTGGTCAGGATGAAAAAATGTGTCGGAATCAGCCTCTCTCTTCTTAATGTAGAGAAGATGGACCAAACCAGGACTGTGTGGAGAGCTGTTTCCAGGAGCCAATGGTTGATATACCATTCTAACTTGTGAAAATTTCAAAGGAAGTAGGGGCAGCCTCCATTCCATTGGTCAATTGAAAGCAATTGTGAGGACAAAGTGTTTGCCAAGGCAGTGACCCCATTCAGTTCCTTAAGGAAATGACCACACCTCACATTTTTGGTGATGGAACACTGTGAACTTTTGATCCAGGAAGCCAGGAACCCAGAGTGAGTCCCAATCCCAGTCCCAGTAAGCTCCCTTGTTTTGATTGAACAAGGACAGAGTTATTATTTTTGGTCCTACTGTTGTGAGGATGACCAAATGCCAGGAAAGCTCTGAAAATTGGCCTTTCCAGAGAAAGCAGGTAGTGGCTCACCGCGGACGCCTGACAACTTCACAGAGTTTGCTAAGGAGACCAGATCTGAGACAGGACAGGCCATTTTGGGGGAATATATAATGGCCCACCAGTCAGACCACCGTCTGGATAGTCACAGAACTACTTGGGGGAAGAAGGTGCCTTATTGGTTGTGGGTGTGAGTTTGTTGTTTTGTCTCATGTTCTGAGAATAGGTAGAAAAGGCGGTTTGTTTGGTTTGGTATGGACTGTTCCTAGAAAGTCATGTGACAAGGCGAGTGTTTCTATGTCTGTGTATCCCAATGTGTCCGTGGTTGTAGACATTAGAAAATAGAATGCACCAATGGATGTGTCCTGTCTAGTAGAAAGCTTCCCTGTATTCATCCTGCCCAATTTATGATTAGGCAGAAGATTGCCTTATGGATGGGCAACACCTGCTATCTTCCTAAGTTCCTATTTTCTTCCTGAATTCTGGCCACACTCCAGAATTGGCTCATGGTTTTTGAGTCCAAGATATGTACCACCTCCAAGCTCTGTGATATGGCCATGTACTGGATAGCTGAAGGGACTGGCGAGCATCTCAGACAACTCAGATATCAGTGTGACCAGAAAAGTAACAGTGGAGAAACCCTGCTTTGGGCCATTTGCTTACCTATTTTTCTTTTGCCCTGAATGTCAGGAAGGTCTTTGCCTCAGGCCACCCCTTTGTGAAGCCTGAAGAAAAGTTTTCAAATGGAAATGAATGGGCATCACTTGTGGCTCTTTTCTTAATTGCTTTGGAAAGGGATGTGTCTGAATCAGCCTCTTGGCCCTGTGTGGGGCTGTGGCTTAGATTCTCAGCACCTGATGGATCTAAAGAAAGATCCCATGTGTGCATCCAAAATAAAGGGCAAAAATTGCAGTCCTTGTGGATGGAGTCTCTAGCATTTCTCTGTAAGGTTCCTGACCTACATCAAGTGAGAATAGGGGTCTTTTGGGTCAAATGAATTCTTCAAATCCCTGCAGAGGCTTGCTCATATGTGCTTGGGTTTTCTCATGACTCCAAATCACATAAAGAATCTAAACCCCACAGTCAGAAAGCCTCAAATTGTAGAAGTGGATAAGTATTAATGGCAGACCTATTTGATCACTCCTGGTTCACAGGAAGAGTGTCCAGGCCCCCGAGATTTTAGGCAAATGAGGGGCAAGGGAGCTTATTTTGGACAATGTCTTCGGCTGCGCCCCTAATGGAAAACTCCAGCCAAAGGTTATGATGAGTGTCTATATGGAAGAAAATGAGGGCCGTGTGAGAGTGTTTTGGTATTAATTGTGGTCATTTGTGTGGCGGTTGGAAGAAATGACTGGGTCCACCTGGGCTTGAACTCTGGTGTGATTCCCCTTATAGACTGAGTTGTGGAACTGACCTCAGAGAAGTATTGCCATCAATTGTTTTGGAATTTTAGGAGACCACGCATGAGAGTCACCCTTGGAAACTGAGATCTAGGCCCAGATTGACCTTCCACAGATCACTGGAATCTCAGCGAGCATATCACATGATTCTATTCTGAAAGACTTGGCAGCCATAGTTGAGAGTCACAAAACACATGGAACTCACATTGTTGAACTCAATAGGCCTGGCTTCATGTGACCTTTTGGCCACTCTTCGGGAAGCCTTGCCTGTGACAGTTCTTTAGAGCTTTCATTGAATTGAGCTTCCTCACCATTTAATGGGTCCTGAATATATTGAAACCCACAGTGCCTCCAACATCATCCTTGAATAATGGCTAAATAGATACCATAAAATTTTTGAAATTCCCATGACCAGGTGGCACTGGAGAACCTTTGGATCTCCTGATGCTGATCTTGAGTATGCCAGACAGTGCCTTGATTCACTGGGTTTCATGAAAATTGTGTAGAACAGAGATGCCAGTATTTTGGAGCCTGCTGAATAGTGGACCTAGAACAGTGTTGGGCAGGTGTGTGATATAACATGCGGTGGGGCAATGTGGATCTGCATTTGGCTTCCAAACGGCTTGTTACTGACATGGTGCAGCCAGCAGAGACTTCTGTATGAAGGTATCTTGTTATATGGAGAGGTTTCAGGGCAATGTTCAGAATCAGGTTGCTATGGTCAAGGGGGCAAGCTATGTGGGATAGAAGCCTGGTTGGTGCATTTTCCTGCAGACCCTGACCCACCACTTATCACAGAACTTTCTCCAGCACTCTGACCCAGTTGAACTCTTTGTATTTCATGAAGCAAATACCAAACTCCCAATGCAGCAGCAACAAACACCACGAAAATTGGAGGATGACCAAATGGCTTCACAGCCCACACTGGGAGACACTTAGCCCCCAGTGTCCACAGGTTACCTACAAAATGAGAATTCAGCAATGCTGCCTCATTTTTATTAGAAAATAAGAAACCATGTCCTCCAGGTCCCATAGATGCAGACCCAGCTTTGATGGTCTCACTACAAAGGAAGCTAAAGCTCCTGACAACAACATATATTTCAAGTGCCCAACCTCAGAGTCAGTTTCTCAAGAAGTCTTTAGTCCAGCAGAGCTCCATGTTTGTGGAGTGTTCACCTTGTCCCTTAATTTTGGAAACTCCTCTACCACCCCCAAGGTTTCAAAATCCCGAGCATGTTCCATTCCAGATATGTTTTCACCGATTTTCTAACTCTGCTCCTCTAATGATGTTGTAGTTGGGGAGAAGGTACTGTCAAGGCATTGTTCTGGAAAAGAGTGAGAACATTTTTGTGTAGCACATTTTTACATACACATTGTATTCATTATCCAATTTTCCATTCGAAATACTGAATCCCTGTCACTAACCCCTACCCTACTACACTCTGACTACTAATACTAATAAGATGAAGAAAAATAACCCAAACAGAATATAAATACAACCATTTCAGAGGAGGCATGGTGTATAGTTGGACTTACCTTTTGCATTATATAGGGTAGGAGTTATAAATGTAGTCAATTTTTTGTTGAAATAGTTCTCCATGTTTTTTTTTAAAGTTAACCAATATGTGAATTCCTGTCTCCCTTTCTCTGTAGCCTATTCACCACCTGTATTTTTATATGCACAGATAGAATCCTGCCTGGTACCACAGTACATTCTTGTGAGGTGGCTGACTTGGCAGATACACATTGTAAGGGATCACTCCTCCTAAACGATATTGGAACTGAAAATTCAAATTATGGTTGAGCTTCCTACTTGAACAATATTATTCATGAATTCATGTTCAGCAAAATAAATATTTTTCTATTTGTTGATGATATATATTTCATTATGAATTACAAAAAAAGAAATATGTGTCTTATTTTACACTCATCAAATTCATTGATATTCATGTATGTGGATTTATTCTCAACTTTTCACAAGATTATTCTTAGAAATATTCATTCACCTGAAATACATATTTGTTTCCTAGTACTGAAAAGTAACTTCAGTGAATGGTGCATACAAATCCTAATATTTCTACAGTAACTGACCCAGTTTAACATCAATGCAGGTAGATTCCAATCGGACATGATGTGTATTTTGATGCTCATTTTTATTCAACACTGGTAGACTACTATTTCTTCAATTAATGTACACCATAGGATATATATTTCATCCACAAGTTAGAAAATTTATAGGCATTTGTTTCACTATCAATCACTTTCTGCTGCAGAACACATGTATTCCTCCATGTTTCTTGACTCGTCTTTTCATGAGAAAAGGGATGGACAAGGCAAGGCAAGGCACCTAAGATAGCACTGAATACAGGGAAACAGTACTATTTGGTTGCAACAGGATTTAAAGGGCATTTGTTCTGTTGTAATCAATTAGTTCCCTGAACCCCAACTTTACGTTGTTTCAGAATTTTGTACCCAACATGTAAGGGAGGGGCTCAGAAGTTCACAGTCTGCAGAAGTTCACAAAAAGCAGTTTTTGTTTCTGTTTTTTTTTTCTCTGTTCGGGCAAGTTAACATTTTAAGGACACTTGTGAGGGGGAGAGCTTTTTCTTCTCTTTCGTTTTTGTCCCTGCCAGCTGTTACCATGGAGTCCAGTTGGTAACTTCTTTATCTTGGAAATGTAGCCATCTCTGTGAAGCCCCAATTCAAGGCCAGAGGCCTTGTTCACATATTGCCAGCATTGTGACTGACTCTTTCCAAACAAATTATTTCGGATTTCCATTATCGCTTTTGAAGCTAAACTAACATATCTTCATGATAAACCATAACCATAATATTAATAGTAGATGTATAACTGGTTGGAATGAATGATTGTATATCAATATAAGAATTCTTATATATTTTCAGATATTAATTCAATCCATTATTTAATGTGGAAACAGTTATATTATTTATTCACTGTATGGTCTATTCATGCATTATCTCTATATTCATGGACACAGTGTACACCTCTTTGTACACCCAATGCCCATTTATATGTCTTCAAAATATTGCTACCAGAAATGGTAGAAAAAATACTCATGTAACCCGATCTACATATGTATTTTATCACAGTAAAATTCTGGACACAAATGCAAAGGTCACACTTATGATTGTACCAAAGCCTAAATAGAAAGTGAGCATGGATTACAAAAAACATCTATGTCAGGGTTGCCTAATGCTTTCAAATGTCAATCCTATTGGTGACTACATATTTGTTTCTTCCTAAGGTTATATATTCTAACTCAACCCTGTTGAAAATGTCTAATTGTATCACTCACTTTATACTTTGCCTGATTTAGTAATGTCTTTATTGATATCTGCTTTCCTACATATTTTCCCCAGTTCATTATTGTGACTGTTCACATGTGCTGACATTTACATTCACTCTCTAACAGAACCCCTATTGCTAAAGAACTTTTGTTCCAAATCCTATACACAGTCTTCTTCTCAATCCTACCGACTATCCCTTTTTGACTGGATTTTCTCTTCTACATTCAATCATCCAAGTAATGTTCGTGTGAGCGTCAGAGGAAGAGACCACCAAGAGACTGTCTCATGCAACAGCAAAGGGTTTATTGGGGGTCCAGCATGCTGGGGTTCAGAGCTCACAGGAATAGAGCAGAGTACTCTGAGAACAGCTTAAGCAGAGCTTATATTCTTTCCGTAGAAAGGGCAGGGACGGAAGTTTATTGATGGGTCAGGGCCAGAGGGCGGTTTGCGTGTAAACGGGTGAGAGAATACAATCTGTAATTTGGCAGTTGGGGACAGCACATTCTGAGAACAAGATTAGCAAACAGTTCTCAATATTTCAACAGTGTTTTGTTAGGCATACAGAAAAATAGAAAGTTACAAGTACCTTTTTGTTAACCTTTCATTCCCCACTTCTTCTTCTGGTTACTTTTAATTATAAAAGTGATCATTGGCTGGTGTCACATTCTATGTCTTCAAGTGGGTTATTACCATAAGTTTAACATTTCCAATTTGAGCTTGGAGAAAAGAAATTACACGTTTGAGCAAACAGGGTTTTATAGTTTGCAATAATATGAGGATTATTATTGGACCGGCCAGGGTTGATAAAAAAGTAGTTAACCAGGGGGAATGTATGGATCAGAATCAAACCAACATTTTTGGACCTCTCTCAGTCACGCTTTTCAAGGTGTCTTTTTAATTTACTCATAGATTTTTTTTTTTACAACTCCAGTATGGTCAGCATAAAAACAACATTCTTCCCTCAATGCAGCACAAAGGCCCCCTTCTCTCATGAAGGGGCGGTCCAACCCTCGACTGTTTTGTAAAACAACTTCAGACAGAGCCGATAAATATTCCTACAAAGCTGTGATGGAGGTTTCTAATATTAAGTTTTGTTCTATTGCTGCTTCTAATTGGGTCATTTGTTGTGTCCCATGGACTAGAGCAAAGGTTTCTGTGCCGACCCCTGGAGCAACTCCTATTCTTAATCGGATGGTTAAAGTTAGGGATATATGCTCCCAGCGGATCCGTGTTGTATGCCCCCCTGTTTGAACTTCAAATGAACCTGTGTCATTATAGAGCACTCTGGGAAACATCTGCACCATTACACAATTAATCACATCTGTTGACCATTTAATAAAAACATAAACAATTTTTAAGTATATAAAATTATACTGTTGTAGGGACGGACAAGGCAAGGCACCTAAGATAGCACCGAAAACAGGGAAACAGTGCTATTTGGTTGCAACCGGATTCAGAGTGCATTGCTTCTTTTGTAATCAATTAACTCCCTGAACTCCAAGTTCAGGTAATTTCAGAATTTTGTACCTAATATGAAAGGGAAGGGACTCATAAGTTCACAGTCTGCAGAACTTCACAAAAAGATTTTTTTTTCTGTTTTTTCCTCTGTTCTGGGCAAGTTAACTTTTCAAGGACACCTGGGAGGAAGAAAGCTTTTTCTTCCTTTTCTTTTATCCCCATTCAGCTGTTACCAAGAAGCCCAGTTGGTAATTTTTTTTATTTTAGAAATGTAGCCATCTCTGTGAAGCCCCAGCTCAAGGTCAGAGGCCTTGTTCACATATTGTGTGAAAAACTATTAAGGGGTTGTCTAGCTTAGGAGTGCTGATTTTTCCAAGTAGTGGCCAAGTATAACAGGGAAACAGAAATAGTGGAAGTTTATCTACACTTAACCCTTTTATAGGGACTCTTTTGCTGAAAGTCCTAAAGTCATCCGTGGTGAAGACTTCTGGAGAAGTTCAGTTAAGATTTTTCTGTGGGCCTGGTATAGAGGGGAAAGACGGGGAAGGTGAGGAGTGAGAGCAGCTCCATGGATCTGAGAATGAAGAAGGAGAGATGTAAAAGCATAATGGAAAAGGGGTTTGGGATTTTCCTAGCAACAAAAACTTTAGCAGTAGAACAGGTAGAGCAGAGGGGAAGACGGGAGTGAGTATCCCAGAAAGCCTGTGAGGGACTTTAAATTCTTAGTAACCTGTTTTCAGTGATGACAAAGCAACTTTAAAGGCCATTTTCATTACATCTTGCATAGGGGTCTGAGGGCTCTCCTCAGCTGGTTTGAGCTTTGGGTTATCTGGTAAGAGGACCTGGTGGTACCTGGTGCGGGCACTGACAGGAGAAGAGACGAGTGAGTGGGTGGAGGGGTACCTCAGTACCTGCTACCTCAGCAAGGGGTCAATGGTCTGAGAACTGGCGGAGGTTTGGGTTTTTGATCTAGTAATTGGAGGAGAGAAATCAGGTTGCTGAGGTGGGACTGACAGCAGAGAGTATGGAGCAGAAGGCTGAGGGTGAGGATCTATTGGAGATGCATAGTTCAGGAAGTGTCCGAAGGTGGTAAAAGGCCTCCACATAGGGGAATTTCCTTTCACCCTTTTGAGTACTTGTAGATGTTATAAAGGTCACACAGAATTTGAGGATCTAGAGACTCCTCTGTGGGCCATCGGTTTTGGTTGTCTAATTGGTAATATGGCCAATGCTGTGTACTGAATTTGAAGAGGATTTTGGGTTCCACCAGGCAGCCCTGTATACTCAAATCCCCATGACTTACAGAAGAAGTTGGCTTTTCCCCCACACATCCATGCCTGTTTGTGGCTTTGATAGTCTGCTGGGCAAGCATACTAATCTAGTCTAGCCAACCTGCATCTGGCTTGCATGTCCCTACATCCATAATGTTGTTTCCATTATCTATGGTATGGAAGGGATTTAATGGAATTTTAGTGGGATCTCTTCATCAGGGATATCCTAATAGGAAAGACGTATAGCCAGCTGACAAATATCTGGGTGGAGAGATGGCCACAAGTTCCCTAAGGGAGCTGTATGCGAGATAGAGCATACTTCTTGTCTAGTAGGATATATGATAAGCCATCGCTGCTGAACGGGCTGATGAGCTTTAGGTCTACTGGTGGCCAAGGGGAGAGTCTATAGCCTTATCCACATGGCGAATATGCAATTTGAAAGGGTTACCAGTCTTTCCCAGTTTCCAGCCAGAGTCTGGACAGGGTGCAGGCTAGAGATGAGAGGCATGAATCCAGGAAGTGTTTCCGTCTACTTTTACCACTGTAGGTGTTATAAGTAGCATCTGGTATGGTCCTTTCCAGCGGGGTTCCAGGGATGACACCTGATGTTGTCTTATGTAGATGAAGTCCCTTACTTGATATCGATGTGGAGTCCCCTTGTCCCCAGGTTGGAAGGCAGTTGTCAGCTGTTTCCACAGGTATCATTGAGTTCTTTCAAGAGATTTAAGTCTGTCAAGCAAGGGGGTGTGGAAGGGATCGTTAGGTCTTAGAGTTGGGGTTAGATCCCTTACTGGAGGAGGGGCACCACAGAGAATTTCACAGGGGGAGTGGTTACACAAAGAAACAGAGGGAGTATTTCTTGCATAAAACAGTGCATAAGGCAGGAGCATAGTCTAATCTTTTATGCCGGTCTGTAAGCTTAATTTCCTTAATGTCTCTTAATGGTTCTATTTATTTTTTTCCTTGTCCTGTGCTCTGAGCTCTATATGCACAATGTAACTTCAAATTAATTCCCAGGGTCCTGGCTAAGCTCTGACTCACCTGGGCCATGAACACCGTTCAATTAACAGACCCTATTACCTTAGGCAGGCCGTGTGTTGGAAAAATATCTTTCAGGATCTACTTGACCACCGTTTGAGCCGTTGTTTTTTTTTTTTTTTCTTTTTTTTTTTGTGAGAAAGGATTCAATCCATCCTGAAAATGTATCTACAAAGACTAAGAGAAATTTAAGTCCATACCTTGCTGGCTTCATTTCAGTGAAGTCCACTTTCCAGAATTGTCCTGGTCTGGTTCCTCGTAGGTGCTTTTATGTAGGAAGCTTGGAAGTGTAAGCATTAACCAATTGACAGAACCGACAGGCTTTTGTTACCCGTTCAGTTATTTCCTTTCACTGTGAGTGAGTTAGTCGAAATCTCTGTTCCTGATCCTTCAGGAATGCCTGCAGTTTCTTTGAACCAAGGTGAGTAAGTTGATGTACATTTTTAACGTAGTGTAGGGCTTTCTGAAATTGCAGGCTGGGCTCAGTGAAGTTGAGGAGTTCAGTGTCAGTGTTCTTAAATGTTATAAAAAGCTTGCTGGTGCTCAAGGGTCCATTGGAATTGGGCATCCTCATTTAACAACGGGTATAACGGAGCAGCTAAGAACACAAACACAGGTATCCAAAACCTGAAAAGCCAGCAGTCCCAAGAAACTCTCTGTGTTGTCTCCTGTTAGATGGGGATGGTATCTGCACAACTGTTTGTTTTCTGGACTCAGTGAGCCATTATTTACCGCCCCTAAGGAAATACTCTAGGAAGATTTCTTCTTGCTGGCAAATTTGGGCCTTTTTGATAGAAGCTCTATACCCGACTTGAGCAAGCTCCGATAATAGTGCTTGGTTCCCAGACTCACAGTTTTTCTTGATGTTGGCTGCCAGTAGCAGGACATCCACATTTTGAAGCAGGGTGACTTCAGGGTGCGTAATTCTGAAGTTGTTGAGATCTCTGTGGAGGGCTTCATCAAAGAGATTGGGGGAGTTTTTGAACACCTGTGGGAGTCTAGTCCAAGTTAGTTGACCAGATGTTCTCGTATCTGGATCTACCCACTCAAAAGCAAACAGCAACTGACTATCTTTATGCAGAGGCAAGCAAAAGAAAGAATCTTTTAAGTACAGAACAGTATACCATTTTCACTCAGCAACAGCAAAGTGTTTATTGGGGTTCCAGCATGCTGGGGCTCAGAGCTCACTTGAATAGAGCAGAGAGCCCTGAGAACAACTTAAACAGAGCTTATATATTTTCCTTGGAGAGGGCAGGCAGGGAAATTTATTGATGGGTCAGGGCGAGTGGGCAGTTTGTTTGCAACCGGGTGAGGGAGTACATTCTGCAGTTTGGCAGCTGGGAACAGCACATTCTGGGAACAAAATTAGCAAACAGTTCTCAAGATTTCAACAGTGTTTTTTTAAGCATAAAAAAAACCCAGGAAGTGACAAATACCTATTTTGTTAACCTCTCACCAAAGCAAAATGGAAAGTTAGCATGGATTACTAAAAACAACCATGCCCAGGTTGCCTAATGCTCTCAAATGTCAATCCTATCGGTGACTACATATTTCTTTCTTCCTAAGATTATATATTCAACCTCAACCATGTTGAAAATGTCTAATCCTATCACTCACATTATACTTTGCCTGATTTCCTAATGTCTCTACTGATATCTGCTTTCCTACATATTTTTCCCCAGTTCATCATTGTGACTGACTCTTCATATGTGCTCATATTTAGTTTCACTCTCTACTTGAAACCCTATTGCTAATGAACCTCTTGTCCAATTCCTATACTCACTCTTTTTTTCTAAACCTACTTACTATTTCCTAATCCTACCGACTATTCGTTTTTGACTGGATGTTCTCTTGGACATTCAATCATCCAAGATATAAGGTCCTATGCCATTGCATATTGATTTATCTGAGACATCTGTGCAGAACATAATTCAAAGCTAAGTATCCCACTAAAGGGCAAAATGCCCTTCTGGCTTCATATCGTACCTAGATTTCTGGTTTCATACTTATATTTCACCTATATATTCTTGTGAAAATCGCAGGTACCCAATACCATTATTTGTCCCACAGAATGATTCCTAACCCAAATAGAATATGTTATTAACCCTAACCATACACTCTTCCCTCAATCTAACTTTATAGAAGATCAGGAACAGAGTTGGTCGTACAATACAGGAATGTCCAGTGTCTTTCACCTGCTGAGAACCTCAAAGGTTGATGCAGAAATGATCCCTGGAGAAGATGTAGGCCACTATGAAGGACCTGAGAGAGCAAAAGTCATCTTCCATGGCAAACAACCTGGTCAGGATGAAGGGATGTATCTGAATCAGTCTCTCTCCTCTTGATATAAAGAAGATAGACCAAACCAACCCTGTGTGGAGAGCTTCTCCTGGGTGCCTATGGTTGATATACCATTCTAACTTCTGAAAGTGTCACAGGAAGTAGGGGCAGCCTCCATCTCAAGGGACCCTTGGAAGCAACTGTTAGGACAAAGTGGTTGCCAAAGCAGTGACCTCATTCCCTTCCGGAAGGAATTGACCTACCTCACTTCTTTGGTGATGACTCTCTGAACTTGTGATCCAGGAAGCCAGGCACACAGAGCCAGTACACGTCCCGTTCCCAGTAGGCTCACTTGTGTGGATTGAACAAGAACAGACTCTGTCTTTCTTGGTACCTAATGATTTGAGGATGGCCAAATGCAAGTAGAGCTCTGAAAATGGGCTTTCCTGAGACAGAAGGTAGTATTCAGCACAGGCTCCTGACAACTTCACAGAGTTGGACAAGGAGAACAGATCTGAGACAGGACAGGCCATTTCAGCGGAACATAGTATGGCCCACCAGTCAGAGGACACTTTGGATAGTCACAGACTTACTTGGGGGAAGGAGGTGCCTTTTTGAGTGTGCCTGTGAGTTTGTGGTTTTTTCTCATGTTCTGAGAATAGGTAGGAAAGGCTGTTTGTTTGGTTTGGAGTGGACAGTTCCTAGAAAGTCCTTTGACTAGGTGAGTGTCTCTAGGTCTGTGTATCCCAGTTTGTCTGTGGTTGTAGACATTAGCAAAGAGAATGCATCCATAGATGTGTTCTGTCTAGTAGAAAGCTTTCCAGCATTCATTCTTCAGAATTTATGAATGGACTGTGGCTCGCCTTATCGAAGTGCAACACCTACAACCTTCTTAATTTCCTGTTTTCTTCCTGTATTCTGGCCACTCTCCAGAATAGGCTCATAGTTTTTTGTCAAAGATATGTACCACCTCCAAGCTCTATGACATGGCCATGTAATGGTTAGCTGAAGGGAATGGCGAGCATCTCAGACAACTCAGATATCAGTGTGACCAGGAAAGGCTCAGTGGAGAAACCATGCTTTGGGCATTTTGCTAACCTATTGTTTTGTTGTCCTAAATGTCAGGAAGGTCTTTGCCTCAGGCCACCATTTGTGAAGCCTGAAGAAAACAGTTTTAAAATGGAAACGAATGGGCATCACCTGTGGCTCTTTGCTTAATTGCTTTGGTAAGGGATGTGTCTGAATCAGCCTCTTGGCTCTGTGTGAGGCTGTGGCTTAGATTATCAGCACCTGATGGATCTAAAGAAAGATCCAATGTGTGCATCCAAAACCAAAATGGCAAAAAGATCAGTCATTATGAATGAAGTCTCTTGCATTCCTCTCTTAGGTTCCTGATGTCCATCAAGTGAGAATAGGGATCCTTTGCGTCAAATGAGTTCTTCCAAGCCCTGCAGAGGTGGTTCTGTTTCCTCATGACTCCAAAATCACATAAAAAATCCATACCTGACAGTCAGTAGGCCTCAAATTGGAAAACCAGAGCAGTATAAACGGCAGACCTATGTTATGAATTCTGGTTCACTGGAAGGGTGTCCAGGCCACCCTGAGGTTAGGCAAATGAGGGGCAAGAAAGCTAATTTTGGACACTCTCTTGGACTGCGCCATTCATGGAAACCTCCAGCCAGAGGTTATGATGAGTTTATATATGGAAAAAGATGAGGGCCTTGGGGGAGTGTTTTGGTTTTAATTGTGGTCATTTGTATGGCAGTTGGAAGAGATGACTGGGTCCATCTGGGCTTGAACTCTGGTGTGATTCTGCTCAGAGACTAAGTTCTGTAACTGACCTTAGAGAAGTAATTGCTTTATAAAGGGATGTGTCTTAATCAGCCTCTTGATTCTGTGTGAGTCTGTGGCTTAGAATATCATCACCATATGGATCTAAAAAAGATCCCATGCATGCATCCAAAACCAAAATAGCCAAAAGAGCACTCATTGTGGATGAAGTCTCTCCCCTTCCTTTGTAAGGTTCAGAAAGAATTAAAGAAATTGAAATTGAAATGTAAAGACCCAGGTTTTATAAAGTTTACAAGCTGAAGTCAGAACCTGAAATTCCTGAGTCAGGTAAGACAATTCTTGGATCTGCCCATTAGATGTGTGTTGAAATCTTCTCTGATCACCTTGTTACTTAACAACCCCTTCCCAGAAATCGTGCAGCTCAGCACGTATACACCTCAGGGCTTCAACCAATCAGTTTAAATGTGTACCCCTTCTCAGGGCTGACCAATCACCCCCTGCCCGACCTGTTCCCACCAATGAATGCGCTAATCATGTTTTTGAGTTGTTATTTGATTTTCCCGTGGTACATGATGATTTGCTAAAGGAGGCTATGATGCATGTAAAATCCCTGCTCTTTCTAAAGAATGTATATAAACTCTGCTCAAGTTGTTCTCGGGGCTCTTTTTTTTGCTCCTCTGAAGTGAGCTCTGAGCCCCAGCATGCTGGACCCCCCATATACCCTTTGCTGTTGCATGAGAAAGTCTCTTGGTGGTCTTTTCCTCTGACGTTTGCCCCACCTTTTCATCTGGAGGCCCTATGTGAGATATCTGGGAGTGGCAGACGAAAGACCCCAACAGACTACTCTCAGGGTACGTAAGGTGCCTCTTTCTGGATTCGGGTTTCAGGTTAGCGCTTGACTAAGTGGCTGTTGGTGAAGAGCGTTAGGTCTCTCCAATGGTGGCTCACAGACGAGTCACAGAGCCACAGGCCACATGCCTGGAGGACACTCGAGAGGACTCGGAAAATCGAGGAATAGTAGTTTCCTCAACTCGGTTATATTTTGTTTCAGTATTCGGTTTGCCACGCCATCAGGTTTTGACAGCTACTCAGTTTTGTTCATTGTCAGGAACCCATGTTGAGTTTACTGTCTGTCTTTATTGTCTAACCTATCAGGTTTTGCCAGTTACTCAGTTCTAATCTTTGTCTTGGACACATGTTAAACATTTACTGTTTCTCTTTGTCTGTGTTGCATTTGTGTCTTCACTGTCCCTGTTTGAGTAACTCCCATTATGGGACAAAGCAATTCCATGCCTCTGTCCCTTACCCTTGATCATTGGACTGATGTCTGCTCAAGGGCCCAGCATCTTTCTTTTTCAGTAAAACGCTGTACCTGGCAGACTCTCTGCGCTTCAGAATGGCCCATCCTCAGAGTCGGATGGCCCCCAGAAGGATACTTCCACTTTCCTCTAATCCGAAAAGTCAGAGATATTGTCTTTCAGCTGGTGCCATGTGGCCACCGAGATCAACAGCAATATACCCCATCCCTCACGATCCTATCATTCAAACCTTCCACTCCTCCCGCTCTTCCCTCCATTCTCCCTGACTCACAAGACTGGACACTCCTCCCCCTCCTTATCCTCTACCCTCACTCCCCAACCCCCAACAAGTTTCTGATGATCCTCCCGCCGCTGACTCAGCCTCTCCACCACTAGTGGCAATTGGGACAGAACCAATCACTCCAGGGGACTTCCCCGCTGCAGCAGAAGCCCCTCCTCCCCTGGAGGAAGCTGGGCAACCTAAAGCAACCTACCGGCAACGGATAATAGGAAACTCGGAAGCACCTCTGATGCTCTCTCTCCATCCCTACAGGCCCATGAACCGCCCCAACTGGGACCCCAACATCTTTGAAGGTAGGTATCCACTTATCGCCAGGCTCTAATAACGGGTCTCCGAGCAGCCGCCAGACGGCCGACTAATTTGCCCTAGGTAAGAGAGATTATCCAAGGGCCTAATGAGTCTCCCTTATGTTTCTGGAGAGAATTATGGAAGCATATAGGAAATATACTCCTTTTGATCCTCAGGCAGAGGACCAAAAGGCATCTGTTACAATGGCCTTTGTCGAGCAGGCTGCCCTAGATATTAAGAGAAAGTTACAACATCTAGATGGATTACAAGATATGACTTTAAAAAACTTAGTCAGAGAAGCTGAGAAAGTATATTATAAAAGAGAAACTGAGGAGGAGAGGGAACAGAGGAGAGAGAAGGAAAGGAAACAAAAGGAGGATGAAAGGAGAAAAAGGCCGAGTAAAGCATTGGCTAAGGTTTTGTTCACAGCAGCAAATACGCCAGTAGTTAAAAAACAGGGAGACAGGAAAGGATACCTGGGCCCATGCCAAAGGCTGCCCCTGGCCTCAGATCAATGTGCCTACTGTAAAGAAAAAGGACACTGGGCCAAAGAGTGCCCCAAAAAGAAGCAGCTGCAACAGCCAGCCGTGCTGACTCTAGAAGAGGACTAGGAAAGTCGGGGCTCGGATCCCCTCCCCGAGCTCAGGGTAACATTTGAAGTGGAGGGGACTCCAATGAAATTTGAAGTGGATACAGGAGCAGTATACTCAGCCCTTAAGACCCCACTGGGCCACCTATCAAATAAATGGTGCCTAGTTCAATGGGCTAATTGCAGTATATATCGGGCATGGACAAATAAGAGGATTATGGACCTAGGAAAGGGAAAAGTCCACCACTCTATCCTAGTAATCCCAGAATACCCAGCCCCATTGATGGGCAGGGATCTGCTTACCAAACTCCGGGCTAGAATAACATTTAACCCTGATTATCCCCAAGTGAAGTTTCTAAAGCCTTCAGTAAAAACTCCCATAGTCACAGCTTTGACTATGTCCGTAGAAGATGAACATCAACACTTCGCTCACCCTAGGAATGATAAAACAGGCAAACTACCACAGAAATGTATAAAAGATTATCCTAATGCCTGGGCAGAAACTGCTAGGTCAGGTCTACCCATAAAACAACCTCCAATAGTAGTAGAATTAAAAGCCTCTGCCTCTCCAATCAGTGTTAAACAATATCCTCTAAGCAAAGAAGCATTGGATGGGATAAGGCCCCATATTCAGAAATACCTGGCTCTTCGGGTTCTAAGGGCCTGTCATTCAGCCTGGAATTCCCCTGTGCTACCAGTAAGAAAGCCAGGAACTGCAGACTACGGTCCTGTTCAAGACCTAAGAGAGATCAACCCCAGAGTGCAGGACATTCACCCCACAGTACCCAATCCATATAATTTGCTTAGCACTCTGAATCCAGAGCGGGAATGGTAAACTGTGCTGGACTTAAAAGACACTTACTTCTGCTTGCCCATACATAAGGACAGTCAGTTACTGTTTCCTTTCGAGTGGATAGACCCATAAACTGGAACATCTGGCCAACTAAACTGGACTAGACTCCCACAGGGGTTCAAAATCTCCACCACTCCCTTTGATGAAGTCCTCCACAGGGACCTCAACGTCTTCAGAACTGCACACTCCGAAGTCACCCTACTCCAATATGTGGATGATCTGTTACTGGGAGCCGACACCAAGGAGAACTATGAGTCTGGGACCCAAGCACTATTATCCGAGCTTGCTCGGCATGGATATAGGGCTTCTACCAAAAGGCCCAAATTTATCAGCAAGAAGTAATCTTCCTGGGTTATTCTCTTAAGGGTGGCAAGCAATGGCTCACTGAGCCCAGAAAACAAACCTTTGTGCAGGTACCGCCCCCATCTAATAAGAGACAACTCAGAGAGTTTCTTGGGACTGCCGGCTTTTGCAGGTAATGGATTTCTGGGTTCGCATCTCTGGCTGCCCATTTATACCCACTGATAAAGGGGGATGCCCACTTCAGATGGACCCCTGAGCACCAACAAGCTTTTGATAATGTGAAAAAAAGGCGCTCTATCTGCTCCGGCCTGAGCACTCCTAGATGTAGAAATACCCTTCATTATCTACATAGAAGAAAAGAAAGGAATAGCACGGGTAATGCTCACTCAGAATTTGTGACCTTGGAAAAGGCCGCTAGCATTCTAATTAAATAAACTGGACCCAGTGGCTAGTGGGTGGCGCCATTGCTTAAGAGCTATAGCAGCGGCAGCCCTTCTAATAAAAGATGCTCATGAATGAACGTTGGGACAAAAGCTCACCATTATATCCCCCCATGCCCTGGAGAGCATCATCTGTC